>NC_064923.1:218524110-218838452 GCF_023897955.1 Schistocerca gregaria | reverse complement strand
GAACAGAACCTGATCACAAGTGAACAAAATCTGAAAGATACACAAGGCACTAGCATGTCATCAATGTCTTAAATGTAAATAATATTTGTGACCTAAATATGAACATGCACAATTTGAGCAGATTGTATAATGACTTAACAGATGAGTTTGATTGTTCGAGTGCAAAGTTAAGCATGGACCAGTGCAGTGATTCTGCGAGAGATTTATACACAGACTTGTGCACTGACTAAAATAAGCTAGATCAGAAGTTCTCATCAATAATTCAAGATCAAAAGGAAACCATGGACAGGCTTAACAGTATAACAGAAATTCAGAATAATTTACAAGTGGCACAGACCAAAATTACAGAGATCATGAAGTTTGTGCATAGGAATGTCACGGAACTGCAGTCAGTTTGCAAGGAGCTACCAGATGAAGTGCATAAACTATAAGGAGAGGTGGAACACTTGAAACTAGTGAAAAAATACCAAGAACGCTTGGGCAAGGATATGAAGAAAGTAACTGAAAGAGCCGAGGTTGGGTTAGTAGACAACACCACTACGCTTGCACAAAAGTTTGTACAAGAGCACATAATATACATAGATGTAATGGAAGAAGTAATGACACAGATGGAAAGCAAAATAATTGCTAAAATCGACTCAGATATTAAAGCAGCAGGAAAGTGAATTCATAAAGAGCTCATGAATGGTAGCAGCAGCTCAAAAGAGCAGATTGAAAACAACAATCCAAGCCAAATAGATGTGTTAGGAAGTGGGATTGCTTGCACCTATTCACCTGTGACTACACCTGGCGGTGAAGAAAAGGAGTATAATTTACAACAGCCAATACCAATGACAGTGCTGTCATATGATGTATACAATCACATGCAGTCAGTGACAGTGCTACAGCCTGTGAGCACAGGACCTTGTTTGTCGTCCATTTTAGCAGATGGAGGCCTAATTAAGAGTAGAAAATTTCCAGTATATTCGACTGAGGGCAAGAAAACAAACCTTGTCATATTTATAAGGGGATTCTGGAATGTGCTGCCACATAACTGAATGGAAGCACAAAAGATCAGATTCACAGTAGGCTCTACCTGAGGTGACGTTTTGCTTTAGGCTATTGACGTGACTGAGTGCTACCACACACACAATTTGAGCAAGTGTTTCTTGAAAAATTCTGGTCAATCACTGTACAAGAGAGGTTGTATCATGAGGTGTTTAACCCTCAGCCCTTTAACAGTAAACAAGGAGGACTGTGTTGACATTTTGAAAAATATCTTAAAACATAAGACATATTACTGGACGAATCCAACCTCACATGTTGACATCTTAAAGATATAGTATTCAAGAATCGGTTGCCGCTGCATATAAAGGAAAAATTGGTGACAATACCAGAAAAGCTCTCCAGTACTTCCTCTCTCTACTCAACTCGATCGATCTCATTTACAAAAAGGGGAACCGCCAACTGAGAGTAGGAGTATGCAACCAGATATATCACATAATGGAAACCACTTTAACTGTAACAGAACAGTACAAACAACCAGCTTCCTTACATGTTTCAGCAAAGTAACAAAAATAAGAATTACGGTAATAGAGAAAACTATGGGGAACAAAAATGGGCTAGGACAGGACATTATCCAGGTTACCAAGACTCAATACCTACAGAACAAAGGGGTCCAGTTCCAGAGTTCAAGGTCCACTGCAAGTAGACAATGAAAATTAGTATCACAATTGGCCACGACATACCGACAACAGTAGGCACCCTAACATAAATAGCAATGGTTACAGACAAGAAAACGGTGGACATGTACAGGAAAGAGGACAAAGACAAAGGTAAATTGATTCACAATCTGTGCAGGAAATAAACTGGAAAAACAATGATCGTAATACTGTGCATATAGTACAAGTAATGCAAAGTGATGAAATTATCCCATCACCGCACAGGAAAACAGAGGCAGATTGTGATAAGCCCACTGTCGCAGACTGAGAAGAGGAGTGAGGGGCATGCATTTATTTACAAATTGTTTTGTATGCTATGACCAGGATAGTAATATTAAGCATGAATTATGTATGAAAGACAATAGTAACATTAAAAATGCAGAAGAAATAATAATAATTAGCGATAACGCAGCTAAACTAGCCAACGTGACAGTACCCATTGTACTAGATACAGGAGCCTCGACTAACATATTTCACAAAGTTTGTTCAATGAAATTAGGAAGGATATTAGACATACAAACTTTATCAGTAGAAAAGTGCCATATATTGAAGGCAGTTTGGAACAGATCAAAGAGAATAAAATTACAAGCCCGTATACTCATAACATTCAAAAGACACCACTATAGAATGTACCTTTTTGGTAGAAGAAAAATTGATTGTTTATTGTTTAATGGGGATGAATGTTTTCAGACTATACAAAGTACAGATCAATGCAGGTAATGGTAAGCGTTATTTCACACAGGATGAACCAGAGATTTCAGTAGATTTGGCGAGTGTAAGAACAACCCATAACAGACTGAGGAGATAGTAATGTAAAAATACAATTATTATATCTTGAGATGATACTACTTTACGAAGAAAAACACAAACACTTTAACAGTCAGAACATAGATGCATTAGCATACAGGCAAAGGCCAATGAACCTACTTATCTGAGGCACAAATGGACAAATTAAGGGTACTCATTGTTTCAGAAACGACCAGCACTGACTGGGAGGGGGGGGGGGGGGGGGAACCATCTACAAGATAGATGTCAACCCCCAAGAAAAATCTGTTATTCATCTTACCCCATACCGTCGTCAAAAAAGGGGACATTATGGAAGTAAATAGAATGCATCACTGAGTGGGTGGGGGGATAACAGAAACTCCTCACTCACCCTACTGTAGTCCCGTATTAGCAATTGCAAAGCTAGGTGGTAGCATGTAGTTAGTACTTGCTGGAAGGGGCATAAACAAAATTATCGTCCCAGTGAGGATACGACCAGAAAATTTAGAACAAAAACTGCTTTAAGTTACATGGAGTTTGATTTCCTACCACAATTGATCTCGATGTGTTCTAGTGGCAAATAATCTTGCACCAAGAGAGCAAAATGTACATAGCATTATTATGGGGGGGGGGGGGGGGGGGGGGGGGGGAGTTATGAATTTTGTGTGTCAACTTTTGGTTTACACGTAAGTGTCGGTGTGTTTACTGCAGCCCTGGATAAGGTATTGGAGACTGGAGCTGCTAAGCCAAGTTACGGTATATGTAGACGACTTTTTGATAGTTACTTCCAGATAGGAAGAGCACCTACATGTAATAGCGCGTTTTTCTGAGTATGGGGTAACTGCGAACTTGAAAATGTCCGAATTCGGAAAAGAAAGGATTAAATTTGTAGGACACACTATTTCAGGGATCTTGCCAGGTCTTGGGAAACTGGATGCCTTCGATACTTTTTCATGTTCACAAAATAAGGAACAGCTGAAGACATATTTAGGCCTGGCCCCCTTTTTTAGGAAATTTGTGCCCAACTAACTCTTAAGTAGTGATGCAATGTAGAATTTACTAAGGAAAAACAATACAGAAATAAGATTCTGGAAAACATAAAGGAAGCACTTGTCAATGCCGATATTTTAAACCAGCCTGAAATGAACCAGGAATTTTGTCCAAGTACAAACACATCACCACAAGGCCTGAGGTTGAGGGGGGGGGGGGCGCTTGTCTTTTCCAAATTAAAGGGCTAAATGATAAACAACTGCCAAGCATTATTACTTTCGTGAGTAGAATGCTTACAATGTGAGAGGGGGCGTACTCCGTAACCTCGAACTCTAAACACTCACTGTTGTTTGGGTGGTTTGAAAGTTTGATTATTATTTACGGGACAGGCACACGATGATCACCATCAAGTCCTCTTGTTTCTCCACACTGCAAACTACTCCACAGAAGGATAACTCGGTGGTGCCTATATTTACAAGAATTTGGTTCTGAAATAGTATAAATTAAGAGTGAACAAAACATAATAGCTGATGTGCAACCGAGACTACCACATGGTTTGAATGAATTTTTGGAATATACTGAACAGACCTCAGATATTAGAGTCTTGCTAATGATAGCCTGTAATATACAAAAGTGTGCCGGAGCCTAGGACAGCTGCAAGAAAAGGGTCAGCGCTGGCAAAAGGTAAGAAAAAGTTACAGGAAGCTAGGAATACAAATGTAAACAAGTTCTACATTATATACCACGGAGTGCTATTTCATAAATGCACACCAGAACAAGAAAATTGGTGAGCTTACCAGAGGACTATGCTGACAACTTCTTCAAGTACATTCATAACTTGTGGGGCCACTACGGTGTATCAAAATGTACATACAAAACCACCACCTATTGCTATTTTGTGAACATTATATAAAATTCAAGCTTTTGCTACCAACGGTTTCTTCGTCAGGAAAGAGGGAAGGAGGGAAGGAGAGGGAAAGACGAAAGGATGTGGGTTTTAAGGGAGAGGGTAATGAGTCATTCCAGTCCCGGGAGCGGAAAGACTTACCTTAGGGGAAAAAAAGGACAGGTATACACTCGCGCACACACACACATATACATCCGCACATACACAGACACAAGCAGACATTGCTGTGGTGTAGATCAGCAGTTCTGACATATAGGAATAGTAGTGTAGAGACACGCAGACACTGCAAACACTACAGTGCAAGTCGAGAAACTATGCTTTTGCAGAACAATATGGGTTAAGTAACTAACCACACTGGTGATGTAATACCATACACATAGTAAAACCCTATAGAACAAGCAATGGTACTGACATCAGCACAGAAATGGAATTAATAAAATAACATGTATATATGAATATAATAGGATTAATGTAATTTAGAGGGAGTATTTACAAGGAATAGGGAACTGACAAAAGTATAAAGCTAGAGTAAAATAAACACTATTATACAAAACAATAAATGAACTAAAGAACATCTACAGGAGAATGAAAGGGAAGTAAATTCAACAAATACTAAACCTAACTATGAATCACATCAATATTTACAATACGTACTGTGAGTTAAAGTTGGGTTTCTTTATTGTAGTACTGTATACTAAAAGAATACCTACTGCCTCATTTATGCTATGCATTGGATAACAAAATGTTACAGGCGAAATCATTTACTTAATACAGGAGGCATAAGGAGAACAAACTGCATGTAAGTTAAGGAGAACTAGAATAACGATATTTGTGCTCATTCTAAAAACAAAGCATCTGAGCTCATTAAGGTTTAGAAGCTAAGAATACTTCAAGAATTTAACTCTGCCCACTGATGCTCAGGCTGGGAAGGGAATCTGAATTGCTAAATGTTACTAAAATATTGTTCTTAGCATGGCTATTTAACTGTCAAGATATGTGCTGCAAAGCTAAGAGGTAAAACACCACTTCTAAGTTAACCAGTCTAGCATATGAATGTGACCATTGTCTAGCTGTAACTGTTCTGCTTAAGTAATCTGAAGCAACTCAACCAGTTCCTATGCTCTCTAGCATAACAGATGTTATGATAAATTTACATATTTATGCACTTTTGTTACTGAGTTGCTGCTACTTGGCGGCCATATCTCCACAACTTTGCACTTTTTGCCTTCACTTACTTGGTAAATTTTGTTCAATTTAACATCTTATGACCTGCTCAGACATTGATATCAGACTTAGGTGCACCCATTCATGCTTCAGTGAATGGTAGAAACACAGCTGATATGTATGATAAAATGTCAAAAACTCCATCGGCTGCAATTTTATCTCCAATTTATTAGCTACCAGTTTCAGCATTACAATATGCCATCGTCAGGCCCTCTATGCCAGATAACGGCTGAATTTCCTCGATGACAACCATATGCATGTTGTATGTGAAAATAATCAACCTTCTCGCCAGTCCTTGCTCAAAAGGAATTTGCACACATCATCTCAAACACAACTGAAGTTGTGTCTGAGGTGTTGTCACATGCAAATGCTGTCACACAAGAGCTGGTGCCAAGTCCAGTTATTTTCATATATGACAAACATATGTTATCGGCTACAGAGAGCCTGATGATGAAGTACTGTAACACTGAAATCGACTGACAATAAATCCGAGATGAAATTACGGCTACTGGTGTTATTGACATTTTTGACATTTATATCAAAGTTTTTTTTTTTCTCCCCAGTGCACACTGCATCTTAAACTGGTTTGACAGTAATTCTATTGCTTAAGTACAACTCATTTTTTTACCTCTGCAGCTAAACCAGCATCCTTTTCAGCAACAGTTCTTGTAGGAGATTTCCACTTCTCATAAAAGCTTGGGTTATAACTGCCACTGCCACAAAATTCCATCAGTCTCCTATCTCTAGGGCTCAGCATGCTAAAATCAATGGAATTCTTTACAGTACTGTCTTCAATATTGAGGCTCAGCTTTTCATCTGCAGCAACTTCTAAATCGTGAAGTCCACCGATATATTTTCTTTTTGGATTGCTTTTGTACGGAATTCCATAGTCATCCTAGAATTTTGGCATATTGTAATCATATATGATAAAGCAGAAATTACACTGATACAAATGCTAATGCTAGAAAAGCACAATAAGTAATTTATGAATACTGTGTAATTGCATGTTTCAACACAATTCTCTGATTGTATTTAATATCTGCCTGCAAAATAGATAACTGAAATTTAGTAGGTACTTCTACTACCGCTAAATGCTTTAACAAATGAAAAACCAATGGTAATTTTTACAGGGTCCCATCATGATATTTATAATTTATAAAGCTTTAGTGTATAAGATTGTGCCCAAATAAAAACTAATGTAGCAACGTTTTACATGCAGTTATATAAATCTGACCTATGCTATCATACAACATGGAGGGAGAGGGAGGGGGGGGGGGGAGGGAGGGAGGGAGGGAGGGAGGGAGAGAGAGAGAGAGAGAGAGAGAGAGAGAGAGAGAGAGAGAGAACACTAGAGCTAGCTTCTGTTACAAAGAATGTCATGTTGTACTCTACCATTTTTATTCAGTGGTCTGTTACTTAAAATCGAAACAATATTATAAATAATTCTTGTACATTCATATTCCTTTGAGCTACATTTTACCTTCAATAGATCTTCGCGAATATCCACTGCTGGTGGTTCAGTCACCTGTACACACTGATCAACATATGTACGACGAAGTTTATTCTGATCATTGGCAGCATCACATTCAACTTGGACAGATTTATCAGCAACAGAGGACGAGAATTTTGGGGCAGCAGGCGCAATATAATTTTGCATACTGGATGGTTGGGAGCATTCTTTTCTAGCTGGGCGGACCTAAAGAAACAAAAAAATTAATAAAAGACGAGAAAAACTCAAACAGCTCTGCAAAGGATTCAAAATTTTAACTGTTACGGTGCACCACTCCACACACAGTATGAAGTAGACTTACACGAGGGATGCTAGTGGACAGAAATTTTATGTGTGTACATTTTTAAATCTTTATTGAAATGACTAATCATCTTTATTCAATTAATTGATTTAAATGTAATTTTCATCTCCATTCTTTTGCCATGTCATTTTAATCATACAATCAACCTCTTCATTTGCTCTCATTCCTCTTCCTATAATTCATCTTTCACTTGAAATCTTTGCTCATGTGTTGCTGTTTTTGATTGATATAAACTCTTTCCCAACCCATAATTAAGTAAGATGAAATTTGTTGGGATCTGTTGAGTTTTACCCGTAACTGATTCGAAAACAAGTCCTTAGTGCACAACTATGGGAATAAATAACTGCAATTCCCCATATTGTGGCTTATCCATTGATAAATATTCTACCACTGCTAAATCAACCCAAATGATTACATTTCTGGAACCGTAA
The DNA here is from genome assembly GCF_023897955.1 of Schistocerca gregaria. Classification (NCBI taxonomy): domain Eukaryota; kingdom Metazoa; phylum Arthropoda; class Insecta; order Orthoptera; family Acrididae; genus Schistocerca; species Schistocerca gregaria. The sequence goes on along the minus strand of NC_064923.1, from coordinate 218,830,624 downwards.
GTGTACTTCAAATCAGCCACCCTCCGTGCTGCCTAAACTGTTTTATTTTGTCACTGTCACATTTTATGGTATGAGACATGACAATCACTTGCACTTTCAACTCGTACTGTATAATCCTCAGTTATGACGAGCTACAAATAGCAAAAATCAGTGTTTCCTTCTTGGTTAGGTGCCTCTACTGTGCTTCATAGTGGATGAGAGAAACAAAGAGTGAATATTCTGCAATAAAACATTGTTAAACCTGTGTTGTCAATTGTTCACTTTGTACTGACCACAAACGAATTTTCGGGTAATGTATTGGGCAGTGATTTTCAACCACTCCCCTGTTAATATGACATATCAAGTGAAAAAGAATATCTTATCACAATATGTATCCAACATTTCTATTGGGTTTCAGTTGGTCCCTCCACCCTTGTGGTGGCACATTTGTCAGAGGGACATGTCCTTAATGAAGCCAGCTGTTTTGGTATATACTTTGTGCACGGCCGATTTATATGTAGGGAGGGGCTAGACCTGGGATCCCAACCGAAAATGCAGATATCAGTTCACTAACAAATCTCCAATCTATAGTTTCGAGTGCATCCAGTCAGTCAACATCATTCTCAGTCCATTTAATAAGCAAACTACTGATTTCTCTGATTCAATATTCATCATATTAGTTGAGTGTGCAGCTGGTCATTGTAACTGGAAAGCTTGCTATTAATCTCCAATACTCTGCCAATTAGTTCCTTTAGTCTTAGATTTTTCTTTGAATTAATTGTTCAACTTGCTTCTGCAAGGCCTACCTGCACAATTCAGTTTGTGGAAAGTTTTCCAGTTCATTTATATTCCTCAGCCAAGTGAGTTTGTCTAATCCTAAGTCTTTTTCAATACGGAGGCTTACTTGTCCTCCTACATCTACATTTTTTAACTATCAACCTATGTAACTGTTCCTGAGAGTGTGTTGAAAGCACTGATACAGTGCCACTTATAAAGTCATGTCCTCGTGTTCCAACATATTATAGAGTCGGCATAAGTGGATCCCTGACTGTTGCTTGGGGCTGGGCATGGCAGCTTCTTCCACCTACCTTAAGCAACCATCTGATTTTGTAAATGTCTCTATCAGGGTTATACATGGACAAAGAAAAACAATTACTGGATTTTTCCCAGATCTCTTGGTTAAAAATACACTTTCTCCGGGTGAAAATACACTTTTTCCGTGTTAAGTGACAGTATACTTTCCCTCAGAACTGTAAAATTTGACAATCATTAGAATGATTATGGTTTGATACAGCGGTTTATTATTTCCCAGCACTTTAGAAAACAAAACACAGGGGGGAAAAACATGTTTTGGAATGTTCTTTGATGTGCAGCAACATGTACGCTGCATATTTTCATATTACGAAAGTATAACTTCGCATTCCACTAAACACCACATGTTACTTTCCGCAGCAATGATATCAATATTGCGATGTACTTTTGTAAGCCAGTCACAGCTCAGGTCATGTGATCTCGCCAGACGATAACAGCGGATATTGAGCATTAGACACGTGACATAGTCAGTCAATAGCAACATCACTGTTAAGTAGTGCAAACACACGAACAGGAAAAGTTAAAGGTTTAAATTAATATACATAGTGTTGCTACAAGAAAAGCAAAGCTTTCACATATAATATTATGTCACTAAGATTAATAAGCTACAAGAGAAGCAAAGATTTCACATATAATGTTGATCTTTTTTGCGCATTTTACACTTTAGGATACATCACACAAAATGTGCCAGCAAAATGTTTGATCCCGATATAAATCTCTGATCTTTTGGGCTTGAAATTCTTCTGAATGACTTATCATCAAAGTGTTGATTTTTAAATGAAAGTAAAATGCTGAATTTCTTAATTCATCGTGCATTCTCGCACATAGTTCATCTGGGGAAGATAACACATTTCAAACCTCAATTTGCAATATTTTCCCATGATCTGTTACAAATAGATTTGTTCCAGTAGTTGCCAGAGAGCACGAGATAAGAGGCATCACCGCACTTGCGCAGCTACGATGACGTAAGAAGCCCGCATGTTCCTATGTGTAAAACATTAAAAGATTTCAAATTATGTCACAAAAGAAACAAGACATCAGAGAATACTCCAAGACTGTCAGAATTTTGTGAACCATACTGAAATGAATAATTCGACTGAAAGTGCGCATTCGTATATCCACATTCCTAACGAAGTAGGCCTCGATCTGATATTAAGCTTTTCAGTGTGGTTTTTCGGATGTAAATTTTCATGGAGTACCAGTACTGTATTATCTCATGTTTGGTTCTTTATTATGGCATAATGCCATACGTGCTAGAAGATGAAATTGTGCACTTGAGACGGAGCGAACAGTTGAAACTAGTCAACAGTGTGGAATTAAACATTTTGTTTCAAATAAATTGGCTGCCTCGGCGGAAAAGATAAATAAAAGTCAAATTTCTTTAGCAAAGCAACAAAAATAACTTCATTGTTCTGCAATACAATTAATGATTGACTGTCAGAAAGGTGGAAATAAAACAAAATCTGAAACTAACAACATATTTTAGCCCTCTGTAATTATGTGAATGTATTTTAATTCACTTGATAGCTCCCAGTCACAGAAATAACTTTTTTTTTTTTTTATTTGACGTGAGAACAGTAAACAAAGAGGAAATAGCATAATCACTAACGTAGATTTTTCAAAAATATGTTCATTTTGTAGCTCACCTCTTTCTGAAGAGTCTGATGCATAAAACATAAAACTTTGAGGAAATGTAAGAATTGTTATTTGGTCATAAATGTACAAAAGTGCAGAGCCACGCTTCTTCACACAGCATTCTTCTACTGCACGTCACTGTATTTCGCACTGTGGAACTCAAATGTGTATATTTTGTAATGGATGCTATCAAACTATATTCAGGATAGCGGAAACTAAAACATCCTGTGGTGCCCCTGCTGCTCCCGGCCGGCTGGTTTGACATCCTGCCCCCCCCCCCCCCCCCCATTCTTTAAAAAAATAATAAAATAAAAACACCTCACAATTAATACTGGATGGAAGAGTAAGAACACTTCACAAAATTTGGACTCTCTATTGCCTATTAGCTAACAATAGCCTGCAGTTCTGTGTGTCATAAAATTAAATATAGGATACATAAAGCCAGTATAGACATGAGACAAGCAAAACAGCACACATTTATTCAGTCTTTAGCTCCCAGCATTTTTTTCTATCTAATCTTGCTACAGCTTTATATGTTGTGCTTTCCTTTCTGGGGAATCTATTACCTCATCAAAAATTCGTCAAACGTTTTGCTACATGAAAAATCGAGATATCGCTGTCTAATACTGAACAAACTGTTAATACAAACAGTACCCAAGACTGGTGTGGTTTCTCAATCTGATTACGTCTATTTTGTTACTGCCTACTAGATAAAAGAAAATAGGCCTTCGTAATATTACAGCAATTTTAACACACACCAAATAAATGAGACTGTTTTGGTAATAATGGTCATTTTTATAATACGACAGAATATAAATCGCAAAGTACTAATATGAAATGCCTATTTAGCCAAGTACAAGCAAAACGGTTTATGTTTGGAAATAGTTTCACATTTCATACAGTCATTTTCACTCTGGTAGTCTGAATTTATGGACTTCACTAGTAATTATAACAATGATGATCATTCGGATACCCAATCGATCACATAAACAAACAGCAGTTTGCACTCACCCATTCGGCTTTATTCTGCTCAGTTCATATAGCCCTGTCCCCTTTTGTCTGCAGGAACGTTTATTTCTAGATGGATTCTCCCCAGAGACATCATGTACACTGTGCACACATTCAAATATCAACTTATAATTCATGCAGAAGTCAACTTGGAATGTGTCCAAAAACCAATTGGGATGCGTTTCAAAATAATCTAAGTAATCAATAGACCCATGTGCACTAGATGCTAGGCGCTATGCGAAGCAAGTTTTTTTTTTTTTCTCCTCAAGAAATTGCCGCCCGGTTCAGATACCTCGGTTTGCTGCTTACACAGCCAACAGCAACATTTCGACAGCCAGAAGCGGAAGAAGGTACTACTCATATGCAACTCAACTGTGCATGTGCACGAGCACGTTCGTAACTGCTTTAATGAATCAAATGTAAACAGTTGTGACATCACGCTCATCGGAAGTAATATGTTGTTAAGGAGCCTTGCATAGTCTTCCAATGGTACTGTAAGGTTTACTTTGTTCGCTCGAGTCAGCTGATGTCTGTCAGATAAAGACACACCACCAGAAACAGCCTGCAACAATACAAGCACCTGTGACTACATGATGAATTTTCGGTCTAATTTTACCCATTTATCACATCTATAAATACTAAACTCAATCTGAACACGCCTTTGAAGGCCAAATGATAATGACTGACTGCTTTTATCTGCACCTGGTAGGTGTCACTGGATGTGAATATGGAGGGCATGTGGTCAGCACACCGCTCTTCTGGACATTGTCAATTTTCATGACAGGAGTCACTACTACTCAGTCACAAAGCTCCTCCCCTCAACTGGTCTCAAGATCTGGGTGCAACCAAGGTGTATCATGTCAGTCATAGAATGAGATGTTCCACCTTCTTGATATCCATTGGCTGATGAAAGATGTTTGTTGATTAAGGTAGGCAGTAAGTAGGAAACACCCCACTTTCCAGAAGTTTCTTGATGGTTTATGCAGATTAAGAGTTTTACCAATCCTAGTGCTTCTACCTAATGGGTGGAGTCATTTGCTCCTCATGGATGCGAGGAAAGGCATAGAGAGCACATGATCTCCATGATGTGAAAGAAATCAAAACAGCACAGATGTTCAGATTTTACTGTATTATTGTTCTGTATCTTATGTGAGAGCCAACAGCCTTGCCACAGTGGTAACACCAGTTCCCACCACATCACCCAAGTTAAGTGGTGTTGGGCTTGGCTAACACTTGTATGGGTCACCATCCAGGTCTGCTGAGTGCTGTTGACAAGCGGGATGCACTCAGCCCTTGCGAGGCCAATTGATGAGCTACTTGACAGAGTAGTAGCGGCACCGATCACAAAAACAGACAATGGTCAGGAGAGCAGTGCGCTGATCACATGCCCCTCTATATTTTCATACAGTAATGCTTAAGGATCACACAGCGGCCAGTTAGTAACACTGGGACTTCAAAATCTGTTTGGATGATTTCTTTTTTCTTTGTCTTGTGTGACACGGATGCATGAAAACATCTAGCTCAAATGTAATGCATGTGTAGTCAATTTATTATGAGATGTTAAGAGTTGTGCATTGTAGCAAATATATTGACTTCAACATCTCTGAGTGTGACATTCTACTGGAACAGAAAAGTCTCTTTCGGCAGCTTTGACGCAATGAATCGAAGTCGATGGGAGAGAAGCAGTGTCAGAGTTCAAGGGCACTGAATAGCAGAACCCTTGCAGCAATTGGTATTGTACGGCAAGCGCAAGAAAAAGAGAGAAGCAAGCAATCTAGCGAGATTTGGAAGTTACATATCGACTAAGGGACTGCTTGAACAGCTTAATCCTAACACCCCGTTAGTGAAATATAGACTGAGGAAACATTCCATGCTCTAGCTGCCAACAGTGCTCAGCAGACCCAGATGGTCACCCACCCAAGTACTGGCAAGCCCAACACCACTTAACTTTGGCAATCAGAAGGAAATGTGTTACCATTGCAGCACGGCCATTGGCCTTACCTCGTGTATACCTGTGTAAGAAACAAGTTGTGGCTACACCTCATCCACATTTCCCACCGCTAGGACCACCTTCACACTCTTGTAGAAACACATTAAGTACCCAAGGGGCATCTATACATAGCTGCCTTTTGAGTATGGTAATCACTACTATAAGTACACTGAAGCACCAAAGAAACTAGTATAGGCACGCATATTCAAATATAGATAAACGTAAAGAGGCAAAATACAGCACTGCAGTTGGCAATGCCTATATAAGATGACAAGTGTCTAACGCAGTTGCGAGATCGGTTACTGCAGCTACAACGGTAGGTTATCAAGATTTAAGCGAGTTTGAATGTGGTGTTATAGTCAGTGCGCAAGCGATGGGACACAGCAAGTCTGAGATAGTGATGAAGTGGGGAGTTTTCCATACAGCAACCATTTCATGAGTGTATCTTGAGAATCAGGAAACCAGTAAAACACCAAATCTCCAAAATCACTGCGGCTGGAAAAAGATCCTGCAAGAATGGGACCAATAATGATGATGATGATGATGATAAAATGATGAGGGCAACACAAACACCCAGTCCCCAGGCAGAGAAAATCCCCAACCTGGTACGGGAATCGAACCCGGGACCCCACAATCCTGAGACAGCAACGCTAGCCACTACACTACAAGCTGCAGACTGATACCAACAATGAATGAAGAGAATCATTCAATATGATAGAAGTGCAACCCTTACACAAATTGCTGCAGATTTCAATGCTGAGCCATCAACAAGTGTCAATGTGCAGACCATTCAAATAAATACACTCATATGGGCTTTTGGAGCCGAAGGCCCACTCTTGTACCCTTGATGACTGCATGAAACAAAGTTTTACGCCTCACCTGGGCCTGTCAATACCAACAATGGACTGTTGATGACTGGAAACGTGTTACCTGGTGGGATGAGTCTCATTTCTAACTGTATTGAGCAGACAGACACGTACGGGTATGGAGACAAAATAATGAATCCAGGGACCGTACATGTCAGCAGGGGACTGTTCAAGCTGGTGAAGGCTCTGTTAGGTGTGGGGCGTGTGCAGTTGGAGTGATATGGGACCCCTGATACATCTAGATAAGGCTGACAGATGATACATATGCAAGCATCCTGTCTGATAACCTGCATCTATTCATGTCCATTGTGCATTCCGACAGACTTGGGAAATTCCAGTGGGACAATGCGACATCCCACATGTCCAGAATTGCTACAGAGTCCCTTCAGGAACACTCTTCCGAGTTTAAATACTTCCATTGGCCACCCAACTCTCCAGACACGAACATTATTGAGCATATCTGGCATGCCTTGCAATGTGCTGTTCAGAGGAGATCTCCACCCCCATCATAGTCTTACAGATTTATGGACAGCCCTGCAGGATTCATGGTGCTAGTTCCCTCCAACATTACTTCAGACATTAGTCGATTCCATACTACATTGTGTTGCGGCACTTCTGTGTGCTCACGGGGGCCCTACACGATATTAGGCACCGGTACCAGTTTCTTTGGTTCTTCAGCTTATATTGTGAATACTAGGGAGTCAAGGACCGAGTATACAAACACAGTACACACAAAAGAATTTAAAATGTCACATTTGATTTTGCACCCTGTTCATAGGGTGACATTGCATATGAAATTATTGTCACTGCAGGAAAGTCAATCACCAATGACCACCAATAAATGGTGAGATCTTCAGTCAAATGGAACATTTCTAATGACCACATCACTGGGCTATACTGCAAGGCCATCTCAGTTCTATTTTTACTTATTGATCAAATTACATGTATTTAGAAAATGAGAAAGCAACACACATGATGGGATCTCATATCAACTCAACACTGTTTAAGAAATAGCACTGAGATGTCAGTAACCCAATCACTTAAAAGAAGGAGAAAAGAATAATTGTGTCAGATTAAGGCAAAATATATTAAAGGTGAATTACTATGATCACACAATGGAGAATATACTGCTAAAGTCACTTAGCACTGCAAGTTTTTATTTTGTGCCTAAGCTGCATTTCTTGTATTATTTTGATGTTATTTTGTACTACATTTGCTATGATATTTGTTTATTATTCTCTGTTATTTTGCTGTTTATGCGTAGCCTGTGTATTAGTACATAAGGTGGTGACAGTCCTGGCTTTATGTTAGCTGAAGTCAAGTCGTGTAACTAGTGTGATATATAAGCAAATGTGCACCATTTTTCTGGTATATTCTATTTGTAATTATGCAACAGTCTCTGGAAGTGGTTATGTGCTCTGGAAACATGAGGTTAGTGAGTGGACTACCATCAATTTTTCACCTCTTTGCAGCCAACTCAGCAATGGCATTTAACAGTTCATATGTGTTAATTTCTTGTTGTGGATGGAACACTAGCATGTGTTACTATTTTTGTAGGACTAAATGCACTAATTGGACGTGTTCCAGAGTACCTGCGTTGTGTGTCTATTACCAAATTACATGACTGCTGCTTGCTGGACTATGATTATACTATTGCTGCATTAACCACCATTCAGATGCCTCTCGGCACGCCTGTGTGAACTAATGTTCATTCTGTTCCCACCACGACCTGGCAGAGGTTTTAAGCATTGTAAACATTTTTCCTACAAGTGGCTATATCTTTAATGTTATTTAGCAAACTTAGTGTGAAAATTAGGTAACAACCTACTGTTTTACCATAAGCCAATCTTTTGTGATGATTTCAGAGGACAGAAACTACACTAGCCCTACCTAGCTTGTCTGCCTGACATATTTCTTCATAGTACTGTTAGATAGTCTTAGTAATGTTCTAAATAATGGATTACTTCACACTCAATTGTCATTTTATGTTATGTATGGTTGGATTTTTGTTGGTTTACTGTCTGTCCTTAACTATTTTAAAGAATTCACATAACTTTTACACTTGAATCGAGTTGGCCATTTTATTATGAAAATTTGAAGCTTTGCCGACATTTTGGAGACATGTTCTGCAATTTTTGTGAAAAGTTGAAATTGTCTCAGTGAGTGCACTGGGACTGCTTCTTCAAGTTCACACACACCTTTCTCAGTTAATGAGATGTAAATAAAATGTCAAGATCATTTTTCTTTCGTCCCACCTTACGATTAAAGATGTTCTCTGTACTGAAAGCACTTCAGCAAGTGAGACCACCTGGTCACTTGGAGTTTTACCTTTCACATACGGGTCAATCCATTAAAAATCACTCAATATGAATAAAATTTGTTGCTCAACATTTTTGATTTTTTTTATCAGGAGTTCCCTATAGGCAGACATTCACAAAACACTGTTTTAAATTTTTTTATAAGTCATAGTTTTCTTCTTTGCAGCCATTTTTACAATGGCAGTTGGGCAAATTTTAGTGGAAATCAACGTTTGCGGAAAGTTTAATTGCCACGTTATTTTAAAAGATATCAGAATAATTCAAAAACCAGTGTGCTCAGCATGAAATGAACTTCAGGCATAATTTTTTAAAATTTTTCTATCTTGCAAGAGAGTCACTCAAACTCTTTCTGTAAAGACTCTGAAAAAATTTATCAATCTTCACTTTTTAAGGCCTTCAATTTTCATGAAGGAAGAGAGACTTACAAATAATATGTTATCTCTGTGTTGTGTACTTACATAACTACCTGCAGTAAAAGTTGCAGTACTGAGAATGCACTCCTGTTTTTTCTAGAGCTTTTCATAAATGGCCAAAACTCTTCTAACGTCAATTTTCGCAGGTCAATATCTAAAAAGGGACTGAATGAAAACAAGTGAACACTTTACAGCATGTTCTTTATTCTCATGGGAATATCTCACAAAAAAATTATGACTGAGACTCAACTATATTGAGAGTAATAGAGCAGCAAATTTCAGTAAAAACGCTACCCCTCTACATGCTAGTGCAGTGCCAAGTTAGCAAACAAGGGCTTCAAATTATGACAGTTGACATTGGTCAAATGATGTTTAAATAATTACATACAATAAATGATCAAATATTTCTACTTTTAAATAACAATGGGTAGAGATAACAATTGATAAGAGTTCTAATTCTTAAAATTAACGGTACATTTGTTGTACTACACTTGCGTACAGTATGCACATAATAATGTTTCTCCATGTATACAGATTTAAAACTTGTTGTAACTACTTGCCAACTGCAATTTTCATTAGGGAGTTAAACAAACACGATATTTCATTGCGTAGTTTATCAGTTATGTTGTGTGTTCTACCAGACACTTTGTGAATTCCATTGGAGTTACTTTTCATATTACTTTCTTTGCAGGATCCAAGCAGTGTCATTTTTGGAAAGTTGAAAGGCAGTTCTTGGACCAGAAGGGTGAAAGAAATGCACTAAAACATCATTGTAATCTTCACTTTTCTCTTCAATTTTTCCAAGTCACCACTTCTCATCATAGATACAAACAACAAAATTGTTGAAACTTCCTGGCAGATTAAAACTGTGTGCCCGACCGAGACTCGAACTCGGGACCTTTGCCTTTCGCGGGCAAGTGCTCTACCATCTGAGATACCGAAGCACGACTCACGCCCGGTACTCACAGCTTTACTTCTGCCAGCGTACACTCTGCTGCAGAGTGAGAATCTCATTCTGGAAACATCCCCCAGGCTGTGGCTAAGCCTTGTCTCCGCACTATCCTTTCTTTCAGGGGTGCTAGTTCTGCAAGGTTCGCAGAAGAGCTTCTGTAAAGTTTGGAAAGTAGGAGACGAGATACTGGCAGAAGTAAAGCTGTGAGTACCGGGCGTGAGTCGTGCTTCGGTAGCTCAGATGGTAGAGCACTTGCCCGCGAAAGGCAAAGGTCCCGAGTTCGAGTCTCGGTCGGGCACACAGTTTTAATCTGCCAGGAAGTTTCATATCAGCGCACACTCCGCTGCAGAGTGAAAATCTCATTCCACAAAATCGTTATTTGTAAGAGATGATACATGTGTAAAAAATATTGAAGTTTGATGATCATCAAAGTTGGAGCCTTTGGAAGTAACAAAGCATCTTATTTGATTGTCACTTATGGGAACATATCTGTGATAGCTTCTTGTTCCTTTCAATGGTAAACAACAATCAAATCTCTCAGTCAGCTTTGTTTTGATTTGTTCAATTTCTGTTGAAGAAACAAATATATATCTAATTCCAGTAATATTCTGTTGACAGTATTTGAACAAATTGTGTGGAGTCAGGATCTGTTCTGTGTAAGGTCTTTGAAGGGAAGCTTGTGTAACTTCTCTTATTGTTGTTCCTCCTATCCCATCGCAAGAATTCTTTCCGTGCGATGAGGCAATAAAATTCTGCTCTGCTGGTGAACCAAAATCATTTTTGTGTTTGCAGATATTAATGAAGTTTTTCTTACTTTTGTACTGGCTGCTTGCGCCATCACTAAAGTAAATTACCTTTTCAACATTACGTATGATTTCTTAATTTCTCTAATGAGGTGATGTTGAAATGCATACACAGTCGTGGTATTACGTGCTAGGTGGTCACTAATTACACAAATAGATTTGCAACAAATGTTGTCTTCTTTTTTAAAGTAGATGACAAACGGATGCAGTGTCGCTTTTGCATTAGTCCAGTGAAAACTTTGAATTGCATCCTGTACTGTAAATGCATAGTTTTCTGCAAAATCACCAATCACTAAACAGTGGGTTTCTTTCAGGTTTTCTTTCGTTTCCTTAAAATATTGAGCTTGAGCTTTTGAGATAAAGTGATGGGATTTTAAAAGCGCCAGCTTATCAACAAGAGACTGTAAAAATTCCTCACTGGACATTACCTGTGTAATAAGCTCAACTCTATCAGTTTGTATCCATTGGTTGGAAACTACTTCATCAGGCAAGATGCCAAGCTCATTTTTTAAGATATCAAGTAGGGTATCTGGTCCAGGACATCCTGCACACATGTCAAGCATACATTTTTCATTAGCAATATCACATACCATGAAAGCTATCAGGTCCTTATAATTTGCGTTAAGCTTTGCTCCTTCCATCATAAACTTTGTGTTTTGATTATGCTTGCAAACGCATACAGTATGAGTTCCTGATGAACCCGGAAGAACACACCACTTTGGTCATAGAACACAAAACATAGAGCAGCCAATTTTGTTATCTGGGTATTTTTGTTTATAGAGGCTGTAGAGCTCATTCAGCGAGAGAAGAATTAACCTTTTCTGCTTCTGCACCTTAACATTGTCAATCACAGTTGAAACACATTCCTTTTTACCAGGACACATGCTACTATTGTCATCACCCTCGTAAAATTCTTTAACACTATTAATAACAACTTCACTTATTTTGTTGGCACCTTGTCTTTTCGAAAGATGTGGTAAGATACCTTGATCCATAACTAGCTGCCTAGTTAACTTCACCATGTATTCAGATGCACCAAATTCCTCGATTTTTTTTCCTTTGACCATGATCTTGGCAAGAGGCTAATTATCTTAACTGGAAACTTTGAATTTTTCTTTCATTTTAGTAATAAGTGTATCATACTCACTTTGTACATTTTCTGTATTATTTCCATCCTGAGTATCTAAGTCATTATGGAAAGATTCTTCCAATTTTGCTTGACAGCACTTGTAATTTTATCAGTTTTTCTTCGTAAAGCTGATAGTCGCTGGTCTTTGTTATTTTACGTAAAGGAGATAATTCCAAAGGTTCACAGATTGATTCTACTTGATGCAAAGGATCATCCTCAACAGATTCAAAAGACCCAAGAAGAAATTCAGGATCATTCTCAACACTAATTGCCACTTTTTCAGCTGGTTTATTTACAAATATTCTTGATGCACAAGTTGGGCATAGAGCTTGTTCAGGAATTAGGTTAATATCCACATTTTTTTTTTGTTTAGGTGTTCAACTAGTATTTTACGCAAACCATTTTTAACTGGCTTTTTGTGAGTACCAAATGGGTCACAACACTTTTTACCAAAAATGCGGTTGTATTTGTCTAAATATTTATCTTTGTGGTAATAACAAATACTAGAAATTTCTTTTGAAATTCTTAATTTTAACAAACATTGTTCTTCAGCTGGCAAGTGACTCAGTCTTATTAATTCTTGATGCACTTTCTTCTTGTAGTGTTGTTTATGGCACTGTTCACTTCTTAGTTCACTCACAAAACAACTCATTTCAATACTTGAAAATTCTACTATTCTTGAAAACAGTTGAAGATGGGAGACTTCAGATCTACACTCACAAAACTCTTATTGACTTGTTTATTGTCTTGGGTCCTGCAAAGAAAGTAATATGAAAAGTAACACCAATGGAATTCACAAAGTGTCTGGTAGAACACACAACATAACTGATAAACTACGCAATGAAATATCATGTTTGTTTAACTCCCTAATGAAAATTGCAGCTGGCAAGTAGTTACAACAAGTTTTAAATCTGTATACATGGAGAAACATTATTATGTGCATACTGTACGCAAGTGTAGTACAACAAATGTACCGTTAATTTTAAGAATAGAACTCTTATCAATTGTTATCTCCACCCATTGTTATTTAAAAGTAGAAATATTTGATCATTTATTGTACGTAATTATTTAAACATCATTTGACCAATGTCAACTGTCATAATTTGAAGCCCTTGTTTGCTAACTTGGCACTGCACTAGCATGTAGAGGGGTAGCGTTTTTACTGAAATTTGCTGCTCTATTACTCTCAATGTAGTTGAGTCTCAGTCATAATTTTTTTGTGAGATATTCCCATGAGAATAAAGAACATGCTGTAAAATGTTCACTTGTTTTCATTCAGTCCCTTTTTAGATATTGACCTGCGAAAATTGACGTTAGAAGAGTTTTGGCCATTTTTGAAAAGCTCTAGAAAAAAACAGGAGTGCATTCTCAGTACTGCAACTTTTACTGCAGGTAGTTATGTAAGTACACAACACAGAGATAACATATTATTTGTAAGTCTCTCTTCCTTCATGAAAATTGAAGACCTTAAAAAGTGAAGATTGATAAATTTTTTCAGAGTCTTTACAGAAAGAGTTTGAGTGACTCTCTTGCATGATAGAAAAATTTTAAAAAATTATGCCTGAAGTTCATTTCATGCTGAGCACACTGGTTTTTGAATTATTCTGATATCTTTTAAAATAACGTGGCAATTAAACTTTCCGCAAACGTTGATTTCCACTAAAATTTGCCCAACTGCCATTGTAAAAATGGCTGCAAGGAAAAAAACTATGACTTATAAAAAATTTTAAAACAGTGTTTTGTGAATGTCTGTCTACAGTGAAGTCATGATAAAAAAAAAGCAAGAAAATCAAAAATGTTGAGCAACATCGCCTGGGCGATTTGAAATGAATTGACCCATACTCCACTGATGTGAACACTCATCTTTAATTTTTCACAGAGTGAGCTATCCAGTATAGTGTGCAAACTGCAGAATTGTCAAGGACTATAATGAGCTTGGATAGCTGATCACGACTGTTTCCCCAGTGTAACTCCATATCTCCTTACTCCAATTTTCCTACATGCATGACAATTTTCAATCTGCTCCTTATGCTTATTAACCCATAAACTGATTCTACTAAGCAATCATTCTTCCACAAAGAACAGTTAACAATATACTCTTTATAGACTTTGTGGGCTCTATCTAAGTACAGGCTCCGCAAGCCTAAGTGGACATCTTGCTTAAGTGTAAAATTTTTGAATTCCTTCAATATACCACAAATTCTACTGATTTTCCTGAGAAACGAATTGACCTCTTGTCAGCACTGCTACCCCATGTTAGCAATAGTACCCTTCTGGTGGCTGGCTGTTACAGAGCTGTAAGCCTATTCAGCATGACAATGCCCCCCCCCCCTATCTTGAATTGTTTTCTTCCTCATACTATGAATGTGCAAGTGCAAGGCGATACAAGCACACCACCCATGACATACTTTTACTCGCTCACAATAACACACTACAGGTAACCATTAACATCCTTATTCACTGCGAGATGTCTTATGTGGAACATACAATTTTATTGTTTTTAACCTAGCCCAGCCACAGGAGTTTCCTTACAAGTTTTAGCACTGTGTGTTGGTAGATTTTTAGGTAATCATACCTGTGGTAGTGACACTGCTGACATGCCCCAAATATGTGACAGCCTCGCGCATCGATTCCATTAGCTGAGCTGTCATGTTTTCACATACCATAGACAGAAAATTGGAATGAGATGCTATAGTCTGTTTAATTTTTAATGAAGGTGATAAACTCTAACATTTCTTATCAAAATTTACTATAGCACTGAAACTGTCATGAAATAGGTACATAACAGCTCACTGACAAATTGGTTGGAAGCTTGAGGCTTACAGCAAGAGAGACATAAATAGAAGCAAATTATGCACAAAAATGAATTCCATATTCTTATTTTAAATTTCCTTAGTGACAGACAGATTCTGAAAATTATACATGAGTTCTGACTTGTTGCAGGATACAAACAGATGTCACATGATTAAAGCTTTAAGCAATGGTTGCACATAACACTTCAAAAAAATTGGAAAACTTTAACTGTAAATAAATATTCAATTAGTAAGCTGTAGGTCTTGGTAGTACATGATTAAATATCATTAAAACACACATGAAAAATCACCTTGTTCAATTCCAGTTTGACTTTTAACACACTGATTATGCTCAAATGGCGAGCGCTGCACGACAATGAATGGAAGAATTTCAGAACCTTGCCTATGACTTACTCCAGCAACAACAAAAGTTACCAAAAATAGACTAATAGGATCTCTTAATTGATAAAAAATCATATGCTACCAAAGAATAAAACACAGCTGTGTAATTTTATAAAATTGTTTAAAAGATCCATTCCAATGATAAATATGACAGCATATGCAACAATGAAGTGCTGAACTAGGAAACATTTTGTAGATCCATTACAAAATATTAGTTTTTAACCTGTTTATGTTCCTGCTTCTTTTTTTCTTCTAATAAGCGCTTCCTTTCATCATACTCCCCAATCCCCAGAAGCAGCTTGCTAGATGTTCTGCAAGTTGGGTTCAGGGGTGAATATTCTCCATAGCGAACCATTTTACGATCTAACTAGAAGAAGAAAAAGAAAACCCGACTTTAAATTCAGAACATAGTTTTATAATTTAGGAAGGCTATTTAAAACAATAACAGCAATAATAACAACATACAGACATATTAAAAAAAGATTTGGCTTCTGGAGAAGCAAGTAACACATTAGGCCCTATTATTTATTTATTTATTTATTTATAGATCAAGTTTAGTAGGACCAAATTGAGGAGCAAATCTCCAAGGTCCTGGGACATGTCAGTACATGAAATTACAACACAAAAGTAATAACAGATAAAAATAAAATGTTTATGAACCCAAAAAAGTCAATCCATAAGTTTAATTAAACACAATCAACAATAAAATAAGAATCAGCTTAATTTTTCAAGGAACTCCTAGACAGAATAGGAGTGTCCCATGAGGAAACTCTTCAGTTTCAATTTGAAAGCACATGGATTACTGCTAATGTTTTTGAATTCAAGCGGTAGCTTACTGAAAATGGATGCAGCACTATACTGCACACCTTTCTGCACAAGAGTTAAGGAATTCCCATCCAAATGTAGGTTTGATTTCTGCTGAGTATTAACTGAGTGAAAGCTGCTTATTCTTGGGAATAAGCTAATATTGTTAACAAGAAATGACAGGAATATATATAGTGAGAGGCCAATGTCAAAATACCCAAACTTGTGAACAGGCGTCAACAAGAGGTTCATGAACTTACTCCACTTATTGTCAGCACCACCCGTTTCTGAGCCAAAAATATCCTTTTAGAATGGGAAGAGTTACCCCAAAACATAATACCATATGACATAAGCGAATGAAAATAAGCAAAGTAGACTAATTTTCATATCAAACACTCACTCACTTAAGATATCGTTCGAAAAGTAAAAATGGTAGTATTAAGTCTTTGAACAAGATCCTGAAAGTGGGCTTTCCATGACAATTTACTATCTATCTGAGCACCTAGAAATTTGAACTGTTCAGTTTCACTAATCATATACCCATTCTGTGAAATTAAAATGTCGGATTTTGTCGAATTGTGTATTAGAAACTGTAAAAATTGAGTCTTACTGTGATTTAGTGTTACGTTATTTTCTACAAGCCATGAACTTAGGTCATAAACTGCACTATTTGAAACCGGGCCAGGGTTGCACGCTACATCCTTTACTTTAAGCTAGTGTCATCAGCAATGAGAAATATTTCAGAGTTACCTTTAATACTAGAGGACATATCATTTATATAAATAAAATTATTAATTTAGTGACATCTTACATTTCTTATTGTAAGAGGGCATCATCATGTGCATTTCATCACAGGGAGTCCAAATACTAAACAAAGAATAATACAGCAAATGAAGATAAATCACCTTTAGGATTGGAGAAAAGAAGGTAACACAGCAAAACAGTTTGTAAACCACTGGAGAACTACTGTTGTTCAATTTTTGGTTATTTGATGGTTTCTGTACCCCATCAGCATACAGATAACTTTCTTTTAAAATATGGTGCAGTGCTATGTTAACACCACAAGGATCCTCCTGAGGATATGCATGCTCTCTCTCTCTCTCTCTCTCTCTCTCTCTCTCTCTCTCATTCTCCCCCCCCCCCCCCTCCCTCCATGGCATCCAACTGATACAACATGCATTTTATTTTTCTTACAAGCCTACATTTGCGCAGCTGTTGCTGCCAATTTCAATGTGACCCAATGCCTTGCACAGCACACTTGCTACCCCCACTTTCACAAAACAAAAAAAGAGAGGAAATGAAAGGAAACCATAAAGGAGAAAAATGCTTGAGTATATAAATGACAGTTTTAAACTACGAACATCAACAAAACTTATGTATCACCCTGATGATATGCCGTGCAGGTGTGTTGCTATTATGACTGCTCCTGTGCAGATCAGGTCACCACTGACATTGTTCATAAACATACACACAGTTATGATGAATGCTCCCTACAATTAGAACACCACACTTTAATGAATTGCAGTGTTTTGAGTTGAAAATAAAGCTCCAGTAGAAACAAATTACATATGTCAGTGGAACAGCTGAGTGAACATCCATCATGCTACGAAAGACAGTTGCAACCAATGATCAGGTCCACATCACCATGTTATGTGCAGAAGGCTTGCCAATGGGGGCAGTTGATAGATTTGTGCGCCAGAGGGATGTGGCACGGAGACCGTACTGGCTCCAATCGGCAGGCAGTGTTGAGGACTTCCACTACACAGCTCATTCGTGTTTGACAGGTGCACAATATGAAAAATATCTACAACTTTTGACCCAAAGGAACCATGGCTGAGTCCTCTAGGACTTAATTCAGCATTCAATGAGGCTAAAGGACATCAAGTAAATTGCTAAGAGCTGACGGTGCGATGCGACTCTCCATTCCCAATGACCATCGCAAGCACCACATAGTACACTCCAACACTGTGACGTAGTTGCAGGTGGGTAAGAAATAATGCAGAAGGGACATCCCAGGATTGGTATCAGGTATTGTTTACAGATGAAACTTTGATCTGTTTGCACCCTAATAATCGCAGACAACATGGTAATATAGAATGCCTCCACGACTGTACAAGAAGGTGGTGTCCCACTGGTGTTCTGAGTAGGCATTATGTGAGGCTACCATAATTTTTTTGCGTTGTTGAGGACAATCTCACAGCTCTACAGTACTGGGATGAGATTCTGCAACCAATAGTGGGACTGTATTGCCAACACTTGAGTGACAAATTCATCTTGATGGATGACAACTCACAAGTTCATCATGCAGTTCTTGTGAACAAATTCCTCAGCATATGAGGATCACCAGAATGGAATGGCCTGCCTGTTACTGGATATACGCCTAATCAAACATACATGGGACTGATTGAAACACGCCATTTTTGCATGTTGACAACGACAATGTGGTCTGCGTGACTCATGCGGAATCATCATGGAAGAGTGAGACAATTTGGATCAGGGTGGCTTGATTTCAGCAATGGTATGCCGCAACAGAGTCAAGCCTTTATCTGAGCAAGGGGATGTTGCACCACATACTGCCTATGGGAAACAGACAACCTTGTCGTTACACTTTTTTGTTATCTGGACACACTGAAAATCAATATATATGTATGCCACACCATGAATTTAGAAATAACAGATGGTGCAAAACTTTTCTTGATGTGTGTATTTGAAAAGAATGATACCATAGCCTACATATCGTGCATAGAAAAATGAGCAGTGAATATTTCAAATTAAAGAAATCAGAAGAAATTCAAGTACTAAGTTCAATTCTATAAACGCACTTGACAACTGTAATATTCTTGTACATTTTGATAAAACTGTCTTGTCATGAGAAACTTTAGTTAATTCACAACTACAAAGGCGGCTTACTACACTTTTGATGAACAATACACCACAATGAGTTCCACTGTCCCTGGTATAATGTGTAATGTGAAACATGTACACAGAAAGAGTCAAAGAGAAAATGTATGGTCTGCAATAAATAACAGGAACATTAGAGCGAGAGAGTGTGGAAGTATACAATGTCCATCAACATCATCTAGGTTAAGCGCTCAATACTGTCCTGAGATCCAGTGCATGTAGTGTGGTGTGGTGATTAGTACTGCAAGCTGCCAGTTGAAATCCATCCACCAGCAATGACTGCCATTTTAATACTAAATAGTTGGCCAATTTTGAGAAGTCCTAGTACTGCTTCAATGTGGTCAGAAATGTAATGATAAAATGCGAGATCCAGTGCACGTAGTGTGGTGTAGTGATTAGTACTGCGAACTGCCAGTTGAAATTCATCCAACAGCAATTATTGTCATTTTTAATATCAAATAGTTGGTCTGTTTTGAGAAGCCATAGTATTGCTTCACTGTTGTCAGATATGTAATACTAAAATTGGCTATACAAGAGATTTAGTGGAAATATGAAAAATCACTTCTAGAAGTGTATGTATAATCAATAAAGACTCTGAACTCTGGATTCCAGATGGGAGGGAGGTAGTGTCAAGTGCTCCCTCTTGCCCCCTGACCTTGCACATGGAAGATGCTTGTATATGAAGATGACCCTTTCCATTGTATTTTACACCTGGCAGTATTTCAACAGGTAGTATTGCAACAGGGAGTAACAATGAATGATCTACCATGTGAATTTGATAATCAGGTTGGGGGAGGCTTTGTCTTCATTGGGAAAAAACTGAGTACCGACAACATGTTCACATAGTAAAAAGATTTCTAATCAACTCCATCAGACAGGATGACTTCAATTGAAAGTGCCCCACAGTGTTGACTTAAACTAAGTGAAAATTCCCCACATGTAATAAATACTTGCTGCCTTCTGGCCCAGGATATCCCACAGGTACCTGCTTCCTAGATGTACATACAATTACCATACTCTCACTCCTCCTATCACTTGTGGCTGTTGCACATTGTTCAAGCTTTAAAACAATAGGACTGACTATTGTGAAAACAAACATCTGCCATGTAAGTTCAACAGTGGACAAGATTCAGTTATTCTCAAAATTTCCAATGACTTTCATATCAGCTGGTAAAATATGTTTTCTCACCATCATTCTACTCATACAATTTATTATATTGTCACGACATCACCTCAATCAAGTTAAATTCTGAAGGCAGAGTTGTCAATGAAGTACTCATACAACACTTTTGGAAAACATGTTTATTACCAGCACCTACATATAGCCACAATAGAACTAAATTCCTGGGCTGAAAGTTCATTTATTTATACAGATATTAAATATTCCTAAATGCTGGTATTTATATAGACATTGAATATTCCAGAATATATGAGCATTACAAATATATTTCCAGAACCCCCCAGAGATGATAATTACCAAACAAAAAATTGCTAGTGGTCAAATCTGAAGTGACAACTCCCAGCACATCACCCAGCAGCACTAACCACTATACCACACTATGTGCTCTGCAGCTCACGGCATTTCTCTGTCTGACAGAAATGGCGACCCACTGTTCCAGAAATTCTCATTGGTGCTAACTGCAGCACTGTGGCTCTAAATCTTATCAGTGATCCTTTGTCTGATAGCACTGGCAGATCTTTACATTCTGGTTATGTCGTTACACTTTCTTCACAATAATGAGCAATGAAGCTTCATAATCGTCAAGTGGGTCTTCAGCTTCTTTGAACCTACCATCATCAACCAGCGTCTCCGGACTGTAGCAGTGTGTCAAACGGAGGACATCGAAGACATCTCTGCACTTTTGTCTTCTTTCTGAAGGGTCATAATCTTTGACTAAATGTGTGATGTCTGACAAGCAACAAAGGATATGGGCCAAAGTAGCGTTTTAGTTCCGACAGTCACACTTTCGCACAGGTGGAAAAATCTAAACCGTGTCTCCTGGGCTGTGTCTCACTGGTTGGTGCTTGGTGTTGTAGCACTCTCAGTCTTACTCTTCAGCATCCAGTGTCCGTATGTGAGCTAACTGCCTTGGTTCTTTGGTCTTTGTAATGAGGCATCCATGTAATCATTTGAATATCACCCGAATTAAACAGGAACAGTGTATCCATTGTTGCTGCTTCAGCCTCGTAACTGTGGAGCAGGAAGAATTGTGTGAAGCCTGTAGGGTCTAGCTGTACCGTGTTGTACGTGAATGTGAAATGGTGTATTGCAATCTCTCATGTTGTATACGTACATCAGCAGCATATCTGCCAACACCTTATTAAAGAATTCTGTATTGTCATTCATCTGAAGATGTTAGGCATTTATCAGGTAGGTTATGTTGCAATGTGAAATTACATGTGATACCTGCCTTGACTGGAAAACTTTTCCACAATCAGAAATCATTGCAGGTTTCAGAGTCTTCTACAAGGAACTTCACAATTTCTGGA
The DNA here is from genome assembly GCF_023897955.1 of Schistocerca gregaria. Classification (NCBI taxonomy): domain Eukaryota; kingdom Metazoa; phylum Arthropoda; class Insecta; order Orthoptera; family Acrididae; genus Schistocerca; species Schistocerca gregaria. The sequence continues at coordinate 218,809,050 of NC_064923.1, read as the reverse complement.
GCTTCAGTAGTTGGAGCAGCTTTAGTGGCGGCGTAATGGTTGAGGTAGTCAGTGAAGATCGTTACCCCTTGATTCCAAAGCACTGACTTCGGCAACCTCCCCAAGAGGTCAACTACAATTTGGTGGAGTAACGTTGCAGGTGTGATTAGTACCAAATGCCCTGGAGTGGCACATACTTCCATTGCTGGCATTCCATACAGTGTCTCGCAAAATGTCAAATGGACCAATGGAGCCCCCATTAATCCCAGGTGACAAATAATTTAGGACAAGTGGCTGTTTAATGTGATGGAAAGATGAACAAACATTTCTGCCTCATTAAAGCGTAATTCCTCGTATACAATGCTCCATTAATTAATTGGGAGTCTCCTTCGGTTGGTTCCTACTCCTTCAAGGATTTTATAGTTTTCAGCAGTGCTGACTCTTCCCCCTGTTCATTAATAAAGTCATTTAACACAGCAATGACTGAGATTTCATCCATGTTACTATGTTCCACCAAAGAATCCTTTGAAAGGCAGTTGGTGTCCTTGTGTTTGTATCCACTTTTGTACAATAATACACTGGAAAGTAATGCTGACATGTTTCTAGAATGTGAAAAAAAGATCCTTGAGAAATACACGAGGTAGCATATGGAAGATAACTTTCTCCTTTACATGTGTGCACAGTTGGCTTGTGTTATGTTCACCCAGTGTATTTTGAGTAGCGAAAGTATGGAGACATATTATAGTGATAAGTCCATGCCAGTTAAACAGTATGCTGTTATTGAATTTTTAATAGCTGAAAATGAGACTCCTGGTGAAAATCATAACTTACAGGCAGTTTATAGCAATGATTTTGTAGATAGGTCTACTGTAAATTGATTGGTAATAAAATTTCATGGGTGTGAGCCTGGAAAATCCATAATCATTGATGAAACATACAGCAAATGTCTGATCACTGCCACAAATGAATATCGAACATTCATTGACAATTTGATTTAAAATGACTGGCAAATCACTCACAAGTGTATTACATACCATACTGGAATATCTAAGGAACATGTCAACTTCATTATTAAACAGCTATCTTGCAACATGACTCAGCCACACACCTCGCACAAAACTGAAGAAACTCTGCAAAACTTGAAATTGGAATTTATTCTACAGCCTCCTTACCCCTCTGATCATGTTTCTTGCAATTTTTACTTTCTGCCTCTACTCACAAGACCTCAAGGGTAATCATCACACCTCAGACTATTAGATAAATGCAGCTGTCCTGGATTCGAGAAAAGTCAGAAGAATTTTTTCAGTGACCGAATGAAAAAACTTATTATACATTTGTTTTTGTTTGTGTTCTACAAGCATGTGTACATTACTTTTCAGTCCACCCTTGTATACAACTGTGACGCACTCCTGAAGCCTCGGTGCCCATCTCCACAGCCGACCTGACAGATCCTTCAGACTAGTCAGATAGCACAGAGAATGGTGGTCCTTCACACGGTGAATGGTTTGCCAAATAAATAAGACCAAAATCAATTCATGGCCCAAACATCTGAGAGGCACTATTTCTCGATTCAAGATCAGTTCATGTCAGACTTGGATAGTACTCTGGAAGCATAAGCTATCATTTTTCAGCACCCTCCTGAATTTGTAATAGAACTGTCCCTATTCCAGAACCACTAGTATCAGTTTAAAGTTCTCCTTCGGCATTTTCTTAATATAATTGTAGAACTGGAGATGTCAGCAATTCTATAATGAAACAGAAAACACTTTGCACTTCGTTACAGGTAATGAGTGACTCCTTGCAATAGTTTTTGCGAAGGACAGGTCTTGGTGCAGAAGCTGTATGTGAACTGCCAATAGTATGAGCAAATCCAAAAAAAAAACTTCTGTCACAAATGCACCAATGAAATGGAAAATCTGTGACTGTTCTTAAGTTCTCTGTAATGGGATGGACTCCATCACCATTCACTATGTGCCCCAGATTTTTATTCCTTGGGAGAGGAAGAGACACTTTGTCAGGCTCAGACAGAGACATACAGTGTGAACACACTTGAACACGGTTGTCAGGTGGCTTGGGCATTCATTAAAATGCTCTGGGCGGAGGAGGGGACAAAACAATATCATCCAGATAGGAAAGAGACGCCATCCATTTAAGGTATCTAAGTAGGTTGTCCATCATACATTTGAAGCTGGCTGGAGTGTTACAGTTCAAATGGCATAATAATAAATTCATGGAGGATGGTAGGAATTCTTCCTGGCCAGCCTTAGCAACCTTGATTTGCCAATAGCAAAACTCCACATCCATGGCTGGGACATACTTTGCTCCTTTTCAGCAGTAACAGTGTCATCAGTGCATGGCAAAAGATAAAAGTCTTTTCCGTGATTTTGTTCAGTCGTCGGTAGCCAATGCAGAAATGCCAGGGGCTATCCTCCTCCTCCTCCTTCTTCTTCTTCTTCTTCTTCTTCTTCTTCTTCTTCTAATTCTTCACAAGGATCATAGGATACTTTCTGAATGGTCAATGATGTCATCTTGCGGCATCTTCACCATTATCTCCCAGATTATCCATTATTCATCTGATGACACACTATGTAAATGTTGGATGATACCGGTGTTGATATGGTATTTTACCATGGCCTGTTTGGTCCATCTTCCTTCTCTCCATTTGGTGCAGAATGGCTGTCACTCGATGACATTCCTCAGCTAGGTCATATCCTATAGCAAGCTCAGTTGTAGCTTCATTCTTTGTGTTGACTGTAGAGGTAGCAAACCAAAATTCTTTGTTGAGGAAATTAAGCTGCACTTTCTGGACTTATTCAGTTGTCCCTACACAGATATCTTTAGAAACAAGTTGTGGCTGTAGATGATGTTCATGATCCAAAGGTATCTTTGATCACCTGCAATGCCTACAATCTCCGCAGGCATACAAATTTCTCTTGTGATCCTGACAAGGGAAACTCCCCATCGCACCCCCCTCAGATTTAGTTATAAGTTGGCACACTGGATAGGCCTTGAAAAACTGAACACAGATCAATCGAGAAAACAGGAAGAAGTTGTGTGGAACTATGCAAAAATAAGCATAACATACAAACTGAGTGGTCCATGTGCAAGATAGGCAATATCAAGGATAATATGAGCCCAGGAGAGCCGTGGTCCTGTGGTTAGCATGAGCAGCTGCGGAATGAGAGGTCCTTGTTTCAAGTCTTCCCTTGAGTGAAAAGTTTACATTCTTTATTTTCGCAAAGTTATGATCTGTCCGTTAGTTCACTGAATTCTCTGTTCACAGTAATAAGTTTAGTGTCTGTGTTTTGTGACCGCACCGCAAAACCGTGCGATTAGTAGACAAAACAACTTGCCTCTCCATTGGGAACCGAAAACATTTGATCGCAAGGTCATATATCAATCGATTCTTCCACAGAAAACACATCTAATATATTCTATATGACACTGGTGGCAGCATATGTGTCACATGATAGGAATATGTTGTCGACCCATCTAACTTGTACACTTGGCGAATGGGTAAAAAGATTCTCCTACCTTGGCCGATTCAGGTTTTCTTGTGCATGTGATAATCACTCCCAAGAAAGTGATGAAAACATAAGAGTTTGTCACATAAACTGAAAATAAAAAATTAAACTTTTCAGTCAAGGGAAGTATTGAACCACAGACCTCTTGTTCCGCAGCTGCTCACGCTAACCACGGAACCACAGCACTCCTGAGCTCACACTAGCCTTGATATTGCCTATCTTATGCATGGACTACTCAGTTTGTATATTTTGCTTATTTTTTCATAGTTCCACACAACTTCTTTCTGTTTTATCGATTGATCTGTGTCAGTTTTTCAAGGCCTATCCACTGTGCCAACTTATAACTAAATCTGAGGGGGGTGCGATGGGGAGGTTCCCTTGTGAGTAGCCATTTGCAACCAACAAATGTTTCACAGTTTAACAGAGCATCTCAACTGATGATTGGAACTCATCTGATTGATGGCCGGATAAGAAAGTCTTCAATAGCGAACAATGGCCCAGAGAAATCTTCGTGGTGTGTGCTTATTGCAATAGCTTTGTTAATCTGGAGCTCTGACTTCCCATGGTCTGTGACTGCTTTGATGCCTGCAAGAAGTTCCATCCAAGAATAACATTACGTTCCATTCAAAGGGCTGTGTTTTTTTCATTGATAGTTATTGTTGCAATACATGTTCACCATTTGTGACTTCCTGCATGATTGCTTTCATATCGTGGACATAGTCCTATTTACCTGATGGTGATGGGCATCCAGCATTACAGAAAAAGAAGCCCCCGTGTTGACTAGTGTCTGGACATATTGTCCATCAAAGGTGTTCAGATTTCCCGACATCTTCATACTTGTTGTCCACAGAGAATTTGCATCTTTCGTGGCCTCACCTCTACAGATGATCTCCATGCTCCATTTTCCTGAAGTCAATGGCTAGGCAACGACTGGTGCCAATGTACGGTGATGGCAAATGTCTAAAGCATGTTGGGGAGTGACCTTCTCTGCGATATGGTGATGAGCTAAGTCTCACAGGTCAGTTATAATCTGCAGTAGAGTGACGTGAATAGAACTGTTGCGATGGTTGATATCTGGTGGTGTAAGGTTGTATAAAAGTTGCCTCCTTTCTCGCAGGTGCATGCAATGTGTTCATTGCATCCATAGTGAAAACAAACTTGTATGTTGTCCTCTGTCCTGAAAGTGTCTGTTCTTCTGCGGGTTGTTGTACTTGATGGAGGAGTTTGTTGCACCTGTATGGATCAGATGCTGGGCAGTTGTTTGACAGCTTTCTGGCATAAGTCTGAGTTGGCAGAGTCTATTTTTCGTGATATACTATATTAGTGGCATAGACTGGTGCTAAAGATTGATACATATCTTCTTCTACATTTTATATTTTCTCCTGAAGTATGGGACTGACATTTGTGAATGTTATCTCATGTTTACTAGGCCAGACATCTCTGGCTGCCATACACAAGTGTGTGTCTTCTCATACTACATGGCATATGGGAGAGGTGAGCAGATGGTGCTGTTACACAACTGCCATAGCAATGACATTCATGAGTCAGTCTTACCTCATTCGTCTGACTTTCCTGTTGCATTTACCCAATTCGTTGGCACTATTTGATGTATTCCTCTATCACTGTGACATCCTTTACTGAGGAGTTTGGCACACGTCTTCTGCAGCCCATTTCATCTAGCACAGTGATACAGATGTTTTAAAGATACAGATTTTTAAAGTATCTTCACCAAACAATGTCACACTGAAAACACAATTGAGTCCTATCCCGAAGGCAGGGTCACCAATGAAGTACAAAACATACCACTGAAAGCACGTTTATTACTGACACCAATGTACACTCAGAACAAAACTGAATCCTTGGGCAGAGTACAGCTATTTCTACAAACATCAAATATTGAAGAATGCTGGTGTTTATAGAAAAATTGAATATTTCAGAGTATACAAGTATTACAAATATATTTCAAGAATCTCATACAAACGATAAATACTAAGTAATAGTTGCTGGTGGTTGGATTTTAACTGGCATTAGCAACATTGTTTCACATCAGCTACAAAATGTACTGGTGCATCATCATGCCTCTTCTAAGTTCCACAATTGTGGCCCATTGGTGACATCTGATGGTTGGTTTTCCTTTTTTTGGGGGGTGGGGGGCAACCAAACAGCAAGGTCATCATAAATCGAGGGAGGAACAACACAAACAGCACAGTCTAGTCTAACGGAAGGGATGACGTTCAAAAAAAGATTAAAAAAGGATGTCAGGGCAGCATTAAAGGAAAGAACAGCAGGCATGTGGGTGGAAATGGGGAGAGCAGAGCTGCTCCAGAAACACTACATGTGATGGGACACCAGCACCACTACTGATCCGTCAGCACACCCCATGCAACTGATACAATGGGGACAACAGAGGAAGAGGACAGACGAAAAGGAGAAACACACTGCACAAAGTACCAGACAAAATGGAGGGAAAGCTGGGGAGGAGGGAGGGGTGGTTAATAATCTGACTGGTGTGGAGGCAATGTCAAGTCCTCCATAACCAACACCTACACTGAGAGACTGAGATTTTGCAGAGGAAAATTAAATAACTTAAACCTGAGTGGACAAAGCACTTTCACAAAGAAAACTGAGGATAGATGTAACCATGTGGGGGTCATCCCCTAACACCCAAGACAAAGAAGGTGGGAGGACTTATTTAGTACAAAGGGACAAAAGCCAGGCAGTCCAGCACAATATGGATTACTGTGATGGACATTGGTACTTAATATGAACAATATGCATCCAGGAGAGGATGGTAGATTCCCACCATGAGAGGCAGAGGTAAGTATGCAACATGGTGGGAGTCTTCTTGATTGTGCAACGTTTATTTGACTGGGAGGTAGCCTCCCAAGACTCGGCCTGCAACTGAGCAAAATGGGATTTTCTGTAAAGCCACAAATCTGCCCCCAGAGTGAACACAGAGATCATGGAGTAGGTGGCTACACTCGCCTCCAGCCAGATGATCAGCATCTGGGATACTTATGTAGCCAGGAACCCAAAGGAAACCAACTGAACAAGCAGCATCACCAAGTTCAGCAAGCAGACCATTTCATGAAGTTGAGGACCCAATAGATAGCCATTAATTCTGCACTAAACACCCCACACGTGGCAGGCAAGAGATGGTGTTCCCTGCCAACAGAAGACGTGAAGGCATACCCCACATTATCGGCAGATTTGGTAACAGATTGTTGAATGCTGCTTCTTATGTCCCCATGACCTTTCCTTCCCAGGCTTCACCCTGGGAGGAGGACCAGCTTCACTGGCTTGGGATGAAACACTTTCCCTGCCTTTGTGGAAAATATCTAAGACAAATTTGGCAAAATAGAGTCTCTCGTTAAGATGTGATAGAGTTCTTGTTGATCAAAACTTCTACTCCCACCCATTCTGCAGCTCTTCATGCTTGTGATCATCTTGACAATGTCCTGGTGTCCACTACACCTCACCAGTCTTTGAATATGGTCCATGGAGTCATCCTTCAAACAGATGAGATTCTCCGGGCCAATGTGGCCGCTGTGCCAGACAGCCCTAGCTGTGGCTGGGTGGGGCCCGTGGGGATAGCCACTGGTCAGTGTGAGTGGTATCAGGGTGGATGCTTTGCATGTGAGGTGTATCAGGCTTAGAAAATCTGGTCATTCTTCTACGATTGACAAGGTGTTCATTTTGTCCAGTGTATGCAGAAAGTATCACCCACTAATGTGTGAACTTGTCATCACTGGAGTATGGTCCAAACACGATTTACATAAATTTGAAACCCGTCACCACTTATGAATAAAAGTGGTTTTGTGTGATCAAGACTATTCTACATAATGTTTTAGTATTGTTGTAAAGAATGTTTTGGGATATTTTGTTGGAAAATACCTATACACTGTAATGTGGCCCACATTTACTTTTATGATTAAAATCTTATTCCATAAGATTACTCTATTCCTGTCAAAATGCAAGACTGCAGCAAACAAACCGACAACTCTCAAGCAACGTTCAGAAAGTTAAAAGCAATTCTAATACAACATGGTAAAGAGTGGTCTACACCATGTTGGAAGACTAACAGAAAAACATTCTCTAATCTAAGAAATTATTCCGTTGCAGGAATTGAAGAATACTGTAATAGTAACCTGAAATAATAACATTTTGCATCAAATGCAAGTAAACCCTTAGGACTCAAAAACTGTCACATAAAGTATGTACCAAACTCAAAATGAACAATATGAGTATGTTGGCTTGCCTAAACCTGCCACTTGCTTCTACCAATCGACCAACCCACCCATCAAAATATAAGCTGTATCCAATAAAACTGACTGACACCATGGAAGATAAATTTGTTTTTTCTGCTCATTTTCAGAAACTTCCCCAGAGGATAATACATGGAAGCTTTACGACAAATTCAACTGAAATCTGAAATAGGCCATCAATTAGTCATATTAGAATCACTTCCTGAATGTAGCACCAGTATTACGGATCGGTTCACTTGAGACACCAAAGCGCACATGCATGCACACATGCAGCAGCACACACTTTACACTATAACAGGCCAAATAAATTATTTAATTTGCCATTACTGTTTTACCTGCTTAGTAATGAATGTGACAGCAATGCTTTGATTTTTGTTCTAAATTATTCTTCTTGGTGTTTTATTTTTTACTATATTACTTCAGCATCCGTGAACAATGAAAGAATAGCTTTTAATTTATGCTTAACATTGGTATTGCAAGTTGGACCTTCGACTGTTGAAGATTTTCACTGGATACAGAAATACAAATGTTAATTCACCACCACACATTTATATTTAATATTCTACATGTAACATGAACAGATAGCTAGTCTACTCATAGTTATTCCCATAATCTTCAGAAGATATACAATAACAAAGATGATACATTTTGAACTACAAAAAACATGGAAAATGGGAGGACAAATCAGCACTGCAGTATGTTACGTTTCAACGCACAAAAAAGTGTCATTATTCTACAGTCAATAATAGTTCAATAACCAACTACTCAACATTACTATATTAACTGCAACTACTTTATGATCACATCCAAAAGTTGAAATAGTGGAAGGAGTAATGAGAACCATCCACAGTTTAGTGGGATCACTGCTGAGAACACACACACACACACACACACACACACACACACACACACACACACACACACACACACAAGCACATGACTGGCTGTACCGTCCCAGCACTACAGTCTGCCTGTGGTGCAGGGTTGTGTTGGGTGGAGGGAAAGGAAGATGAAAACTGGAAGAATGAGACAGTAAGGGAACAGGATAGGAATGTCTCACCACTACATTAGTCCTGGAATAGGTAGGGGAAGTTGCATGTTCTACACAAAGTCTGGTGCTGGGCTGAAATGAGATGGGGATAGAACTGAAGAAGAGGGAGACAGCAGAGTGAAAAGTGTGATGAACAGTGGATGTGGGTACCAGACTGTAAGTTGGTATTTGGCAGGGGTCATCACAGGTTCAGGACACATGGATTGCTTGCAGGAAGAATTCAGAAAAATTAATATTTGGGGAGAGGGGAATGGTACAAGTGGCACTGATTGTGTAGCAATTACTGACACTGAGTAATTGTGCTGAGCAGCATGTTCTACCACTGTGTGCTTTTACTTTGTCTTGGCCACAGTTTGATGGTGCTTGTTTATTCAAGTAGACAGTTGGTTGATCATGAGGCCCACATAACAGGCTTTGTAGAAGTTGCAGCAGAGTTTGAATATAGCAGAAGTGGGTGCCGAGGATATCTGTGGCACCTGGGGTTTCCACAATGATATTATGTGTGCCACATGTGGTTAAAGGTAGGTTGTGGCACAAGTGTGGACCGGGATATTTCTCAGATTAGCTGAGTGGCAGAATATGATCCTGTGAGAGGTTTCTTCCCAAATAAGGAACATCAATCTCACCTCTCCCTAAGTTTTATTCCACTACACATCCTTTCTACCCAGTCTTAGATGCAGTTACTCTTTCACTATACCTAAGTACTGAAATCGTGTACTGACTTAATACAGTTATCTTTCATTCTAAAAGGTTTCATCAACTATTAGGAAGAGCTCTTCACCAATAACAATGGCATTTATGAATAGTTCTAAGCGAATCATCTTTTGTGATGCTAAACATCTAAATAGATGATAAAATGAAGGAGAAATAACGTGTGTACACTGTAAAATGAATATATCACATTAGTCTAAGCTGCATCAGGCTATCCACAGTTCAGAAAAACTTCACTTTCAGAATAGCAGCACTTGTGTGGTACATAAGATTTCTAAGAGCAAAGTCACTGATTGATTTTCATGCACTAGCTGTTCTATAAAAGGCAAGTGATTGTTAAGACACGAGTCTTTATTGGTCACCTACCTTTCTCTCGAACATATGTTACTGCACCTGAAGCCAAGTCTCTGTTCCACGGATCTGTAATAATTCATTATATCATTGGGAACCTAACAAAGATATCAATTCCATATAGAAACTAAGAGTGACTGAAACATAGACCACCATTTTATTGATTTAGAATCTCTTAAAAGTTTTCAGTATTTCGGATTTTGATATCATTTCTCCTGCCACTATCAGAATGTAGTATTTCACTCTACAATGATCTGAATGAATACACTACAGTTTAATTTTAATATAGTAGTCTTTCTACTTTGAATAGTTTTACCCACCAATCTTTTACCAGAAGACTTAAAACCTCTTACATTAAACACAAATATGTGCAAAAATCGCAATGCCTACAATGCATGTGACTGTAAAGAAATTCATACCACATATGTCTGAACACAAATTATTAGGATTACAAAATGGGTAACAATATTAAACTCTGAAAATTCAGTATTTTATGTTAGCCCAAAAAACATCAAGAGTGGTTGCTACAGGACTGTGGTAAAAAGCTGTAATCAACAACATCCCACACACGTCAGGTGAATGTTCAGGACAGGGAAGCAACAGCACTTGACTGTTGTCAAAGATGGCTTGCATACATCTGGTTAGGCATAGTTCTGATGAAATCTGATGTGTGGAATAACATGAAGAACTAGCACCAAACTGGAGTCTGAAAGATCTCTTACGTGGCAGCTGCAGTTCAGAGTCCTCAAATATCAGAGTGGAGATTGCCTGTTGTAAAGAACTGCACTAAAATGCAATACATTTGTGTGTATCTGCTGGACTAGTCAACATTTCATAATGTCAGATTGTAGTCATCATGGTAGTCTTACATGCTTACTCAACTATCATTTTAGGAAAAGTTTGCAGCGAGATATGTCCAAAAAAACACCACATTTTGCCTCTTGCCCGTAAGTCAATTGCAGTCTGAGATTTTACTACTGGATAATGCGAGCTGATGTTATGATTTGCATAGCGCAGTACATCCCACAGCAGATACGATTTATTTTTGGTACATTGCCACATACACTCTCTTGAGTTCAAACTTATTCGGACTATTCTGTCTCTCTGTCTTAAATCTCACAAATGTTATTGTTCTTCGATAGTTCCTTCAAAGAAAAGTAAACCCATTTGGACTTATGATCTTGCACAATCAGTGAAAATGATTAATCAGCCAAGAGCAGTCATGATTCACTATAGTGTATGCTACCGTACAATTATGATGCTCATGTAAGAAAAAAATTATTTTCAAATATATTTCAAAGCACAGTTATTTCCATTTCAACAATCAAATACTCAGCCTTTTGTTTTCCCTTTAACATTTACCTTACACTACAATCAATTCAGATTTAACTGCCAACTTACCTTCAACTGTCTATCAACACTACACACTGCTGAAAATTGGCTTACTGTTAACTGTAAGGCTATTACGATGTTGAAGTGTCACTATCTGCAATGACTGCATTCAATGAATGTTTAGTCCATCATTTTATGTACATAAAGGGAGCATTACAGGAGAATCAAAGGAAGTAACTTCCACTGGGTCTTCAATTCTAATCAGTTACTTGTTTTTTGGTAGTCAATAATATTAATTTTGGGCACATATATTACAGATTAAACATTTTAGTATGTACCACTGGAAAATTCAGGCTTTATATCATGAGCAGAAGCACCCAATCTTCCAAATTTTGATATAAACATATTGCTTGGGCGCATCTGAAGAAGAGAGAGGAATATTCAAAACAAATCTGCTCAAAAATATAGTTTTGCAGGAAACTTAAGATATTGACTGGTTTCTGTTTACTGATGATACATGCAATTAATATGTGGTCAATGTTGTTAGTTTCATGTTCCATGGATCATTTGCATGATAAATAATAATAATGTGGAACAAGTCATGTTACATTCACATAACAAATGAATTTATAATTACACCTACATGATGAAAATTTATAAGTTTTTTTAATTATTTATTATTATTATTATTATTATTATTATTATTCATGCAGATGAGAGTTAGTAATTCCTACCCTCCACCGTTTACACATCACACTGACAGAAATTCTTCTACAGAACAGGAGTTGTAAGGAAGAAGCTTTTTCAATTTCTTTTCAAATTTTACTTTGTTGTCTGTCACATTTTATATCACAGAGCAAGTAACCAAAAATTTTAGTTGCAGCATTGTGCACCCTTTTTGTGCTAAAGGTGCTTAATGCGGAAAAATGAATGTCATATTTCCTTATGGAACTGTAATTATGTACCTCACTGTTCCTTTTGAACAGCAGTGGATTATTTACGACAAATTTCATGGGTCAATAAATATATTGTGAAAGCAGTAGTCAGAATGCCCAACCCCTTAAACAAGCGTCTATAAGATGATCGTGGGTGAGCACCACATATTATTTCTACAGCACGTTTTTGGGCAATGAATACTTCCTTTTTTAAAGATTAGATACCCCACAACATTATTCCACATAATATTACTGAATGAAAATATGCAAAATACAGGGTGTGTAAAAAAGAATCACCTGATTTGGCAATCTATATTTCTGAAACTAATAAACATAAACAATGAATTTTGTTTGTTGATAAACGGGAAACTCAAAATTTTGTCATACCTTTTCAAAGGTGTCCAATATAACCCCCCCGATATGCACAGCATATGTCAATACGGTATTCAAATAATTGTTCCCACACTGCAGCGAGCATATCTTGAGTTACAGCTTCCACAACTGCTGTTATGTGATGCCTCAGTTCATTCACTGTTCTTGGTAACAGAGGCACATAAACAGTCATTTATAAGCCCCTCACAAGAGATAATCACATACAGTTAGGTCCGGTGACCTTGGAGGCCAAAAACGTAATCATGTGGTCCAGTGCATCTGATCCATCATTCAGTAACGACACACTGGCATCTGGAAGTTCAAATGGCTCTGAGCACTACGGGACATAGCATCTGAGGTCATCAGTCCCCTAGAACTTAAAACTACTTAAACCTAAGGACATCACACACATCCATGCCCGAAGCAGGATTCGAACCTGCAACCATAGCGGTTGCGCAGTTCCAGACTGAAGCACTTAGAACTGCTCGGTCACTGCAGCCGGCCATCTGGGAGTGCGGGAATGATTTAAAAATTCCCGCACTTCCAGATGCCAGTGTAGCGATGCTCCATCTTGCTAGTAAATGAAGTTGCTTGAATCAGTCTCAAAGTGTGGAAAAGAAAGTTCTCTTGCATATCAAGATATGTGCTTTATATAACAGTGTTCTTGGCACACAAAAAGGGGCCACACACCTTTCCCCATTAAACTGCACACAACACATTAAATTTTGTAGAGACCCTCTCAAGTTATACAACTTCATGTGGTTGTTCCGTAATCCCATATTCTCACGTTACGACTGTTCAGCTTTCCATTTAAATATTAAATGGAATGTTGCCTCACTAAATGTGGAAGGAAACTGTCAACCTCTATCCTGCTAAGAACGAAATTACAGAACTCCACACATTGTTGTTTGCCACCTTCATGAAGAGCTTGCAGTAGCTGAATTTTGTACGGTTTCATGTCTAAACATCAACACAACACACACCAGATGGACATCGGGGGCATGTTCAGCTGTTGAGCTGCACAACGATTGGAGTTCTGCAGACTCCTTGTGAAACTTTGGCAGATGCATTCAATGTCTGTATCAGACACTTGAGGACTGACACTTGGGGACTGCCCGGCAATTTGCCTTTACACAAACAACCTGTTTCTCGGAACTGTTCATGCCATCATCTAATGCTCTGTGCTGTAGGAGGATCCACACCATACCCAATACGAAAGTCACACTAAACAGTTATTACTAACCCACACTGTGCAACACATAGAACACAAAACACTTTCTATTGTCCCGACACCATTTTTACTAGAACTGAAGTGGACGCACACTGTTGCTACCTAGCAGGAACCATGTAAACTCAAGAGTTTGCTCTTCCCAACAGTACATTGTTCACGCACCTTTTTTTTTAAATTGGATGATTTTTTTTTATACACCCTGTATGTCAATTTAATGATTTGTCTCTCCCTAAGATTTGAATGATTCTAAGTACAGATGTGGCTGAACTAAGCTGTTTTAGGAGTTCCAAAAGGTGCTTTTTCCTTCTCATCAATATGGACTCCTATGAATTTTGAAGTTTCCTCACCAAATATTACACTTATCATTGGTGTAGTACCCCTAAAGGTGCAGAAATATGTTTCATCTTTTCAAAATTTAGTGCGAGTCCATCCACAGAAAACCAGTCGATGGTACTTTAAGGAATCTTGTTTACTATTTCTTCTGTTGTTGTAAGTTTGCTTGGATTGATTACAACAGTAGAATCATTTGCAAAAAGATCTAATACTGCTTGTTGTATATTAGATGGAAGATCACTTACATAACAGTAGCAAACTTAAGACACCCACAGTCAGAACAATGTCGCCATACCATTTTGGTTGAGTTACAATGTACAACTTTTTGCATTCTTTTGGTTAGATATGACATTATCCACTGTTTGGCTATATCATCAATCCCCCAAATTTTCAGTTTATCTAGGAGAACACTGTCATCCACACAGCCTTAGATGGGTGACAGATAATTTCCACCTGTGCTATTTTGTTATTTAATGCTTGCAAAATTTGGTGAGTGAACATGTAAATGGCATTCTTAGTAGAGCAACTCTTCTGCGATCCAAACTGTGATTTGCTGAGTATTACTGTTGCTCAGGTGAGATACTGTTCTAGAATACATCACTTTCTTCAAAATTTTGAAAAATTGTCAGCAGTGAAACAGGTTGATAGTTACTGGCATCTCTCCTATGACCTTACTTTAAGAGAGGTCTAACAATGGCATATTTCAGTTTCTCTGGAAAAATGCCTTCAATTAGTTAGGCATTACACATTTCAAATAAGACAGGGTTTATTATATCAGAACAAATCTATAGTGCTCTATTACAAACACCATAAAACCGAAACGAGTCTCTATTTTTGAGAGAATATACAATTTTCTTCATTTCTGAAAGACAAGTTAGTGATACAGTAATATGAATGAATTTCATGAGAGTGCTTTTTCAATATACTGCTGAGACTTTTCTCTGTAACTGTCTCTATACTTTCTACTATATTTGCGAAATGATTATTAAATATATTTGCTACTTGTGACTCTTCGTTTATAGACCTTCCATTCAGTTCAATAATGATGTTATGCTGTTCTGTGGCTGGTCGTTTCACTACATTCCATGTATCTTCAGACTATTGACAGAATTACTGATTTCTGACATTATGTGCATGTTCCTTGATGTTTTTAATAATCTTTCTTAGTGATTTTAAGTAGTTTTTGTATTATACAAACAACTGATGGATCTCTACTTTTTCCTGCCAACATGCATTTCCCTTATCCTTTCACAAGATACTCTAATCCTTCAACTGATCCACGGTTTTTTACATGGCTGTTTAATATCCTTTCTGATTAGCTTATTCGTAAAGCCATTTTCAAATAATGATGTGAATTTATCATGAAATAGACTAAATTTGATGTTAGCTTTTGGTTCATAATAAATTTCAATCCAAGTCGTCTCCAGTAAACTATTCTGAAAACCTTTCTCCACGAGTCATTAATCATTCTAACCGATTTTCAGTGAGGAGTGTGTGTACTGTAATGCTCTATTTCACTTATGCTAACTATTTATGCATCATGATCAGAGAGAGCATTTGTTACAGGATAGACAGTTATTTTCTTGCTTTGAGCTTCACCAAACAAAACATTATTGTAAGATCAAAATAAGGTTTCCACATCATTTTTCCTATCAGAATCCTTCAGAAAATCTAAGAGGGTGGTTTGAAAAGCTCTCAGAACAGAAATGAAAAAAGTGCTTACATCATTGAAACTTTTTTATTTTCAATGTAGTCTCCTTGTAGATTAATACAATTGGTCCAAAAATGTTCCAATGCCTTGATCCCACCTCGAAAGTGAGCTTCCTCCAGGCCTGCAAAACAGTCATCAACTCCTGCTATCAATTCTTCATTTGAAGTGAATCTTCGTCCGCCAAGAAAAATTTTCAGTTTTGGGAAGAGATGGAAGTCTGATGGAGCCATATCAGGCGAATAAGACATGAGTAGCAACAATTCATATCTTAGTTCCTGTAATTCTGCCATAGCGACAGCACGTTTTTGATCCAGTGTCAACAGTCGCAGCACCCATCTTGCAGATAATATTTTCATTTTTAATTCTTCAGTTAAAATGTGATATACCTTTCAGATGACCTGTGGCAAGCGTAAGCAATTTCACGCACTTTCAATCAGCGATCCTCCATGACCATTTTGTGCACTTTTGCAATTTCTGGAGTAGTGATCCATCTTGGCCGACCACTGCGCGTATCACCATCTAAGCTCTCCTGACCAACTTTAAATTCATTTATCCATTTGGAAACAGCTGAATATGAAGGAGCAGCGCCCCCGATGCATTCTGGAAATTGGCATGCATTCACTTTGCTTTCATACCTTTTTTTTTACAAAGTACTTAATCACTGCTCAAATCTCTATTTTTTCCATTTTCACAAATCACTATGCGGGAACAACAAGAGAGCCATGTCACCGCCACAACACTCTTCCAAGAGCACTGACGTGGCACGTATTTACAGCAACAGTCCAATAATATCACGTGAACAACTTGTTGCCCTAGCACTGACCTCTCGTGGTGATTCTGAGAACTTTTCAAACCATCCTCGTACAGCCATTTAACATTATATTCGATGTTTATAAATTTATACAAATTTCGACTTTAGAATACGCAATAATTCTGGAGCTACGATTCACTATATAGTCAAACACATAGAAGCCAACGTGGTGAACAGTACACACCCATTGGGAAAGTGGCAGGTACCATGAAGTTAAGCCCATGAAGTTAAGCTGCTGGAGCAATAGTCCTCTGCGCAACTGCTACTTCCCATCTCTCTGTCCATCTGCTCCTTACCCTCTCTCTGTCCATCTCCTCGACCCTTCTGAGACCACCTCCCTCTGCTCCCTCTATCCCGCCTCACACTCTCTACCTCCTCCTCCTATCTTCTCTCTCTTCCTCACCCGTCTCTCTGGACTTCTCCTACTCCCCGTCTCTCTGATCATCATCTTTCTCTCTCCCCCTCCTCCTACCCCTCTGTCAGCCCATCTCCACATTCTCCTCTCTCGATTTATCTCCTCCTGTTTCCTTCCTCTGCCCATCCCCTCCACCCCCTCTTTCAGTCAACCTCCAGAGAAGAGGAGCACTTCCCACACTAGTGATCAAAGCAGTTATCAAAGGAGGAGGCACAGGATGGGTGGCCAGGCACGGCAGACAAACACCATACGTATCTGCTGAGGAGAAAATCGTGGTGGTAAGACAGTGGTAGCTCTGCAGCTTTTGCATACACACTCTCAACCAGACTATCATAAAAGGCACTAGTGTTGGCCACGATGGTAGACTGTATTGCCACAGTCTAGTTTTGAATGGAAAAGGGACTGGTAAAAATTGGGGGGGGGGGGGGGAGGGGGGCGAATCCACTCCCCAAGAAGTAACCCTGAGGACACATAGGGACCGCATACTTTGGGTGGCCAGGTAAGACACCTGGGATTACCAAGGAAGTTTCCTATCAAGCATGAGCATCAGGATTTTCATAGTTTCAATGAACGGAAGAGCAACAAGCCCAAAATGTAAAGATGGTAGAAAAAACCAATTGCACTGCCTGAAATTCATAAAAACGGTTTTGTCAGTGAAAAAGCAAAAGCCATTTCAATGCTCCACAAGTAGAGCTGATCAAGACGACCCTAAAGACGCCGCTCAAGGAGACAAATCCACAAGGAACTGCAATAGATAACACAATCGTCAACGAAAAGGGAGCCGGACTTGCCCAGTGGCAGACAGGCCACAATATGAATAATGGTGTCCTCTAAGGCAGAGCCCTCACGTGCCTTGAAAACTTAGACTTTTAAAAAAATTCCTGAAGGAAACTGGACATGTGGCCTCTGAAGCCCCCACATATAGACAGTATGGAGGATACCAGTCCTCCAGCAGGTGTTGTAGATTTTCTCTAAATCAAAAAACATGGTAACAGTCTGGCTCATCCACTGTAAACTATTCAGGACATGGGTCAACAAAGTGACAAGATGGTCAAGTGCAGAATGGCGTGCTCGAAATACACAACATGCAGTGGTAAGTAAACTGCGCGGCTCGAGCTACCATACCAGCTGGGCATGAATCATACACTACATCACCTTGAAAGACAAATAGTGAGAGAAACGGGGCAATAACTAGAAGGAAGGTGTTTGTCCTTACCGAGCTTAGATTCGGTACAACAGTGGCTTCATGCCAGCGTCTGGGAAATGTGCCCTCTGTCCAGATGTGATCGTACTTATGAAGGATGAAGTGCCTTAAATAGGACTTATATAGTGTATGTAGACATATTATCTATGGAGAGTATAGAATTTGAGGAGTAGAGGAGGACTATAGGTATTGAATGATGAATTCAAAAGTGAATGCAAAGTGTAAAATAGATTTGCATCGTTACCACAGAATACCTAATTATAGTATAAACAGAAATGTATACTAGGGTAATGAACCATGAAACCTACTCAGAATGGATGAGGGGGGCATACCCGGCATTTGCTAAGTATATAGGGCAGGTGTACCTACTTGGAGATAGGATGACTTGTGGCCTAAAAAACAGGGATGTTTTAGTAGGGGCATGCCTTACAGAATGGAAAGAGGATGTGCCCTCATAAGGTCAACTCACAAGCAAGGTATAGGTACTAATCCTAGGAGAAGGGGACAGTATCGTGACAGAAGCCACAAATTTTATAGGGGTTATTCTGGAAAGTTTGAGTTTTATGCACAACTAACATTATTACGTTTCATGAAAGTTTGCGAGGATCAAAAGAACACTTTCATTTTGCCCAGAGTTCCTCCAAGCTACAAAAAATAGTAAGAATCGTACATACTAAGGAAAGGTAGTACAAAAGATGAGAATAGAAAATAGATTACTCATGTGCCATGAACACCTGGAATTTATGATTGGAAACAAAAGAGGAGCCTTCACAATTCCTAAATACTAGTGAAGAGCTGACTAAAACCTTGAGTGAATGATCAAAGTTTAGTATTAAAGTAGGATGAGAGAGAATAGTGAAGTAGTAAGCAAAAGATTATTCATGGTTACTGAAAGAAAAGAAATGTATACTCTTAAAATATGAAATTGTTATTATCTGTGATATTATTTACATAATGATTATGTATAAACTATCACATGTTCGATCTGAGGGGAGGGGTATGTAGTGTATCGAGAATTTCTCCATTAATTCTAGAACCACTCAGCCTTCTACCGTCTCAAACACATGATATTTTAGATACGAGTGTGAGAAAGCGGAATCCTACCTACAGCACATCACGTGTATGTGTGTACAGGTTTAAATTCAGTCGCAGGAAGAATGTAGACACAATGGTTGAACGGCACCAACAAGTACCTGTCTGGCAATCCACGGATGTTTAGTGAGTGCATATGAGGGGACCATGGAGTATTTGTGTAACTCTGTGATAATAGTGTCAATGGCTACCGTTATTGAAAAAAGAACTCTTAAAACTCATATTCCAGCCTTGCTAGAGGCAAGGCATATTTCACGAATCCTGTGATACAGAGTTATGGTTATTACGCCAACTCTTTTGTGGATGTAATTAGATTTGTTTCTGATGTGAGTGACTTACAAGCAGTCAGATGTTTATGTGAGAAGGGAGAAGTTTGTTTTGTATGAAGTTTTAATATATTGTTAGTTGATGAAAAGTAACCTTCAAGTATCTATTTATTTCACAAATAGAGGAAGAATTTTAAATATTCCTGTACCTAGCATCACTCTTTGGAGAAGAAATTTAAAGAGATTCCAGAAGCCAGCGAAGAAGATCAGCTGCGGACAAGTAAGTAATCGCCCAAAAGGAGTGGAAGTTAGTATATCTACTTCACACTTCAATTATCGTTCAAAGCATTAGAGTGTACCATCACGAAGCAATATGAAATGGAATGAGCAAGCGAGGACTGCGGTACAAAACGCAAATGGTCGACTTTGGATTATTGGGACAATTTTAGGGAAGTGTGGTTCATCTGTAAATGACACTGTATATAGGACATCAGTGTGACCTATTCTTTAGTACTACTAGAGTGTTTGGGATCAGCACCAGGTTGGATTGAAAGAAGACACTGAAGCAATTTAGAGGTTAGCAGAACCAACATCTGAAGCTGACTGCAAAACAATGCTACTGCTGCCAACATACTTAGGGAGCATGAAGCAAGATGCAAGAAATTATAGCTCATGTGGAGGCTTACAGTCAGTCATTTCCCCCCCCCACTCTATCTGCATGTGGAACAGGAAAGGAAATGACCATTTATGGTATGGGGCACCCTTCGCTACACAGTGTACAGTGGCTTGCAGAGTATGTCAGAGTATGTATGTAGATGTAGACAATAACATTCCTTGCAAACACATCCCAAATCACACAATTAAACTGCTAGAGCATGCCACCTCTTCACACACAGCACTCTCTGCAACAATGTATCATTTCCACTCCAAAACAAAAACATCGCATCTCTTTGATGTCACACAACATGTCGCGTCACAGTGCAACTACGTCATAGGCCAAATCAGACAGGTGGTATCCTACAATGTAGAATACCCACTTTTTTAATCTGCCTATCTGCAGGCTGCTGTTTAAAATTGTTGACAAAATGTCTCAGGAAAACTTACACAGCTGAGGTATTGTACTGCATGTGATAAGATACACAGCACACATTCAGAGATTTTACAGGATCGTACACATTTGCAGTAAACTACAAATGGATACATGGTTGACTGAGAATTATACCAGTGATTCCTAACTTGTATTAGGAAACTATTATTTTCAGCAAAGTCTCGAATTTTTCTCTACTTTTCCACTACTCCCCCCCACCCTCCCCACCTTTCCCCTGCCCACCGTCTAACCTGCAGCACTTCACTGTCCACCACCCGCACCATGCTGTGTGTGTGTGTGTGTGTGTGTGTGTGTGTGTGTGTGTGTGTGTGTGTGTGTGTGTGTGTGAGCATCTCCACTATATGATGAGTATCAACTTTCCTTCTCATAATATTGTCGCAGAAGAAGCTGAGTAGCACCGTGGTGCAGTGGTTACGATACTAAACTGTTGCATGGATGGTCGCGAGTTCAAAACTCACCTGGACTGTACAATTTTAATTTCTATAAACGGTTCGAGTACCTTCTAGAAGTATCCACAAATGTCCAGAATCATTGTACTGGAATGTTGTGTAGCTGTATATATACTGTATGTGTCCTGGTCGGAGGCAGTTCACTTCGCACTCTTGTATGTGCAAGTGCTGAATAAACCTTTGTTAAGTGAAGTTAGTGTTTGTCATTCATCTACTTACACTTTCCTCTGTGTGATATTATTCTGGTGGAGATGCTGGGTATTGGAACTTGTGATACCGCACATTATCGACGACACAGTGGCTCCCATCAGGCCACGACAGAGCCGCTGTTTACGTGGCGAGTAACCAGAGTTTGAGCCATATTCAACAGATCGCAATCTATCGGAGACAGAAGAAGACGTTTACGTGGTGAGAAACCAGAGTTTTGAGCCATATTCAACAGATCGCAATCTATCGGAGACAGAAGAAGAAGAAGAAGACGCTAACATGATAACAACTGCCACCACATGAGACATCCTTCCGGGTTCTCTGGTGACAATGGCCAAGATTCAAACAAGTGCCTGGAGGTATATGAGCATATAGCCAAATTTAACAAATGGGATGACACCCTATGTTTGGCTAACATATTTTTCTACTTGGAGGGCACTGCCAAGCAATGGTATGAGAACAACGAGGGGAAGTTCACAAGCTGGGAAGTATCCCAGGTGGAACTGCGCAAGTATTTCGGCGACACACGACAGAAGTGCAAGGCTGAAAATAAATGAATGTGCAGGGCACAGCATCCAGGAGAAACTTCAGCACCCTACATTCAAGATGTCTTGGAGCTGTGTAAAATAGAGGATCCTAGAATGAAGGAGGAAGATAAGGTTGCGCATCTCATGAAGGGTGTTGCTGAGGACATGTATCAAGCCCTGCTCCTGAGGTGGGTTCGTCAGTAGACGACTTCATAGAATGGTTACAGTATATCGAGACAATGCATCAAAAAGAATTACACCCAAGAAGTTTGAACAGCTCCCAAACATCATATTGATGTCTGTGACGCAGGAAGAAACTGATTTCGCTAGAGTTCTTCGTCAGATAATGAGAGAGGAAGTTCAGAAGGTACCTGGGGTTGCACAGTGAGCAAAAAACCGAGACGCTTCAAGAGGTCATAAGGGAGGAAGTGGAACAGACATTGAATCCAATCTCTCGTCCTTCATTTCCCTTTAAAACGGTGAAAAAGTCGAGATCCAGGTGGAGTTACATTCCCACAATGCTGCACGAGGAACATGTTTGAGCACCAAGATTGACGTCTGGAGGCCCCAGGATAACTAATCAATATGTTACCACTGTGGACGACTGGGACTAGTGGTGTGCTATTGTTGAGAAAGGCGGTGGATATTTGATGATGCCCACACCAGAAGACAGCAGACCGGTCTTAGCCAACGCCAAATCCAGGACGACGAATATGAACAAAAAGATGTGGGTGCAGGATGACATTGGTCACCATCGCTGCATGCTAGCCGCTGGAGAAGATGCTCCCCAACACGCCGATCAAGATCTCCATTGCCATTTCGAAGCTCCAGCCCCCGCAACCTGGAAAACTAAAGGGTGCGACATTCCAGCAAAGAGAAAAATCCTCCGCCGTCGATCACTACAAAAATGATAGGAAACTACGTCGATATCCTCATGGATGGCCGACCAGCCCAAGCTCTTGTGGGCTATGGAACATCTGCAGAAAACTGTATTCTTCGACAACAAAATATCTTTGCTGAAGGTGGCTAGTGTAAAAACCTACAGGAAGATGTACCATTCGTTTGGGTATAAGTGGCCATACATAGCCCTTAGAATTCATTGTCTTACAAGAATGTAGTCATGACGTCATTCTCGGATGGGACTTTTTGAAAGCTTCTCAGGAAATTATAGATTGTGGTCACTCGAAAATTATGCAAGACGATGTGAGATACTGTGGACACGAAGATGCACATCTGAGTGTGGAGAGACTATGTGTGCTGGATAAAGTGATCATTCCTGCAGTCAGCATTAGAAAGGTAACTGTCACGTTTCATGCCATGCACAACCCATGGATCTTGTAGTGGAATGTAAGAGAAGCATACCACAGAAGAATAACTTGGCCATACCAGTCTCTGTCGTCTCGTTTAAGAACGGATTCGGGGAATTGTGGATAGTTCGCTGTCACCGAGAACTGCAGATACTTCCAAGACGCATGCGCGTAGCAAACACTGAACCATTAATTGAGGAACAGCGGAGCGTCATAGAAGCTTCTCATGTCAAGTCTGTGGGCAAAATTAGCACTACCACTACGAGACAAGATCTTCTAGCTCGGCTATTACCAGATTTCACTAAGGAACAACAGAAGAAGCTACTTGCCATTCTTCAAGAGTTCTCTGAATGCCTCAATCCACAGGTGAAGAGCAAATTAGGCAAATTGACAGTGAAGCACCGGATTAGCACTGGAGACCATCAACCAATAAGTCAGAGAGCGTACCATGCGTCAGCAACAAAACGTCGAATAATTCGTGACAAGGTAGAAAAAATGATGAAGAATGACACCATTCTGCCTTCGCAGAACCCATGGTCATCACCAGTGGTCCTCGTCAGAAAGAAGGATGGCAGTTGGCACTTTTGTGTTGATTACAGGAAGCTTAATAAGATAACTAAAAAGGACACTTACCCTCTTATATGAATTGACGATACACTAGATTGTCTGAAGAGGGCTAAGTTTTTTCTCAACCATGGGACGTGTACTCGGGATACTGGCAAATAGAAGTAGATGGGGCTGATCGTGAGAAAACTGCATTCATCACCCCTAAGGGCCTGTATGAGTTTAAGGTAATGCCGTCTGGTTTGTGCATTGCACCAGCACCTTTTGAACGCATGATCGATAATCTTCTAAGCCTCCTGAAGTGGATGTTGTGTCTTTGTTATTATTATACATTATAGTATTCTGACAGACATTTGATGAACATATAAAAAGACTGGGGGCCATTCCTGTGTGTCTCCAACAAAGTGGACTAAAACTTAATCCAAGAAAGTGTCTCTCTGGAGCAAAAGAAATCAAAATACTTGGACACCTTGTGTCAAATGAAGGTGTGCGGCCAGACCCAGAAAAGGTGAGATCTATAATGGAATTTCCTATTCCTAAAAGTACTAGAGATGTGAGAAGCTTCCTCAGATTTTGTTTTATTACCGTCATTTTATCAAAGACATTTGTATCAAAGCCAAGCCACCCCAAGAGCTGTTAAAAGCTGATGCTAAATTTATCTGGGGTGGTGTTCAACAAGATTCTTTCTATGTGCTGCGAAAAGCTCTGACAACTGACCCTGTACTTCATCTGTATGATGAGAGGATGCCAGCAGGTATGGGATCGGTGCTGTTCTGGTGCAAATTCTGGTTGGAAAAGACAAGGTTATAGCCTATGCTTCTAGGACACTTACAAAAGCCGAGAGAAACTACTCAACTACAGAAAGAGAATGTCTTGCTATGATCTGGGCCATGTGCAAATTTCGACATTATCTCTGTGGAAGGCCATTCACAGTTGTTACAGACCATCATTCACTTTGTCGGTTGACAGGTCTTAAGTATCCAACAGAACGACTCGCCAGGTGGGCACTAAGTCTTCAAGAATATGACATTACCATAATATACAAAAGTGGAAGAAAACACCCAAGATGCCGATTGCCTCTCAAGAAACCCTGTGGAAGACCATCACGACTGTCTCGCTGCACTCCAGGATTTTTCTGCTGAGCACAAGAACGCCAAGATATCTCAAACTATGCTTGCCTTAAATCGGTCGGAGGACGTGAAAGGACAATTTAAGGTAGTTAATGGATTACTTTCCAAGAAAAACTATGATCTGTTTGGAAAGAGGTGGCTACCAGTGATTCCTAAACACGCGCAATTAGATGTTCTACAGAAATTCCATAGACACCTGAAGCCGGACATTTAGGATTTATTATCCGCAAGAGATTTTTCTGGTCAGGTTTATTTAGGAGTGTCTGTCACTATGTGTCGCACTGTAGAGTGTGCCAGAGGAGAAAGGCAGTTCCTCAGAAGCCACCTGGCTGACTCATACCAACTCCACCAGCCAAAATGCCTTTCTAGCGTGTTGGGATTGACCTCCTGGGACGTGTTCCAATGTCTGCTAGTGGCAATAGATGGATTATTGTTTGCATTGATTATCTGACACGCTAAGCCATTACAGCCGAAGTATCCGAGGTAACCAAATTCATAGTGGAAGACATTGTATTAAAACACGGTGCCCCAAGTTCGTTAATTACGGATCAAGGGAAAGTTTTTCAATTGAATCTTGTGACCGAGATAAATAGTTGGTGCAACATTACTCATCACATGACGACTGCCTACCATCCACAAACTAACGGACTTACTGAACGGCTTAATAAGACCTTGGCCAACATGCTATCAATGTTTGTCAATGTAGAGCAGAGCAACTGGGACGAGATGCTACCTTTCATAACATTTGCCTAAAACACCACCAAACAAGACACCACAGGATTTATGCCATTTTCCTGGTGCATGGGCATGAGGCAACTACGATGATGGACACTGTGTTTTCGTTACATCCTGATGATGTGGGCGACAACTACATTGGCCAGGTGTTAATAAGAGCTGAGGAAGCTCGGCACTTAGCTTAATTCCACACGTTGCAGGCTCAAGAAAACTATTGCTGAAGGTAAGATGCGAGCCACCGCCCTGTTGCCTACCAGCCTGGTGGCCGCGTCTGGATCTTCAATCCTGTTCAGAAGGTTGGTCTCTCTGAGAAGCTCCTCAGGCGCTACTTTGTACCTTATAAGGTTTAAGACAATTGTCTGATGTTACTTATTAAGTTGAAGATTTTGACCCTGATACAAGACGACAAAAGGTCAGAGATACGGTCCACATCCTTTGAATAAAGCCCTATAAGGATCCTGCAACCAGGGTAAATTCGAAGCTCCAGCGACAGGCAACAAACGGAAAGGTAACGAAGAGCGTAGCAGCAAAGGAAGTGCTAAGAAGATCACCACCAGGGCGAGACTGTAACACCGAGATGCTGTTCTCTTAAGAAGGGAGCAATGTCACAGGAGAAGCTGACTAGCACTGTGAGAGAGTTCAAAACTCACCTGGACTGTACAATTTTAATTTCTATATTCGGTTCGATTGGATTTTATTGGATTGTTTGAGGGAAGAGACCGAACAGCGAGGTCATCAGCCTCACCAGATTAGGGAGGACGGGGAAGGAAGTCGGCCGTGCCCTTTCAAAGGCACCATCCCAGCATTTGCCTGGAGCGATTTAGGGAAATCACGGAAAACCTAAATCAGGATGGCCGGACACGGGATTGAACTGATGTCCTCCAGAATGCGAGTCCAGTGTGCTAAATATTCGGTTCGAGTACATTCTACAAGTATCCACAAATATCTAGAATCATTGTACTGGAATGTTGTGTAGCTGTATATATACTGTATGTGTCCTGGTTGGAGGCAGTTCACTTCGCACTCTTGTATGTGCAAGGTAATTCTACACTATTTATGTAATTTTTCGCATATTTCCACCACCATGGATCCTTGCTCCTTCAATCTGCATCAATACAGAAAATTTTCCTTATCCCTAGCCAGATGTCAGTTCCACATACTGTTCCTGTATTGTTGCTTGGCTCAAAGAATCCCGCCTACTGGGCTTAGCATCAAATTGCCCATCTCTGGCTACCACACCACCTTCCACGATGACCCACACCTGTTCAGTTTCTGCCAATCCTTAGACCTCACCAACATAGTCCTGCAAAACCATGTTAACCAAGCCCAAATCTCCTTGCGTACCTTCTCTCCATCTGCAAAATTCTACTGCTATGTAATCCCAAATTACTGGAACTCTTGCCCTGCAAGAACGTGAGCAACATGCACAACACCACCTAAAAAAGCTCCCTACCCTTCTCACTTCCTACACCCACTTTGGAGTATCACTGTCCACCATCTCTACAGCACCACCAAACCTCCGCCACATCCCCCATAGCTGACAAACACTGCCTTGCAGACCTACTACACTCGCCCCAACCTCCAAAACTCCCTCCCACTACCTCACAGAATCCAGAACATAAACAGACCCACAACACAGTAATGAACCTTTCCTCCAGAAAGAACCTTTAGCCCCACAGAAATGTCAGTCCTTTCCAGAGGCCAAATCTTGTGCATCACTCTCAAATTCAATCATTCAGGACTTGTGAAAGACCTTCTCTTCTTCTCCCGGTCCCTACAATGGTAACACTTTTTTGCCACCAACCCTACCAGCCTCAACTAAAGACCAATACTGAAACTTGCTAACTCAGTGCACTCCTCCATCCAACTCTGATCCACCACCACCGACCCCAAATCACCCCGTTAACTTTCCAGAATTTATTAACTTCAAACCTTGCTTCACAATCATCCCCCAAATCCCTCAACATGCAAACTAACCTTACATCCACAGAAAGAACCGCAGTCCACCATCTAAAAACTGATCCCAGCCTTATAATCCTACCTGCAGACAAAGGCTCCACCACTTGTCAGACATTTCCAACTACAGACCTGGCCACAGCGACCCCATTCCAGTAATCCAGTAGGATCTCCTGTCACTATAAAATCCACAGGCTCATCACATAACCTCCACCCGTAGTCTCTCTCTCTCTCTCTCTCTCTCTCTCTCTCTCTCTCTCTCTCTACTCGTCACTACCACTCTCCGGCACTCCTACCTTTTACATGCTTCCTAAAGTCTATAAACCCAGGATACTTCACTGTGACCAGTTACTGTGCCAACACTGAGAGAATCTCTGCTCTCACAGAGCAACACCTTCAATCTATTACCCAAAACCTATCTCCTATATAAAAGATACCAACCATTTCCCCCACTGACTCTACAGTTCCTGTCCCTTTATCACACTGTGCGCTCCTTATCACTGTTGACGCCACCTCCCTGTACACTAACATTCCTAATGCCCATGGCCTTACCGCTATTGAACACTACCTTCTCAATGCCCGAAGGATTCCAAACCAACAACTTCCTTCCTAGTCGCCATGACCAACTATGTCCTCTCCCACAACTGCTTCTCCTTTGAAGGCATTACCTACAAACAAATCCATGGTACGGCTATGGGCACCCGCATGGCACCATCTTATGCCAACCTAAGCATGGGCCATCTGGAGGAATCCTTCCAATACACCCAGAATCCTGAACCCCTCACCTGGTTCAGGTTCATTGATGACATCTTTGCTATCTGGATTGAAAGTGAGGACACCCTATCCACATTCCTCCAGAACCTCAACAATTTCTCCCCCATTTGCTTCACCTGATACTACTCGACCCAACATGCCACCTTTCTAGATGTTTACCTCCACCTCAAAGATGGCTATATCAGTACCTCTGTCCATATCAAACCTACAAACCACCAGCAATACCTCCATGTCGACAGCTGCCACCTGTTCCATACCAAGAAGTCCCTCCATACAGCCTAACTACCCGCGGTCGTTACATTTGCAGTGACAAGCAGTCTCTTTTGAAATATACCGAGGGTCTCACTGAAGCCTTTATAGAGCGTGATTATCCTCCCAACCTTGTGCAAAAACAAATATCTTGTGCCTTATCTTTCCAGTCACCACCATCTGGTCACAGGGGAGCATTCCCCCTCATAACTCAGTACCACCGAGGACTGGAGCAACTGAATTACATTCTCTGCCAGAATTTTGATTACCTCTCGTTGTGCCCTGAAATGAGAAATATCCTGCCCACTATTCTTTCCACCCTTCCCACAGCCGTATTCTGCCATCCACCGAACCTACACAATGTACTCATTCATCCCTGCACAACCTCTACTCCGAAGCCCTTACCTCATGTCTCATTTCCCTGTAATAGACCTAGATGCAAGACATGTCCCATACATCCTCCCACCACCACCTACACCAGTACGATCACTGATATCACCTATCCCACCAAAGTAAGGGCTAAATGTGAAACCAGTCATGTGGTCTACAAGCTAAGCTGCAACCTTGCGCTGCATCCTCTGTAGGCAGGACAACAAACAAGTTGTCTGTCTGCATGAATGGCCACCGAAAACTGTGGCCAAGAAGCAAGTGGACCACCCTATTGCTGAACACACATCCGAACATGATATCCTTCATTTCAATGACTGCTTCACAGTCTGCACCACATGGATCCTTCCCATCAACACCAGCTTTTCTAAATTGCGCAGGTGGGAACTTTCCCTGCAATATATCCTACATTCCTGTAATCCTCCTGGCCTCAACCTTTGTTAGTCACTGTTCTCACCCATCCAGCCCCTTCCCTGTTCCCATTCCAGCACTACACAGCCATCATTCCACCACCACACCCAGACTTTTTATTTCTCTCCTTTTCCACTACTCCCCCTCCCCAACTCTCCCTTGCACTCCGTCCAACCTGCATCACTTCACAGTCCATCACCCCCACCATACCATCCCTCTTCTTCCTCGCCCCAGCCTCTTCCTAACCCCCCCCCCCCCCCCCCCAAGTTGTCACTCCCATGATGCACTGGTGCTGAAGCTTGCCGTGTGGTTTCAGTAACCTGAGACTGCAGTCGTGTGTGAGTTGCGTTTGTGTGCGTGTATTGTAGACGAAGGCCTTAACCGTTGAAAGCTTTAAGTGTGTGTCTTTTCGTTGGGCCTATCTGCGACTCGGCATCTCCGCTATATGGTGAGCAGCATAGTGTTATTTTTCATCTCGGATTTTCCATTGTTTGAAGAGTGCAAATTTGCCATTTATTGGTGCTGCTGCATATTATAAACCATCTCAGCTAGAATATCATCATCATCATCATCATCATCATCATCATCATCATCTTGCAGATCCATCTAAATTTTTGTCCTATGGATTTTGTACACACACACACACACACACACACACACACACACACATCTACACTCTGCAAAACACCATGAGGTGCATGGCAAATGGTACATCCCACTGTAACAGTTATTAGGATTTCTTCCTGTTACATTCATGTATGGAGTGTGGGGAGAATGATTGGTTGAATGGCTCTGTACATGCAGTAATTACTCTAATCTTATCCTCATGATCCCTATGTGAGTGATACATAGTGGATTTTAGTATATTCCTAGAGTCAACATTTAAAGTTGGTTCTTGAAACTTCGTTAGCAGACTTTCTTGGGCTAGTTTATGCCAGAGTCTTCCAGTTAAGTTCCTTCAGTATCTCTGTGACACTCTCCCACAAATCATAGAAACCTGATTCGTGCTGCCCTTCTCTGTATACGTCCAATATCCCAAACTTTTGTCCTATCTGGTAAGGGTCCTATACACTTGAGCAATATTCTAGAACTGGTTGCTCGAGTGGTTTGTAAGCAATCTCTTTTGCAGAGTAACTGCACTTCCCAGCATTCTACCAATAAACTGAAGTTTGACACCTGTTTTACCCACAACTGAACCTATGTGAACATTCCATTTCATATCCCTACAAATGATACACCCAGGTGTTTGTACAAGTTGGTCAACTTCTACAGTGACTCATTGATTATTCTCAGTGGTATTATAGTCATACAATACTATGTTTTTGTTTTGTAAAGTGCAAAATTTTACATTTCTGAACATTTAGAGTAAGTTGCCAATCCCTGCATCATGTTGAAATCTTATCAAGATCTGACTGAATATTTATGCAGCTTCTCTCAGATAGTACTTCATTACAGATAATTGCATGCTCTGCAAAAAGCCTAATTTTACTATTAATATTATCTGCAAGATAATTAACATACAACATGAACAGCAACAGTACCAACATATTTCACTCGGGCACACCTGACGTTACTTTTAAATCTGAAAATAACTCTCCATCCAAGAGAACATGCCGTTTCATCCCTACCAAAAAGTCCTCAATCCAGTCACAAAATTAACTTGATACCCCTTATGATCGCACTTTCTACAATAAGCGTAGATGCGGTACCAAATCAAATGCTTTTCAGAAATCAAGAAACACTGCATCTACATGGTTGCCTTGATTCAAAGCTTTCAGTATGTCATGTGGAAAAGTGCGCACTGGGTTTCACATGATCGGTGTTTTCGAATCCATGCAGGTTGGCACTGAGGTCATTCTTTTCAAGGTACCTCATTATGTTTGAGCTACGAATATGTTCTAAGATTCTACAACAAATGTGTGTCAAGGGTACTGGACGGTAGTTTTGTGGATCACTTCTACTATCCTTTTTGTAGACAGTTTTCCAAGAACTGGGTGCGGTTTTTCGTTCAAGGGATATACAATAGCTTACAATTAGAAGACTGGCTAACACAGCCGCAAATTCACTATAGAATATGACAGGGATTTCATCAACACCTGGAGCTCTCAATTTCAGTTCCTGTCTCATTCACTAGGGACTGAACACTAACTTTGGTGCCACTAACAGCATTTACATACAACCAGAATTTCTTTGGGTTCTGAGAAAGATCACTTGACAGTATTCTGCTACAGAAATCATTGCACCTTTCTCTCATGATAGCCAAATGCATTTCATTAAGGATCTCTATCTATTGCCTTACACTTTGTTTCACACATATTATGCAGTAATCTCTGTTCCTTCAGAAGTTTATTTACAGTGACTGTATATCATGGAGGTCTCCACCAATCCGGAGCATGGGTAACTATTCTTTTAAACTTGGGCCAGAGTTCCTGTACGTACTGGAAGTTTTAAGTTACACACTACTGAACATATACATCTTCCTGCTTGTTTTAGTTGTCCTTTGTTGCTACAACCATATCATGGTCACTGATACCAGTTTTGATGTGGACATCCTCAAAAATGTCAGGTGTATTTGTTGCTATTAGATTCCACATGTTTCCAGCAAGAGTGAAGTTCCTGACCATCTGTTCTAGGCAGTTTTTTGAGAAGCGATGTCTTATCAGCCTACCACTAACTGCAATTGTTATAATTAAATCTTGGAGGATTAAAGTTTTCACTAATGATTACAGTATGACTGGAGAATTACTTACAAGTGAACTGAGGTTTTCTCCAAAGTTTTGTGTTACATCAGGATATGAGCCTTGTGGGCAGTGGAAGGCTCCAATTATCATTTTATCCCACCTCTGATACTGAGTCTTGCACAAACAATCTCACATGCAGCTTCATACAATTTGTGATTTTAGTATTCCATATCACTATTCTACAAACCAATACTACATTTCTCCATTTTGTAATTAACTATCAAAAAGAACTACAGCTCAGCAATACTAACTGAGCACTGTCCACAACAAACAATAAAGTTGAGAGCATTGTTGGAAAATACAAAAACCATTTGAAAACAAGTTTCAGCACTATCTGCTGATCAATTCTGAAACCGTCCAATAAAATAAGGAAAAAAAGCTGAAAATGACTAATTAATAACCAGCATCAGATGTAAAGAAGGCAATGTATGCTTTTCATATTTTTGCTATCCCATCATGATATTTCCATTATTTGAAATTTTACTTTTAAAACTCTTCTTTGGTTTGGGCTCTTAACTTAAAATTTTACAAAAAAAATTAAATGGTCATCTGACATACCCTGCCCGAGTTATGATAGAATCAGGCATCTGAAATGCCTGATTTGATATGGATTCTAAGTATAAAATAAAGAAAACTTTTAAAAGTACACTTTCAAACTTTATATTTGGACTTGTTTATGAAACTGTTCTTTGCATGAATCATACTTTAACAAAAGTGATAAATAACTGCTTTTATGTCCCACCTGTTTCAGTTCTGACCTATAGGGTCAACAACAAACGTATTTCAGGAACATTTTTTCAAAGAATATACATGGTTTAAATTACCAATCCCCTGCAGTGCCGAATGTGGATGGTAGGTGTAAGGGGCTTTTCAATTTTATTCTATGTCAATGATGAAATTGAATTAGAATATTGCTCTGTGCACCTAAGATTGCCATCAGGTATGTAAACATTTAAGAAAAAATGAAGTTTAGATTCAATTGTCTATGTATCACTCCACAACTTCAAAGTTCACCAAATTTGATTTTTTTTCCAGTGGAGTCATCTTTAAGTGAAGATAAGAACTATTAATTTCAATCCCATAAGCTTTTCACTATTATTTTTACCTAATACTATGACTAACGACTTAGCCTACACTTCACTAGCTTAAGTGTGTAATGTCTCCTTGAATAAAATTATGATATTTTTAGACACCATGAATTTCAAGAAGAATCTGAAAACAGTGCATGCTTCAACATTTTTCACAATCAATCTAAATAGTGTATCCCACTTTTTGGACATAATTTCCACTTACTGGTCTATGTACTTCATGAATAAAAAAATGAGGTCTGCAGATCAACTCATTACTAAGTAGAAGCTCTCTCAAAATAAGGAAATTGGTGCCTGACTAATGAAGGGCCTTCAAAACTGAATTTCTAAAAATGGTTGGACTTAAGACAGCAATATTTGGCAGTTTTATTGTTAAGACACGTAGGTGTACCAAATATGACCCTTAAAAAACCTGGAGCTCCATAAATTTGTATGGATTTTAGTTATGTTCTTCCTCAATTACTATGTTTAACATCACAATATGTATGTTTAAGGATTTACCAAAGTAATTCACTGGTTATTAGCTCCTGAGGCATAATGTGTAATGGGCCCTCGATGTAAAAACTGTAATAATAAATTTCTATGAGGCAGCAGGCCACCATCTTTAGGCATGGAGTTGAGTAGCAGTAGTTGTATAATGCCTTTTTATGTGATGGTTACTCTGAGCAGCACAAGTGCTAGGAGACAGGATAGGTAGTAACGTCACGGCAGAGAAAGTATCCATCCAGTGCCCTCCAATTATGGAAAGGACAAATGTGACCATGATGTGGCAAAATAAACCCTCCCTTAAGTTGCAGGCATGAGTGCAAGTTATTAACCATGCCTGAATTTGATCCTACACCAAGTGTTTAGTGAAATAATTTACCCAGCCATCTGTTGAATCCTAAGTGCCAATAGCATTTACTCCCAAATTTTCCTGACAGATTATGCCAAATCAACATTGATTAGTTTATTAGCTACAGATATGTAGTGCTTTCTTAATGATGGCCTACCAATAGGACAAAAGAATTTTTGTATTTCAAGACATCTTGTGTACTCTAAGACATTAGTCAGCAACAATCTTGTGCAGTTTTCTGTTTCACCTCTGTCATCAACCAAGGTGCACTGGACAATGTATACGATTATCTACAATGAAAAATGGTCTATTACATTACACAATCCTTTAAACCAAGAAGTCCCTTACACTACTCAAGATGATAGACTTTTTATTCTTTCAGCGTTTTTCGTAACTCGACATGTCACATGGGTTAAGAAACTGACACATATTCAAAATAAACGAAATATAAGAATCTGTGATGCGCATGACTATTGTACATTATATCTCATGTCAGAATCAGGAACACAACGGCTTAGTGACAAATATGGAAATCTTGCTTTGTAAGAAATTAGGCATTTCTTCGCCTCGGCTTATACAAGACATTTTTTTTTTATAGGCTATTATTTTTAAGCCTGATACTCATTTGAACAAAATAGTCTATATTTGTAAATCAGAAATACAACGAACACATCGTAAATAAATAAAAACGAAGTCCGCTTCTTGCAGAAGTTTCTTTGGTGAAGCGCATAAAACACGACGAATCAGTGTGTTCCCAACAGCATATGTACATTTGCTTTAACGTATGTCCAGATTGATAAAATTAAATATAAAATACCGTACGAGTAATAGAATAAATATCAACAGTGCCTTACATTCTATATATTGTCGTAATAATAGACATTCCCTAGGTTTACGGTCGGGCTCAGGCATGTACATAATATTTAGTTTCTGTCAAGTTATGCAGCCATTCCCTATAATAAATATGGTACAGATACCAAATCTAATTAGGAATGTAAGCACCTTTAAGATTCGGGGTGGCGAATTGTTAAATTATCTAGCGCTGTGTGATTCTCACTCTCTACCATCCACAATTTCTTCTTTTCTTCATAAATCAAACTTCTCTGACGAATGATGAAAGCTGACACATCAAATACATCACTGCTCCACTTACACTCTGGCTGTTTCTGCATTTCAGCCTTTGTTGTATATAAACAACGGATTCAATACAATGCAAATACGAAGACCTAGCCGCAATAATTGTCAACCTCGTAACTCACTTTGGCATCATCACTGGAGATGGCGCTACGTGGGCTGGCAATTGGTATCAGGTTCAATTTCTTCTTTTCTTCATATATCAAGTTTTTCTGCTCAAGGATGAACTTTGACAACTCATCCATCACACTGTCAATTCAAAATCAACATTCAAACTTTGTCGTTGACAGAACGCAAAATTTTAGTGTACCAAAGATCACAATCAACCGCCAAAGTATTCATAACCCATGTCCGTAAGCAACAGGAGCCGGGTTTAAGCCGGGATCGCACACGTAACTAAGTATAACTTCTGTCATTCCTTAGTGGCACCGTGAGCTATCGTTCGAACATGACGCCACAAATTCTAAGTAGCTCCACAGCTTTCAATAAGCCGTCAACTGAAATCGTACGGGTGGGTATTAATGTCATAGTGGAGTTGTGACAAGAATTAAATACAAAGAAGACGAAACCCATTAATGTTGGATCCGACAATAGGTTTCGCGCAGTAATAAATCAGGGGCTAGAAACACTCGAAGTCGTAAATGCCGTCTGCTACGTCAAACTACCCAACAGCTGCCATGTAAATATCATGTGGAGACACACCACTCTACCAAGATTTTAAAATCTTATTCTATTCATTGATATAGGCATTTCACAACTAATTTTTAGTTCAACAGCTGTCACATCACATTCATGGTCTACTTCCGGAATATAATGAACAACTTACACAGTGGATGGTGTCACAAGTCATGAAGTTTATACTACTCGCCTTCTTGGTTACGTATTAAGTTCATTAATTTATTCCCCCCCCCCCCCATTTTTTTCAAGATAGTGGGATATATCTTTTGTTTGCTAAACATTGCGTGCATGCGCGCGAACGCCGGCACACACACACACACACACACACACACACACACACACACACACACACAAACGAACTGTGATAGGAAATTAAACACAGGTTGCTGCACCTGTAGTTCCAGAAGCTGATAAAGTGTACCTACCGACCACTCTTTTCACTCTTTTCAGTATTAAGTGAAAACACATTGAAATCGAATGGAGTACAGCCACAGTTTAATCCAGGACTAGCAAAGATTTGCACTTCTGATGGGAGCTTGCGCTCTGCGATCGTTGTCAGGTCTCCTCAGCACACCGTCTCCCCCCATTGTTGCGCCATTTCGAGCATGTGTGTGAGTGAGATGGCTATATGCCGTAGGTAAACTTAGGAAGACGTTGTTGCAGCACAGTGCGACTATTTCTAAAAGCCAAATACTCCAGCACATTTTTCTATGCGGATTTCATCGCTAACTGTAGTGCTTATTTTCACCTTTTCAGTTTTCCGCCAAAGCAATGACTTCCTGCTTAATTCAATATGTACATTATGCTGATCTAGTGAACAGAACCACAAACAGCTATACATACAGACATTTAACATTAAGTTATGATGTTTATAAATTTATGTACAGTTTGATTTCAGACTATGTGATACATCTGGAACTACAGCTCATGATACAAACACCAGTGTCATGCAGATTAAAATCTGCTACATCCGAACACTGGTGGGACTTTCTCAATTTCATAACAGAATAAAATCTGTTATCACACACTCTTGTTTAACCAAATATTGGACTTGTCTGAGTAGTTGACGATATGTCTTTTATGGCAGCATTTTATAAGATTCTTGTTAGTTTCTGGATTGGACAAACAGGTCATTGAGCTGTGTGTTACACTGTAAGTGTATTAGGACAAGTTGGAGGTAATGAGGAAGTATACTAACAACCACAAGTGAGAATGGGCTGACATTTAAATCGAAATCTTTGAGAATTCATGTTGAAATGTCTCAATTAATGAAACATAGCCAGATATATCTGATACAGAAATGACTGCCTTGAGTTCTGGTGTATGTTCCATATCATGAACTTGAAGCTGAATTTTCCATAGGATTTATTTTTGTTTTATTGCATTAATCTTGTCCACCGTTTCAGTCACCAAACATTCTTCCCTTGCATTAAAAGATTTGATGAAATGAAATAATTGGTGATGTCGACCATATAGAATTTTTCCCTTAACTCAATGTTTTCCCAAATGGTCACCTGAAGAGCCAGCATTCACTCTTGTTCATCAGAAGAGAAGTGCATCATATTGTCTTTGTGGGTGCTGTTGTAACCACATTCCAATGAATGATCTTCCAGCTCATAATAGTGTGATGGCATATTAAGCACTTTACATGCCCTTCAAACTATATAAAAAGTAAAGCAATTCTCTTTCAGCACTGGATGAGGTGGCTTCTCCACTTTTCCATTTTTGAGCAGGTGGAATTTATAATGCAGAACTTAAACCTAATTTAACACAATTGGTATTGTTGAAAAACTGTGAGAAGCTGGCTGGCTCACAGTGTATGGCCCACAGCCTTGCTTTTCTTGTTCCTTCCCGCCATTCAGTCCCACTCTCCGCTGCACTCATACCACTATGCAGGAGCGCAGCTGGAGCCCATGCCCTCGCAGAACATTGTTTGGCCAGGTTAGGTGTAATACATACAGTCACAACACTCTCAGCTATGAAAGCTATTAGTTGTTACCTTTGACTGCTTGAGCCACACTATCGTTTCAAGTGATCAGAAAGCAAATTACTTTTCCACTCAATTAATGAAATATTTATTGTATTTTTACCTTCCAAGCATTAGCAAATTATCGAAATGCATGAATGATCCGGGAAAAAATGTAGACACAGCTGAATCTCGCTGATTTAGGTATCTAAGCTACAACTTATTTATGGAGAAAAATTTCCAAGTATCTGTATAATCGAAGCTTACTTCACTGACAGGAAGAGAATGTAAACACATATTTCAACCTCGTAAAGCGTATGTTTCTGTTTTTTGTGTTTTCCTATTAAGACAGGTACTTTTGTTGACAGGTTGCAATTTTGTATGGAATCTAATGATTCACACATTCTTTCACTTCACTCGAGTAGTGGGGCTAGGCAGTATTTGGGACACTTTGCATTGTTGAAAAATTTATTCAAGGTGGCGGATCAAAGATGGCGGCCATAGATATGGATACGTCACACTGGCGTCATGGTATGAAATTCAAACTCTGGTGGGAAAATAGGTCAGTTGGGCTACATCCACTAATCAAACACCACTCCCCCCTCCCCCCCTTCCCATGACATCATCCACCACCACACAACATTTGGAAATGGCAAGGAATGGTCAGTCTCTGCCCAGCTGCCAGAAAGGAAGTGTAGTTTATTCATTATTGTTTTTGGCTGGATACTGACTGCTTGACTGTCCTCCACACTCCACTATCCCTTGCCTCTACTTTATACCATCTCCAGCCTCCACGTTATGCCGCCACCACCACTTTTTCAGGTCAAGTCTGTGTATATACGATCTCCTCAATGTTTGAAAATTGACTGTCCGAGTTCGCACTACAAACACCAAAGAGTGCTTGTAGACTGTCCCATATTCCGCCACTCCCTGTGCCCACTTTTGCCACTACCTGTCCCCTCTTTTTTCCGATCGTGTGTGTCTATCTTCACTTGGAGAAGAATGGCTGCCCTAGTTCACAATACGGCTACCAGAGTGAGTTCAAACCATTCTACAACCACCCCACACACTACCCCCACCCCCCTATCATCACTTTCTACTGGGTCTTGGGCATCAATACCACTCGAAACTGTTCTACAGCCTCCCCAGTGAGGAAAAAATCTCAGCTGTTACTGCAAGTGTTACTACACGTTCTAATATGTAATTAGAATGCTATAGACTGGTTGGAATCGCTTTGTGTGTGCTCTCCTTAGATTCACTGCACAAGTTTTCGCTCTCAATTCATTCATTTACAGTACTGCACCACACCCCTTGCACTGATACGTCGTTCAAAGTATTTTTTATGGAAGGATGAAAGAGCAAAACTATCATAAAACTACATAGAGAGTTGCCTCCTTCCAATCTACATACTAATACCTGCTGGGGGTGGGATATCTTCATAATTTCACACATACCAACACACTCATACGTCGTTCAGAGCACTTGGCATGAAAGGAAGGTGTGGTGTGCGTACTGTAAGACCTTCGTTATACACATCATCAAATTATTTGACTTGTCGCTCTAACAAAGTAGGCGAGTGTCAGCAATATGTCTCGTGGTCTTATAGTGGTGTGTTTATCTTCTGCCGTTAGGTCAGACAATAGAAATGCCACTTGCACGCTTAGAGTAGCAGATTGACGGTGACCAACTTTAAATAGAGTTTGATTAATTTTCACACACATTTATTAAAATAATAAAAAACATAGATATTATGTAACTTGATTCTGGATGCTGTTTACAACTGACAATTTGAAGTTCCTTTGGTCTTGGTATGTTAATCTTATTCTCACATATCTCTGATACTTGACAAAGTGTCTATACATTTCTCTTCATGGCTATGTACACGAATATGATTATCTTATTAGGTGCAGACTGAAACTTGACTATAGACTGGTACAGACAAATGCAGACTGACTAATCGGAGGTCTGTACATTCGTTATAATACCTCTCGCGTTCAGGTATCACTGCGCGAGTGTGATCCACGAGGAGAAAAGGTTCTACGTTAGCAGCAATCTCATTGGCTGCGTTACATATTAATACGCAGATCGGTGGAAGCAGAACTTGGTCTGTCTCTAAGACAGCGCCATCTCGTAGTGCGGAGATGGACGAGCGCTGCGCCTGTGCTGTTGTGCTTAGCGGGCCGCGCTCTAGTGGGAAAGTTGTGTAAGAGCTGACTACGCGGAACTATGTACACAACAGAAGGGATAGCAATTGACAGGCAACCGTTCTATTGCTATCCTGACTTGAAAGAAAGAGCAGCCACATTACATTTAGCAGCCATAGTTTCAGCAGCAGAAGCTCCAGAGATTTGATGACTTGACTACATGTCACTGCCCTAACAGATCTACTAGAATGACAACACAAAAGTTAGCAGTCTTAGTTTCAGCAGCAGTTGCGCCAAAGGTTTTCTCTGGCTTGTCTACCTGCCCCTGAGAAAAGAAACCCTAACAGGCCAACTAGGAGAATAGTAAGCGGTTTTTCTGACCTGTTCCAGAATCTGTTGCTGATGGTACACCAATACTTCCACCAGCAGCAGGTGATTGGTTTGGTCTGTGAATATTTTTTCCAGCTCTTGGAACAGCAACGAAATTCTGTAGAACTCCCCAGAACATAAATTCCACGAAAATAGGCGCAGTCCATTCCTCATAATTTTATGAGCAGAATCGGTATAGTTTAGGAGCATTCTCCATGTTCAAATTATAAACTGTCGTGAAGATAGACATTACATTATTTTCAGGAGATTGAATTATCATTATAGAATGGCATGTATATAAACATTCTTGTACATTCTAGAGCATTCCTCCACGTTTATTTGTAACACCCAGTCAGTAAGAAATACTACGAGCTATTTACAGCTAAACTTTGAGCTGCAATACCATTCCTTGTAGTGGAACCTAGAACTAACACCACGTAGCAGAGATCCCTATAAGATTTTGCTGCATCTCTACTCTGATATATCGAAAACAAATACTGTCTGTATGCCAAAATCGAACATATTCGTCCCCCAAAAACTCGCACTGCGGAACTGTATGTGGGTAAAGTTTTGATATTCACAATATCGGATTCTGGTGGTGTAATTTCGTAAGCAATGTGGTCATCACAGAACAGCCTGTTTCACGCAATCTACTCACGTGTCGGAAAAAATCATTTTTAGTTTCCACCACAAGCCATAATTCAAGTGGTGGCAACTTTCTAATTAGCAGTCACGAAGAATGAAAAATACCCATGACCTGTGGTAACAGATATTTTTAAACATACAATCGTGAAGATAATTAAAGAGTCATGATTCCACAAGAATAGATACAGTTCATTTCTATTAGTTCCATAAACAAAATCGGTATAATTTGAGAGAATTACTTGTGTTCAAATTGTAAATTTTCCGGCATGAGGGCATTAGATTCATTTCAGTCTTATGAAATACTGATACAGATCACCATCGATACAGTCATTTATTATTTTCGAGAGCATTCCTCTTTGTTATTTTGTAACATCCAGAGTGGGTAAAAAAAATACGAACTACCTGCGTCGAAACTTTAACGTGCCATACCACTCCTTGTAATAGAGCCTCCTAATGTCACCCTATAACATTTTACAGTGTCGCTCTATGGACATATCGAAAACTAAATACTGTCAGCATGGTGACATCAACCAAGTTTTGTCTCCTGTACAGGAAAGAAGACCATATCTAGTAGGCTATCACTAACAATAGATGATTCCTGTGCAGTGACAGATATCGCGATGTTCTGTCTCGAAGAAGCCAACAGCAATGACTTAACATTTTACACACAAGTACATGATCAGTGTTCCTGTGCTGACCATCCATGGAAGGAGTTGCTCACAATGCATGCAGGGCTGGGTACCTAAAAAAAGGAGGTACTGTTTTCTTATTGGTAAAAACAAAACAAAAATTGTGATGGGCACCACAGCATTCGGAAACAGGAAAAGTCTACAGCATTGAGGAACGTCTCCTGACAGCTGTCTGAAGGTGATGACCTCTACATTTAATGCAACATTCCACAGTGACAGGTAGTCGATGTTCCGTGTTCCATTTTGAAGTGAGCAAAAGCACCGATTCTTTGTATTGCGCTCATGTAAGTGATCACAGTTTTTTTGTCCGTCATTCTCGGTAGGTGTTGCTGCCACCAAGACTCTCTCCTTCTCAAACAAGCGGTGTCAGTCAGTCGTTATGCGATAATCAATAGCGTGCCAGTGGACAGACGGGATGGAAGAGATACCACTTATATGGGACAATGTGCTGTAATATGCACCACAGTTGATCGCGTGATCAATTTTAGTTGTTTTACCAGTTTTACCGTACTTTCAGCGCTAACGAATGACACAGCAGCATGCTTCACAATTTCTGCATCATCGGTTGAAAGTTCTCCCCGCATTGTCTTCAACCAGCCCTCCCTGCAACACTGCCACTGATTTAATTTGCAACTGATCGGAAGTAAGTGACTACTATACCCACTACATTCCACATCGCTCGAAGAAACAGAGCGAGCTGAGTCTATAACTGCTACTCATCTAAGACTGTTCCACACTAATTTTACTCATAGCGCCCACCCAAAAGTACAAAATCTCTCCAGATGTGTGCATGTCGAGGAGGTTAGCACCCCTTATTGGCGTACAGCAGACACGAGAGTGTTGTGGTGATGCAAAAGACTGTTGAAAAGAAAAGTGTGGTTTAATCATGATGGAGCTGCAGATAGATGGAGTTTGAAACTTATATGTAAATCACCTGTGCTATCAGTTCCAGAGTATTGTTCCATTGTCTGGAATGAACATAAACACTGACAACACAGTTCTAAACTTAAATACACTAAAATATTAAAGCTATGTGGTTTCTTAAATATTAGCTGTGCAAAATGCAACATTCTCTTTACTCTAAAGCAAACATATATGTCCAGAATTTGATACAAGCACCCTGCAAGTTTTATATCCCACTCACTGCAGTGACAGTCTTTAAGACGATAAAATTACTTCCCTAAGAAAAATTGAGATTCTTAGTGATACATGCGCATTATAGCTTTCTGGAGGTGTATAGCGCCCACTGTTCACATTAGATTATACACCCCTGGAAATGGAAAAAAGAACACATTGACTGGTGTGTCAGACCCACCATACTTGCTCCGGACACTGCGAGAGGGCTGTACAAGCAATGATCACACGCACGGCACAGCGGACACACCAGGAACCGCGGTGTTGGCCGTCGAATGGCGCTAGCTGCGCAGCATTTGTGCACCGCCGCCGTCAGTGTCAGCCAGTTTGCCGTGGCATACGGAGCTCCATCGCAGTCTTTAACACTGGTAGCATGCCGCGACAGCGTGGACGTGAACTGTATGTGAAGTTGACGGACTTTGAGCGAGGGCGTATAGTGGGCATGCGGGAGGCCGGGTGGACGTACCGCCGAATTGCTCAACACGTGGGGCATGAGGTCTCCACAGTACATCGATGTTGTCGCCAGTGGTCGGCGGAAGGTGCACATGCCCGTCGACCTGGGACCGGACCGCAGCGACGCACGGATGCATGCCAAGACCGTAGGATGCTACGCAGTGCCGTAGGGGAACACACCGCCACTTCCCAGCAAATTAGGGACAATGTTGCTCCTGGGGTACGGGGAGGACCATTCGCAACCGTCTCCATGAAGCTGGGCTACGGTCCTGCACACCGTTAGGCCGTCTTCCACTCACGCCCCAACATCGTGCAGCCCGCCTCCAGTGGTGTCGCGACAGGCGTGAATGGAGGGACGAATGGAGACATGTCGTCTTCAGCGATGAGAGTCGCTTCTGCCTTGGTGCCAATGATGGTCGTATGCGTGTATGGCGCCTTGCAGGTGAGCGCCACAATCAGGACTACATACGACAGAGGCACACAGGGCCAACACCCGGCATCATGGTGTGGGGAGCGATCTCCTACACTAGCCGTACACCTCTGGTGATCGTCGAGGGGACACTGAATAGTGCACGGTACATCCAAACCGTCATCGAACCCATCGTTCTACCATTCCTAGACCGGCAAGGGAACTTGCTGTTCCAACAGGACAATGCACGTCCGCATGTATCCCGTGCCACCCAACGTGCTCTAGAAGGTGTAAGTCAACTACCCTGGCCAGCAAGATCTCCGGATCTGTCCCCCTTTGAGCATGTTTGGGACTGGATGAAGCGTCGTCTTACGTGGTCTGCACGTCCAGCACAAACGCTGGTCCAACTGAGGCGCCAGGTGGAAATGGCATGGCAAGCCGTTCCACAGGACTACATCCAGCATCTCTACGATCGTCTCCATGGGAGAATAGCAGCCTGCATTGCTGCGAAAGGTGGATATACACTGTACTAGTGCCGACATTGTGCATGCTCTGTTGCCTGTGTCTATGTGCCTGTGGTTCTGTCAGTGTGATCATGTGCTGTATCTGAACCCAGGAATGTGTCAATAAAGTTTCCCCTTCCTGGGACAATGAATTCACGGTGTTCTTATTTCAATTTCCAGGAGTGTATTATGATGCTGAATTGAGTAATTGGCGCTTCTTATTCATTTTGCCAAATTCTGTCAATATAGGGTGCATCTGTAAGAGGACCTGTTGCCCTTCAAAAAATTGAGTAACGCATTTCAGTTTCTTATTATAAATTTTCTTTCGCTACTTGGTCCTGTTTTCTAGTGTAACCATGGGTTGTTTGATTCTGTCTTATAGTGTCATTTCTGTAGTTGGTTGCTTTGGTGTGGGCGACTCCCACGCATTCGTTTGTTTTGTCCGGAACATCAATTCGTTAGGTGTGAAACCTCTTGAAGAATCTGGAAGGTCATTGACAACTT
The DNA here is from genome assembly GCF_023897955.1 of Schistocerca gregaria. Lineage (NCBI taxonomy): Eukaryota > Metazoa > Arthropoda > Insecta > Orthoptera > Acrididae > Schistocerca > Schistocerca gregaria. Next base: position 218,764,371 of record NC_064923.1, on the reverse strand, counting down.
GCATGAAAGGAGTTACGTATCTACCTGTCGGGTGTGTTTGTGAGGGGTGTATGTCCTAATAAAAAGGTTAATTCTTTAAAGACTCGTCCTTCTGCGTTTGCATCTGGATGAAAAAAGCTTACTGACACATTTTTTATGCCCTGTGAGGTCATAAATTGTTTCCACATTTGCCCAGCGAAATATGAAGCATTATCAGTTAATAGCACCTTTGGTTTACCTACTCTTTTCAAATAGTGTCCCTCAACTGTTTTATGGCTGCTGCATTTTTAATAGTATGCATTTTGATATGTTTGGAGAAAATATTGTATAGTGCTACTACATATCTTACTCCTACATTACTTCTTGGATATGGACCACCTACGTCCAGAGATACTATAGCTAGACGGTTGTTTGTAAGTGTTGGTTGTAGTTCACTATAATCTGACACATTGGACTGTTTTTATTTTTTACATATTGACCACTTTCTTAATACCTCTACAACTCGCCTTGTCAAATTTGGAAAATAGCAAAGTGTTGCAATTGTTCCAGTACTTGCTTTCTCCATAATATCCCCATACTTCATGCGAGTATGCCGCGTGGAGTGGCAGCGTATTTAGAGGCGCCATGTAACGAACTGCGCGGCCACTCCTGCCGGAGGTTCAAGTCCTCCCTTGGGCATGGGTGTGTGTGTATGTGTCTGTCTGTGTGTGTGTGTGTGTGTGTGTGTGTGTGTGTGTGTGTGTGTTGTTCTTAGCATAAGTTAGGTTAAGTAGTGTGTAAGTCTAGGGACCAATGACCTCAGTAGTTTGGGCCCTTACAAATTCACAGACATTAAAAATTTTTTTCGTCATGTGTGTGTGTTATAAATTCGTCAATATAATCTTCAGGAATACATGCACACACACACACACACCATTGATCAGATTTTTTATGTTTCCTATAAAATAAAGTGCCCTTGTACTCCTGATACAATTTACTTACCATTCCACTTTGCTTAAGATTCTGCATGACTTTACTCCATTGGCGATCTTGGTGTTGTATAATTTTCATCTGCTTACTAAACTTATGGTAATCAGACTGTTGTGTTCTACCTTGCATTAATAAAGTTTTGATTTCTGCCTCTTGCTCTGTTAATTCACTGAATTCCTCTAAATCTTGTGGTAACCTAGACAGGGCATCTGCAATAACATTCTGACTTTCCTTAATACAAATGATCTCTAAACTGAATTCTTGTAAGTATAGACACTACCTAGCTAATACACGCTGCGAAAGTTTACATATTAAAAGAAATGACAGTGACTGATGGTTATACTAAACTTTTGTATTCTTACCCTACAAAAACTATTCAATCTTTTTAAATGTCCATATTACAGCTAAACTTTCCAATTCTGACACAGAGTAAGATCAGAACTGATGACCTTGGGTACTTCTTTACTTTCTTCTTCTCGCATCTGGAACAAGCATGCCCCCAGCCCCTGAGATGAGGCATCTGTGCATAGACAAAAATCCTTGGACATGTCAGGGTGGATAGGAATGTCTGCAATGACTAAAGCATCAGTGCGCATCAGCTGCTGTGGTAAGATTTACGAGAAAATGATGCTAGTCCTTAAAATGATTTTAGTTGTTTTTTTATTCCTTGGAGCTGGACAAATGCGTATGGCATCAAGTTTTGCAGATAAGGTTATACACCTTGTTCTAGCACAACATGTCCTAAAAATTTGACTTGCTCCCTACAAAAATTAGACTTTTTAAAATTGCAAACCGGTGAAGTATTTGTTCAATTAGCTTGATATGTTCTAACCAAGTGGGTGTGGCTATTAGCATGCCGTCTACATAAACAGTGACTTTGCTAAGAAATTCTGGTCCTAAAACCTTGTCCAGTGCAGATATAAACATACCTGCATTAATGCTCAGTCCAAAAGGTAGAACATGGAATTCATAACTTCTGCCACAACAAACAAATGATGTGTATTTTCGACTTCCTTTGTCGAGATTTATTTGCCAGTAGGAAACCTTGAGATCGAGTATACGCAAATATTTTGTAATGTAAAACTTTGGAATCTGTTCATCCAAGTTGTCTGGTCTTATACGTACTGGTACTAAAATGTTATTGATATCTCTAGTATCGAGAACTAACCTTACAAACCTGTCTGGTTTACTTACTGGTAATATATCACTACATATGGTGAAAATGAAGGTTGTACAATTCCCCATTTAATCACATGATTGATCTCTTCCCTTAGTGCCTCTCGTTTTGCCTATGGAATAGGATATGACATTACACAAAATGTTTCATGTGGATAGACTTCAAATTTATATCCATAATCCTTATTACTCCTAGCTCCTTACTGGAAACATTTTCATACTTAAACAACAAGACAGAAAGTTCTTGTCATTGCATATCATTTAGTATCTGTTATTCATGTAGTTTCTGCTCTACTAATTCGTAACTAACCTCAGTGTTTGCTTCTTGTTCAGTATCAAATTTGTTCATGAAATATACAGTTGGGAAGGAATATTGTACTATTATATTTGACTCTTGTTTGTTTTTGTTACTTTCATCAAGCGTTAGGACTAAATCAATAGAAAAATCTGATACTTTACATAAAAATGGCATTTACCATTACCTCCACCAATCTGTGTTTTGTGTGTTCTAAATGTGTCCATGCCAGTAAGACAATCAACTATAAGCTTGTCAATTATAAGAAAATGTTACTTCACTGTAAAATGTTCTGTCTGTAATGGAATAAGTGCCTGATGTTAGAGCAATTTAGTCTTACTGAATGTGGCAGTTTACACCTTGCAATTTTGGAAAGGAAATATTGGGAATTTGCCTCTCTTCTTCGATTCACAGAAAAATGCATTTGTCATTAAGCTGGTAGGTGAACCTGTTTCTAAAAATAACTTTGTGTCAATATTAAATATTTTCATCTTATTGATTGTTCTTCCTGGATATTATTTGTTGTATCTAACTCATGCTGATGCAGATCATCCTTGATGTCACCTTGCTTTTCAAATCTTATGAAACATGTTTGTAGTTTTGCTTTATCCCCACTCCAGAGGAGGACAATAGTCTGTGGCTTAACTATGACTGGTTGGTGTTTTCCAACAGCATAGTGTAACTTAATTCATTACCTGGAGTAATTGGAGTAATTTCACTTAGTTGCACCAGGTGGGTACTTCGCCAATTTGTGCCCTTGGCTGCTGTGCTGTTATTTTGCTGCTCAAATGTCGGCTGCAGTACAGCGTAATGCGTGGCATTGTTGGCGTGTGGTGGCCACTGCTGGGGTGACTGTTTCTGTTCATGATCGACAGTCGGCCTTCTGAAGGTGGATTACAATTTGCTCGTTGGTTGAAATTACTCCTGTTGTTTTGAAGTTTTCTTTTAAATCGTTTATTTTTTTCAGTTCCCTTTTTTCGTGCTCGTTACCTCTGGGTACGTAACTTTACTGTTGCGTGTACCATTCTTGGTGAGTGTTGAGATCACTTTTTACTGATTCATTTACATAACTATGTTGTTGTTGTGCCTGATTTTCTATTGATCTATTGGGTACAGATCTTTCTTCATAGATAAAATCGATAGAATCAAGCACTCACAGAAAGTATTCAGTGTCGTACTCTGGCGTTGTGACTAATTTTTCTCCAATGTGCAATGGTAAACGACTTTTCAAAATTTTTAACACATCTACCTGTGATTTTGGGTTCGTCCAGTAACATGTTTTGTGCATGTATTTTTCAAAGTATCCACGCAGACTACATTATTTCCCATTGAATGGTGCTGGATTGAAATCATCATATCTGAGTCTTTCTTGCACTGCACTGCCTCAGACCAGTTGTTGAGGAAATCTTGGTCAAATTGGATATAAGTGCTGCAACGTTTGGCCACTTCAGTTGTCCATAATAGAACGTCATCTTGCATATATCCCACGACAAATCTGACTTTCTGTGCTTCCATGCAGTTGCGTGGAAATACACGACGAAAAGCAGTCATAAATATTACTGGATTCATGCTTTTATGTTTGGTAGTGAATGTAGGAAATTGTCGATGTATCACCAAACCTTTGTCTGCGACTGGCATTTTCAGTCGTATTTTTGTTGTTTTGTAGTTACCTGTAATTCCAGTTGGTAATTGCTCAGATATTTGAGTTGTTGGTATGTTTACATTATGCACTCTACAACTGTCACTGGTACCTGCTGTGGGACTCGTGACAATTTTGCATAAATACCATCAGTTTATGGTTTGTTCACTGTGGCCTGTACATTATTTATGTGCATATTTCGAGATCCGGTAATCTTTTCTTCTAAAAGATTTTGGATCCCATTTTCTGCGGCTTGTGGGTTAATGATTACCCTCACTACTTCACCTTCGTTTTTTCTTTTTTCTGAATAGCCTTTTCTACTACATCTGTGTATAACTTACAATCTGTTACTAACTCCTCTCTAATGGTATTACATTATCTAACGTAACTGTTTCAGCTTGACCATTGATGTCACTTCGATTTTCATTGATCTTCTTTCTCTCCTTCTTAGCAAATGACGAGTCAACTTCTAATGTTGTTACCCTTAAAGTAAGCTCCTGTACAGCCAGAGGTACACCTTCATGATCTTTATTTAGTTTGTTAACGACAGTGGTTATGTTTTTTACTGTAGAATGCAACTCTTTTGTGTGGCTTTAATATTTGTGTTTGCCTCTGTGATGTTCTTTATCTGTTGCTCTACTAGGTCATGATGGTCGTTAAAAGAATCTACCTTCTGTTTTAATTTCGTAATGTTACTGCTAACTTCAGGAAGTGCTTCATGCTTTGTTTTTTTCATATCATTGAATTTTTTTGTCGATTTTAGTGCCAAAATTTTTGGCTATGTCATTGAATTTCTGTGAGACAGTTTCTTGCAAATCCTTGAATGCTTGCTTTTGTTCTTGTTTCGTTATATTTAGATCTTGTGTGACCGTGTTCAGCTTGTTACCAATTTTGGTATTCATATCTTGTCTAATATCACTGAAATTGGTTCAAAATGGCTCTGAGCACTATGGGACTTAACATCTGAGACTGAAATTGGTGTTCATACTCTGTTTGATATCACTGAGATTGGTGTTCACATTATCAAATTACATGTTTATGTTAGATAATAACTGCCATAGCAGCGCTTCAGTTATACTACTGTGGTTGCTGTCAACTGTACTTTCCAAGTTAATGTTTGTGTTGTGAACGAGTGGTGTTCGTAATGTGTTGTCAAAATTCATATTTGTATCGCTCTCTGATGTTTCATTCATGAGCGGTATATCACTCTGGGAGATGCATGGCATTGTCTTGTCAATTGTAAACATTGTGTCTTCAAGGTTATACTGCTATGGAGCATGGCTATCATTTGTCACAACTGTGACACTCATCTCTGACCTACTTAAAGTTTCTGCTGTAGGTTTGCATGACACCTGGACTTCAATTCTTCAATCGCGCAATTCTATACCATCTTGGCTGATTGTGTTTTCGCTATTGCTATCAACAATGGACATATATTTTTCTACCATGTTGTAAGAATATGCAAAAATAAAATTTCGCAAGAAATGTTAACATTTCATATCCTATTTTCACACTTGATAATTGTAATTTACGTGATGTCAAAGGCTGTTTTATGTCTATTATGACATACAAACTATTGTGTCACAGTCATTATGTTTTACTGACAATAAGTATCACTCAGAAAAATTCTTGTAAAGTTTCCATCATAAAATTCATGGAAGGGGATAATGGGGAAATGGTTTGTACCTACATAAAAAGACGCACTACCAAGAGTAACCTTGAAAGCAACTTACATCACCATTCTATCTTTGATGCACCGAACAGAACTGCTTACTATGGAAAATTTTAAGTAATCTGTGTCCAGTTCTTATTCCTTGCCAAAATTTTCTCTGCAGTTTTTGCCTTATTGCTATACATGCTCCCCATTGTGATTCATGCAAACAGAAAATACAGATAATTAGTTTTTATAACTAATAACAATGTCATAGAAATTTCTTACTATATCAATAGTTAACAAACACTACTTACAACAGGTGCCCTGAAGCCGTAGCACTCACACTGCCAGTTGTCTTATATTAATAAAATATATATGTACATATATTCACGGAAAAAATTTAAAGGATATACAATTGCATTATTAGAAATGGACTGCTTGTGCGAATTTAGGCTATTTGGACATCTTCTCTTACATTTCAATTGTAGATACAGGCAGACGACTTCAAGAACACCAGGGCATGTCAAAAAATGAAGAAAATCCTCCTTACTGGGTTGCAGTATGATGAACAGATTATAGAAGTACCTATTAACAACATGTGACCACATTTGTATAACTATTGTAGCATTTTTAACATTTTCAAAGAAGATTGTACTATCCACTAAGGCTACAAAGCAAGAAGTAACATCATTTGAAGGGAAATGACATACTCAGACTGTGACATGATGTAATACAGTTGAATACCATTCTGTCAAAATGTACTAACATGGAGTTCTCCTTTGGTAGGTACGATGCACAATGCAATCTTGGATGGAGAGTCATTGACAGATATAGAAGTGTGCTGAGAATCACCGTTCATTTTGTGTATTGATGACCTTGCAGGCAGTATTAATAGTCAACTCAGACTTTTTGTAGATGATACAGTTAGCTATGATGCAAGTACTATCTGAAAGGAGCTACATAAATATCCAATCAGATCTTGATAAGATTTCAAAGTGGTGCAAAGACTGAAAACTTGCTTTAAATGCTCAGAAATGTAAAATCGTGCACTTCAGAATACGAAAAAACGTAATATCATATCACTATAATATCAATGATTCAGTGTTGGAATAGGCCAGCTCATACAAACACCTGGGTTTAACGCTTTGTCGGGATGTGAAATGGAGTGATCGGGAAGGCTCAGTTGTGGGTAAAGCAGTTGGCAGATTTCTTTTTAGTGGTTGAATATTGTGGATGTGTAATTAGTCTACAGAGGAGATAGCATACAAATCACTTGTGCGACCAATTCTAGAATATTGCTCAAGTGTGTGGGACGATTATCAAGTAGGATTAACAGGGGATATTGAATGTATACAGGGAAGGGGAACGCAAATGTTCACAGGTTTGTTTGATCTGTGGGAGAGCATCAGATAGATATTGAAGGAACTGAACTCAAAGACTCTTCAAGATAGATGTAAACTATTGCAAGAAAGTCTATTAACAAAGTTTCAGGAACCGACTTTAAATGCTGAGTCTAGGAATATACAAAAAAAAAAAAAAAAACCGTACATATCGCCCATGTAGGGCGAAGAGTAGAATAAATACTGCATATGCAGAGGCATCCAAACAATCTCTCTTCCCACATTCTATACTTGATTGAAACATTAATAGCTGGTACACAGATGTAGATGTAGTTGTAGATTAAATTTGAGAAATCACGAAAAATGAATGTGAAAAAATGAAGTAGGATACAAGAATTAAACTTAATACATCCAATTAAATCGAGCAATTCACACACAGATTCAAAAGCAGTAACAAGTAAACTGAGTCCACAGAATGCAGTGCGACTAAACGAGCTTGTTTTAAATGGCACAAATACATATCCAACAGAAATCTATCAGAATACATTAGAAAGAAATTCAAGGTGCTGTGCGATTAACAAGTAATATCAGGAAGACAATGAGGCAAAATTAGCTTCTGCATCATGTGATGTCATGTGATTTTTAAATTCTTACATGTACTAATGAGCCGTTATTTCCACTTGTAATGGCCACACAATCGAAACTGTAGTGTTAGTTTTTACAAATATGTGATTTTACCGTCAAAACGTGGTTATGATGTTATTTCCAAATTTTATATGACTGTGAACTGTGGTTTTTGATTAAGATTTCTTGAACATATTACTTTGCAAGGCCACAACATCATGCAGTTTCCAGGCATGCTCCTTACCTCTGGATCCTGTCCATGACGAATAAGCAAAAACTATTGTCATCCAAATAGCATGTTTCTAAATAAAAATACGGACTTTCGCACCGTATTTCTCACATTCAAAGTTCACTAACAGGTCCTCCAATGTTTGGTGTTGTTCTCTGTTTTCGTGTCGTAACACGAGCTTGGCACTTTGATAATTTGGTATCTGTTTATAAAATAGATAGAGAGGCCCTGACATCAGAACTATGAAGCCTCGAAATTCAATGGATGGAGTTCTGATTCGATCAAAATACCGCTGTTCTCTATATACGTAAATATCTGGTAATTTCTAGCATTAACAACATGTTATGGGCCTAGGTGCCAGCTGCCAGGTTTACAGCACAACTGAAATAATTAATTAATTCAATACATAATTCATAGTCATGGTCCAGGAAATAGAGAAATACAGGATACCACTGTTTGATGGCACAAATTTTAGCAACTGGAAATTTAAGATTGAAACACAAGGAATTATTGAGTTCTGTGCAAAACTCCTACATGGAAATGGTAGAGTCTACTTATGATGACACAACTGAACAACATGAAAGAGAAGGAAGCTCTTCTTGGAGAACTTAGCAAAAATTGTAAGAAGTGTAAGTCATAAATAATCCAAAAAATTTCATAGCTAGTTGAAGTATATCAAGTTCACGAAAACTGCCTATGATCTGTGGAATTCATTAACACAAACTTTTGAGCAGAAAGGTATGGGTAATTAACTTTTATTAAGAAAGGCTCTGTTGACCATGAAGATTAATGCAAATAACGATATTCTTGAAAATCATTTTTTGAAATTTTGATAAATTAATATGTGATTTGGAAGCATCAGGTACTATTATTGATGAAACTGATACAGTGTGAAATCTGTTACTAACAATGCCACCAGAATTGTTGTTGTTACTGCTCTGGAAAATTTGGCAAGTGAGCAATTGAAAGTGAGTTTTGTAAAGTGTAGACTGTTAGACGAAGAAGCAAAAGTAATAATTCTAAAGACAAACAAAAGGTCATACAATGAACTGTCTTCACTGTCAGCTTGAGTAAAATTAAAAAAAATCACAAGATCAATAAGGAGTTGGGCGCTATAAAATGAAGATGATGGATGTGTTTCTACATCTGAAAGATGATGTCTATTCAAATTTAACGCCAGTCGCATAAGAGTGGAGTTACTAGCACCAGTATGAGAATGTAAATCACAAGCTGTTACAGTAGTGAGTGTTAGTTACCTCTGAGATTGGACGAGGTAAGGTGACGTTAGTCAAGAATGCCTTTAAGGCAACAAAGACACCATTATCAACACCTTCTTTATGATGGTTCAAAGTCACATCTGGCCATCCTTATTTAGATTTTCAATGATTTCCCTAATTCGCTTCAGGCAAATGCCCAGATGGATCCTTTGAAAAGGGCACGGCTGATTTCGTTTCCCATCCTTCCCTAATACAATGGAATCGATAGCCTCGCTGGTTGGTCCCCTCCCCGAAATCAACCGACCAATCAACATCTTACTAAGTTTGAGCGAGGTCATTTATAGGGCTAGAAGAAGCTGGTTGGGCCCTCTGCAATAGTGCAGAAAACATTGGCAGGAATGTAGCCACTGTACATGATTGCTGGCAGCAGTGGTCACGACAATGTATGGTCGCTAGAAACCAGACTCTGGACGATCATGTAGCACTATCGAGAGGTACGACCATCGCGTTTGGCGTATGACTCTGGCACATCATACTGCATCTGCAGCAGAAATTTGACCAAATGCGATTAATTGTGCGTAGGTTCAAATCACTCAAGTATGAATTTTTTTCTCATTCCATTTGAAATACCTACATCTCGTAATTATAAAACTTATAATCATTTTTTATAAATAATGCACGTCGCCTTCTTTCTAATTGCATATTGGAAGCGAAATTACTGTTTCCATTTCAAATACAAATTCTTAACTATCGATGTTTTATGAAAGTGTTCATGAAAGTTGTTTAAATTAAGAAAATATAACAATTAATTTTTAAGGCAAAAATGTAAAACCAAATTCTCTTTATTTGGACTGTGTCCATGGTTTTATACCACAGAGGTAGATATGCAGCGTAGAAACATGAGAAGTAATTATTTTCACAGCATTGAGCACATCGTAAAAATTCTGCATTTTTACATTTGCTACTGTACCAACACGATATGAACGCAACAGAACTGATCTGGAGCCAAGTGGCGGTGTTTGGCCCGAGAAGTAACAAGCTGTCAGACGTACTGGAACTAACGCATGTGGCTTTTTCATGTGTCACTGCCGAACGCTGGCGGGAGATACAACGGTTCATGATAAAAGAAGAAGAGAAAATGCTCCGCCTGATTGGCTTCGTGAATTCTGTTGTTGATAAGCTCGTTATCAACGAAGCAGGTAACACTTCCAGAACTAAAATGAATTTATCGGATTCGGATAAGGAAGGAGCTAAGAGGTAACCAGACAACTGACTGTAAGTAATACCTTCATTGGCTTCAATATTTAACTATACGGTGAAATCATTCAATGCCGTCTTGCGCTGCACACAGCTTATGCAGAAAAATTACCCTGTGATTAAATCAGTAATTTTAGTCATTCTTGTTTTTGATTACAATAGTACGTCAGTTAAAACTGTATCATCTGTGGACAGTCTTAAATTCTTCCTATGCTTTCTACTAGATCGTTTATATACATTGTAAACAGTAACGGTCCTGCTCGAACAGTCCACGGGTGTACTGCCGGTCCATAGCGTCCAACTAGCACAATATTTCGGTGAACAGACATGTCGCCATCCTCAGGTGCGCTGACGAACTGAGATTCTGAGCTGCTCTCATCTATTACTTTCCCCCCTTTGGGGAATTGTGAGGGGTAGTTTGTAGCCTTTCGGCTTTTACTCCCCTGTGTACTTGTGTGTGTGATTATTTCTGTACTTGTTGGTGTCTGTGAAATGTGATGATTGTTCTGTGTGTGTCTGTTACTTGCCTGAGGTTTGACGAGATAATTGTAGTAATTTGGATAGGAGCAGGATTTGGGAATGGATATTGGGATTTTCTCTTCGACTTATCGCGGGACGTCATACCAACCTAGGGAGTGGATGTGGGCGTTTCCCGACCTGGAAGAGCCTTCATAGAAGGCCCCTGCCAGGTCTTGAAAACGCTCTCTCGGGAGTGGGATTTCAGCAGCGGCATGCAAATCATCAATGGGGAATCCAAGACGTAAACGCAGTGCCCTCCTGAGGGCGCGGTTCTGCAGCCTCTGGAGTTTGTCCAGGTGCTGCTTCGCTGCGTATTCCCAGACAGGACACACGTATTCCATGACTGGCCGGATCAGGGCCTGGTATACGTTCACTCCTGCTGAGCAGGGAAGGGAGCTGGACAAGTTGAGGATTGGGTACAGGATGGACATTCTGGTGCAGACCTTCCTACAGACCTCGTCTATGTGGGGTTTCCATGTAAGACGAGAGTCCAAGGTTACGCCAAGATACTTGGCGGTTCTGCGTCAGGGCAGTTGGGTACCGTTTAGGTGAAGGAGGAGGGGGGGGGGGGGCGTTGAGGAGGTTCGCGCCTTCCGAGCCTACAGGTAATCAGCATAGCCTGCGTCTTTTCGGAGTTGATGGTGATTCGCCAGCGACGGGCCCAAGTTTCTGTTTCATCTAAAACCCTTTGTAGCCTATGGATGACCACGTCCTTCTTCGCGTTTCTTGTTTAGAAGGCTGTATCGTCAGCGTACTGAGCGGTGTGAGCCAGGGGGGCCGTTGATGTGTCTGCAGTGTACAGACTGTATAAAACGAGCCCCAGGACCGATCCCTCTGGCACCCCAGCACGAATACGCTTCTTGGTGGAGGTGGCTGTTTCTACTTTGACAGAGAAAGTTCTGTTCGAGAGATAGCTTTTGATCTGCTTAACTATGCTCCCGGGGAACCCTTGTATGTACAACTTGTAGAGTAGCCCTCTATGCCATACTGAGTCATAGGCTTTGGCTACGTCTAGTAGCACTATCCCGCAGTAGCCTCTGTTGTTGAAGCCCTCTGTGGCTGCTTCAACCACTCTCATGATCTGTTGTGGGGCAGAGTGGTTCTGTCGGAATCTGAATTGGAAATCCGGCAGAAGTTGCTCTCTGGTAATATGTTCCTGTATGGGTCTTAGCAGGAGGCGCTCATAGATCTAGCTGAGAGTTGGCAAGAGGCTAATCTGCTTGTAGTGCTGCGGGAATAGAGGGTCTTTCCCTGGTTTGTGTATCGCGACCACTTCTGCGTGTTTCCAGCAAGCTGGGAACTCACGGGTACGAGTAATCTCGTTGAAGACGTTCGCGAGGTGTTCGATCACCGTGGGTGGGAAGTTTTTGACCAACTGGTTGGTGACACTTTCATGGCCTGGCGCCTTTCTGGAGGGGAGAAACCTAATTACTTTTGCCACGTCTTCAGGGGCAAAAATTCTGGGTTCGTCTTCTGGGTCATCCTCAGCATTGAGGAAGACAGCCAGTTGACGACGGACCACTCTTTCGTGCTCATTATCCTGGGGTTCTGCCGCTTGGAACTGCTTCTCGAAAGTGTCGGCGAGGGCGTTGGCGTTTTCAGCATAGCTGTAGGCCAGACCCCGCTCGCCGTGCAGTGGCGGCATCCTAGCGTGTCTTTTTGTGAATTGTTTGGTTGCTTGCCAAAGTGTGTGATCGTCTACTTTGAGGGCTGTGAGGCGGTTTTGCCATTGCTGGTTTCTGTGCTCATTGAGAGCTACCTTCAATCCTCTCTGTAGACGATTGAGCAGCCCCCTTGTGGCCTGGTTTCTGGTTATCTTCCACTCTTTTGCCACTCTGTTCTTATGTCGAATTTGAGCTAGCAAGTGTTCCTGGAGCTGTATTTGCGGCGGCGGGCCATCCCTTTGTGGAGGGGTGGCCTCTTCTGCTGCCTGCAGGATGATACCTGTTAGGTCTTGTAGCGCTTGTTCTACTGTTTCGGCAGTAGGTGGCGGAGAGCGAGCGATATCAGAGGCGACAGTTTCTCGGCATCGGTCCCAGTTTGTACGTTTGTAGGACGTCTGGTACCATAGGAGTGCTACCCATTCTCCCACGTCGACCTCTAGAATCACTGGGTTGTGGTCGGAGGACATTCTGTTGATTGTCCTCGCTGTCACAAACCCCATAATCCTCCTGGTGAGAGCTATGTCTAACACGTCGGGCCTACCTCCATTTTTTTGGAAAATGTGTGGGCTCGACTGGACCCCATGTTTCAAAATGGTGGTTGCGCGCTAGTTGTTGCAGTTTGGCGCCTGCTCTGGAGGTTACTCTAGAATTCCAATCAGGATGTTTGGCATTGAAGTCGCCCCCTATTATGAGTTTGCCTTCAATTTGCCCTAGAGTAGCTATGTCTCCCTCATCTATCTGGTCTTGTGGGGGTCGGTAGATTGCAACGATTGTTAGGGGTCCAGTGGCAGTGGCTACTTCCACCGCCACTGCTTCGATTTTATTGGTAGCTGGTAAGAATACCTGGTGGTGGGGGATCCCTCTTTTTATGTATATGGCCACTCCTCCACCTTGGGTTGGCCTGTCTTTGCGGTAGCTAACGTAATTGGGAACTGTGTCTTTATTTTAGGTGGGTTTCCCCCATCATGCCTATGTCGGTGGAGAACTCCTTCATGAGTTCTCTGAACTCGACCTCTTGATTAACAATGCCGTCTGCGTTAAAGACGCACATTGTCAGGCCTTGGATGTTTGGCCATGATGGGGTTTTGAAACTACTGAGGACGTCGCAGAGGGGAGCGACTGCTGGACTGTTCCCTGAAGGGCAACGAAGATCTGTGTGTACTGCTTCTGGGCTTCCCTTAATTCCTTCATCATTTCCATGACGAGGTTGATGGTCTGCACCATGACCCCTAACAACTGGTCTGTGGGGGAGGGGGGGGACCTGGTCGTTGTTCTTGTGTGTTTCCTGGTGTTGTTCTTGTGGCTGTGATTGGTGTTGTGGTGACAGGGCCACGCTTTCATGGTTTCTCGGAGGAGAAACCACTTCTGCATATGTTGCACTGGGTGTGTCCAGTCTTGGTTTTACCCAGGCCTTGTCTGTGTGTGTTGTTGTATTTTGTTTTCTTGTGTGACTGGTTGGGTTTGTCGTGTTTTGTTTACGTGTGTGGGGGGCGGCCTTTGCGTCCTTTGCCTGCTGTGAGTGTCTTTGTGGACCTCACAACCTTCGTAACCCGCTGTGTGGTTTTTGCCACACAGCGCGCACGTTATTTGTGGGTCCGTGTCTTTTAGTGTGCATGTCCTAGTGTCGTGGGCCTCGGCGAACTTCCTGCATCTCACTGGCATGGTGCAGTGTGCAGCGATGTGGTTCAGGCCCCGACACCTGAAGCACTGCACCGTCTTGTTTTTACGGCGCAGCGGCTCCGTGGTGACAGGCACAGCCTGGGCCATCTTAATCTCCCTCTTGTTTTGCGGTATGTCAGGGAGTGTTACCTGGTACAGCGGCCACTTGCTGTCGATGCTGCCCATCTGCTGGACCACCTTGACTACGTACCCCTGGGCAGGCAGTCAAGTCTGTTTTGATTGCCTGAGGGGACAGTCGCCTCGGAAGGTCTCTAATAACTATGTTTCTGTTTCGTGTCTTTGTTGTGGGGAATGTGTAGTGACGTATGTTTTTTGTGTTGAATAGTGTTTTGACTGTGTTGTAGTGTACGAGGGCGTGTACTGTGACTTTTATTTGGTCTCCACCGGCGGGTTTTGCCTGGAAACTGCCTCCCCCGATTTCTGTCTAGAGCAACTCGAATAGCTCCTCGTAGTTTTGAGGAAACTCTGCGACAATCTGGGGGAAGTGGTGGGTGGCGTGTTTTTTGGTGTGTCTGTTGTGTCGCGTGTTGTCTCCGTTTCATCAGCCACCGCCTGAAATCTGTTTGGGGTGGGTTCCACTCTCCGGGCCGCCGGTAGCCTCGGCTGGCGAAAGGTCTTTTTCGCCAGCACGAAACCGTCCGAGTCCTGTCCGGTTACGCAGTTCCCTTCCACGTCAGTTGATTCTCGGTCCCCTCCCAGAGCGACAACAGGTGCTGTCGGGGCGCAGGTTCCTCAGAGGGTGAGGGAGTGGTTTGCAGCAGGGGTGGTGGAGTGCTTCTTGCTCTTTATGTGCCTCTCCTTGCGGTCCTTCCTTGCACGTCGCTGCTTGGATGAGGTGGACTTGTGTGGAGGGGATTTTAGGTATTTGGATCTGGTGGAGGGCTGGGTCGAGTTGGTGGGCTTGGCGAGGATTGCGATCGGCTGATGGGTCGTCTGCTAGCCTTTGTTCAGGGAAGCAATGTATGAGGAAAGGTTGTTGGTGGGGTTAACAAGCAGGAGCGGACTTAGGAGAGGGGAGGGAGGGTGTGATTAGAAGTACTGACGATGTATGAGGTTGTTGGTGTTCTGTGTAGGATG
Organism: Schistocerca gregaria; assembly: GCF_023897955.1. Lineage (NCBI taxonomy): Eukaryota > Metazoa > Arthropoda > Insecta > Orthoptera > Acrididae > Schistocerca > Schistocerca gregaria. The sequence goes on along the minus strand of NC_064923.1, from coordinate 218,749,052 downwards.
GCATTATTTGCTGTGTTATTTGCCATGTCCGAAGTGGAGACGGGGGGCGCTGCCAGGGGGTGCCAGTTACAGCCTTCGTTGATACCATTAGGTTTCCTGGCTGCATTGCTGGCCCTACTGTATTCATGGACTCGGAGGTCTGGACGGCGGCGGCGGAAACCTTTTATGCGGTTCCGCGGACGGCTTCCAGGTCCGCGATTTCCCTACTCTTGGGGGGAGCAGAGCCTGGCTATGCGGCAGCTGGGGTGCTCGAGACGGCCGACGACGCGGCCCGCGGCAACAACAAGACGCGGTTTTTGTCGATAGCGCTTGACCGCTTCGACCCCAAAGCACCACTGGAGCTCGACATCCCACAGAACGAAAAGAAACACGAAAATTCTGCTGTTGGGCGTTGCAAAGCAATGAATCCTGCCCGCCGCTGCTTGCTGTAGACCCGTACGCGAGGTACCGCCAATGCTTTAATAAAAGCAGAGCAGAATAAACTCCTGTTTTGTCACCAGTGCAAGTGGAGGCCTATGGCTGACAGTAAGCGAGTGAGAGGAGCGATGCTCAACTCTCGACTGCTACTCAGGATTTAGGACGGTCACCCGCCCTCAGGAGCTCAGTTCGTCAGCACATCTGACGATGGCGACATGTCTGATCGCCGAAATATTGTACCCGTTGGACACTATGGATCGGCAGTACAACCATGGACTGTTCGAGCAAGAAATACGCTGGTAGAAGTTGAAAAATCATAATAACGTATTCCAGAAATTACATTTGCAAGGAACTCCTGACTCCAGTCTCAGATGTGGTCCAATACCTGGTAAGCTCGTGTATTTTTTTGCCTAAACGGCAGTCCTGGGCGGTGTCAAAAGTCTTTCTGAAGTCAAGGAATACGGCATCAACCTTTGCACCATCATGGATATCATGGAAGAACAGAGCGAGCTGAGTTTCGGAAGATCTCTGCGGAATTTGTGTCGATTTTTATGGAGGAAATTTTCATTCTCCAAAATCGTCATAATTCTTGAGTGTAAAACGTGTTCCATAATACTACGGCAGTCTGACTTCAGCGACATAGGCCTATAAATAAGTGAATCTGTTCAATAAAGAGAATGACCAGCGCTTTTTTTCCGTCGCTAGGCTCGTTTCGTTCCTCCAGCAATCTGCGACAAACTACTGCTAGAAAGGCAGTGAATTCTTTCACGTAATTTTGGTAGAAACTCACAGGTATTTCATCTGGTCATGATGCTTTCCAATTACGAAGCAATTGTAGATGATTTTATAGTCCATCATCGATTGTCTCAGTATCTGCCACATAGACATTTGTATGATTGAGATCAGCGACCATGATGCGATCTTCTTTGGTGAAACAATTTCGGAAAACCGAATTCACTATTTCGGCTTTCACTCTGTTATCATCTGATTCGATGTCAGTATGGCCACCGAGTGAATAGATGATTTCGAACCACTTACTGATTTTACATAACACCAAAATCTCTCGGTGCTTGTACTGAGATTGGTAAACAATCTCTGTCATTGCTCTCTTTACCCTAAGATTTTGTTTGTCTAATAGGTATTGTCCTCTTTTGAATCTGTGATGAAGCTTCCTTTGTTTATGTAGCAGTTCTATAACATGGGTATTAAACTACGATGGGTTTTTCCCATCCCTTAAGACCTTGCTTATACCATACTTGTCTAAGGCATGCTGAAAGATGCTTTTGAATTTTTTTCCATTTGTGCTCCACATCTTCATCCTGAATACTGAATATTTGATGCTGACTGCACAGGTAGTTTTCAGTTTGTATCCTTTCACTGCTGGTAAACAAAAACGTTTTCTTACCTTTCTTAACATTCCTAGTAAAACACATAGTCATAATTGCAATTCAGATAGTACAATATACACACGAAGTCATAATCACGAACACTGTTATACGAAACCAGCACTTGTTTTGAACGAAACCAAAACAAATATGGTAGACTGCAAACACCCAGTAAAGAACTAAGATAATGGATTAATAAACTTGCAGCGCTCCAAGTGGCCTGGGTCTGAACCATGGTCGTGTTACTGAATATCCCTGTATAATTTTCACCCTTGTGATTTTATATGTCCATCGTTTGACTCAACTTGTTTTGTCCTTCTTGATGCAAAATATTATTTTAAAGGCAAAACATTTTATTAACTTTATAATTACACCCTGGATACGAAAAAAACCACATTTACTGAAAGAAAACACAGAAGTTACATACAAGCCAAGAATAAAGATATTGACAGCAGAGTCATGGAGCAGCACATAAATAAAGACAACAAGGAATTTTTTCTTTTCTTTTAACACTTCCTCCAAAAGAAAAAAATCATGAAATTATTGCATTGTCTCTTGCATGCCAATTTCTGAATGTAGAAAATTAAATCGAACTCGTTCAAGGGGTTTCGTCAAAATATCTGCCAACTGATTGTGTCCATCAATGTGTTCCAAGAAAATCTCACCGTTCAGATATCTTTCACGAACATAGAAATGTCGGACCTCTATATGTTTAGAACGTCATTGATATTCTGGATTTTTTGCTAATTTCAATGCACTAGCATTGTCAGTGTAAAGAACTGGAGGCTGCGCCGACATTTCCACTAATTCTGATAGCAGACGACCTAACCAAACTAACTCTTTCGCTCCTTCACTAGCTGCAATTATTTCCGTCTCGGTTGTGGATGTGGCCACTACTTTCTGCAACTGACTTGTCCATGACACAGCGTACCTGAGTACTTTGCAGGAATTCCAGTTGTTGAGCGCCTTGTCCGGTTATCACCTGCGAAATCTGCATCAGCGTAAATCTGTAACTCTTCTTTTTTATTATATACAATTCCAAAATTTAAGGTCCCTTTCAAATACCGGAAAATGCGCTTTACTCTATTCCAGTCTTCAGTGGTTGGTTTCTCCATAGCTCGAGCAGCTTTATGACTGCAAAAGTGATGTCTGGACGAGTTACTGTTGAAAGGTACATGAGACAACCAATTGCTTCACGGTAGGGTACAGATGACGAAACTACTTCGTTTCCATTATTGTCCTCAAGTCCAATAGGAGTTGAGATTGTATTGCATTCTGCCATTCAAAATCTTTGCAGAATTTCTTCTGTGTATTTCTCTTGACTTATCGTTATTGCTCCATCTTCATATTGCTTTATTTTTATGCCAAGAAAATTGTCAAGACTGCCAGTTGTTATTTCGAATTCACGTTGTAAAACATCCATAAAAACAGCAATTTATTTCTTGTTACTGCCGACAATCAAGCTATCATCAACGTAGATTGCCACATAAAGGATATTTCCATTTCGTCTACGATAAAATAGGCATGGATCTGCACAACTGTTTGAAAAACCAGCTTTCTTCATGAACTCAACAGAACGTTTGTTCTAGCAACGTGGTGCTTGCTTCAACCCATAAAGACTCTTTTTTAAGAAACACACTCCACCTGTACCATCTTCGAAAACTTCTGGTTGTTCCATATATACTTCATCTTAAAGTATTCCATTCAAAAAAGCTGTCTTTACATCGAATTGTTCTAGCAGCATTTTCTTTGAAGCAGCTACAGCCATCAGAGTTCATATGGTGTCATAACGTGCCACGGGGCTAAAGGCGTCGTCATAATCAATCCCTGCTTTCTGAATACAGCCTTTTGCAACCAATATGGCTTTAAAGCGAGTACATCCATTGACTGCGACCTTTCGCCGTAGAACCCAGCGGTTTTGCAATGCTTTGGCATTCTTTGGACGGTCAACCAGCACCCAGGTATTGTTTTTCTTTAGTGATTGAAGTTCTTCACTAATAGCTTGCGTCCATTCTTCCTTCTCGTTTGACTGCAATATTTTTGAAAAACAGTTTGGATCTTTGTATTCAAGTGCATCAACTTTTGGTGCCATACAAAATTCAACACTTTCCATCCAGATTGGTTTTCTTCGTTGTCTTTTATTCTTCTGTTTCTCTTCATTAGAAGATTCAGCAGCTTCTGCTTTTAGAAATTCTGTTAATTCTTTATTTTCATCAGATTCACTCGACTCTTGACTTTCTCTATAATCGAGAGTGCCATTTTTTTCTTGAGTTTGGCTTCCTCCAGAAGTGTACAGTCTAGGAGATTTACGTTGGTTATCTTTAGAAGAATTCGGTTCATTAAATTCTTCCTGAGGGACTTCAAATTCAACATGATCATTATATTCAACATGATCACTGTGTAAATCACAAACAATTTCTGGCTTAAATTTCATATCGCGACTCAACACCACTTTTCTTTTAGATGGAATCCAAACTCTAAACCCATCTTTGTCATTAACATATCCAACAAGTCGTCCAAAAACTGCCTTATCATCAAACTTGGAACGGAATTGTTTGTTAATGTGAACATAGCAGCCTGTGCCAAAAATTCTGAGATGATGTAGTCGTCCTACTGGTCGATTAAACCATAGTCCATAAGGGTTTTTTTTTCAACTGAAGATTTTCCAGTACGATTTATTAGGTAGACTGCTGTGTGACATGCCTCTACCCACAACCCTTTAGGTAATTTACTCGGATTTAGCATTGACCGGGCAGCTTCAACAATGGTCCTATTTTCCCATTCAGCCACACCATTTTGTTCAGGAGTGTAAGGAGGAGGAATCAGTAGCTCAATTCCCCTGTCTGCAAGCAGTTCACTGACATTCTTATTGTTAAATTCTTTGCCACCATCACATCTAAATTGTTTGACACCATGTCCATTAGTTCGTGCTTCATTTAAAAACTGCTTAAGCACAGTACACACTTCACTTTTGGGTCTTAAAAAGAAAATTCGACGAAATTTAGTAAAATCATCTTTGAAACATACATAATAATGCTTACCTTCAAAAGATTTCGTGCTCATTGGTCCATTGACATCCACGTGGATTAATTCCCCAGTACTGGTAGCGCGTATTGTTCGTGTTTTGAATGACAGCCTATGCATCTTTCCAACCGCACAGCCATCACAAAATTCACTCTTGGCATCTTCCACATTAATGTTCATTCCTTTTAAAATATTCTTCACATGTTGTTTATTTTGATGACCAAACCTTCCATGGCACACTTGCAATGTTTCGGATGAAGTCATCAAGGTCACACGATTCATTTTTGCATTTCTAACAACATGCATGTTCAACACATAAAGTCCATTTTTCACATAACCTGTCATAACAATATTGCCACTGACTGGGTTTCGAACACAGACACTATTATAACTAAAAGTAGTACTGTAGCCTCTGCAGGCAATGGCTCTCACAGAGAGCAGATTAGCACTTGCATCAGGGACATACAAAACATTGTCCATTCTAGCATTGTACCATTAATTGTTTCGTCGAATTTGGATGTAAACTGTTCCTTGCCCGTACGCACACATTTTGACATCTTGTTTTCCCAATGAAATGACTTGAAGAACATCAAATTCACTATACGAAAGAAAATACTGTTCGTTGGGAGTGATATGATTTGTAGCGCCACTGTCGCAATACCTTTTATTTGGGTCACTGTGATTACTGGTACACACACCCATACCGTATGAAGTAAATGCAGCGTGTTCACTTTCTCACTTCTTCTCTTTTCTTTTATTGCTGTCAGTAGTCTTCTGTGGACAGTCTGCTGCCCAGTGACCTAATTGTTTGCATCTATTACACGGAAACTTCTGTTTTAATTGTGACTTCGTCACCTTTACTTGCTGATTACTCTGATTACTTGTTTGCCGTTTTCTTGTTTTAGAAACGACAAAAGCTGCACTTCCATTAATGTCTTGTTTACATAGTACAGAGTTTTTCAATCAATAAATTCAAGCTTTGCTTTTCTGTCGGTATTGTATCCCAGAGATCCTTAAAATTGTCGAAGTCTTTTCCCAGTGTAGACTAAATTCGACAATTTAAGATTCTTTCAGATAGTGTATTTTCTTAATTTTTTGCTAATTCATCATTCAGGTCCACAAATAACTTTTGCAGTTTGGCCACATGTGCACTAGTATCTTCCGTTTCATCACGTTTAACACAGAAAAATGTTTCAATCAACATATACAAACGCTGAGTACTGCTACGTTCAAATCGGGCGCGTAATTTGTCCCAGATTTCTTTAGCAGTCTTGCACGTTTAGACGAGTTCTGCAACATGTTTACTTAGTGCACTTGCTATAAGACTTGCTGCCTTTTGCGTCGTCCTTGTGTCATTCCATATACGCTTCTTTTTGTGCACTTGTCGCATCTTGCGACAACTCTACACGTTCACGTGTACTGTTAATAATATCTTCTAGTCCATATGAACGCAGCACCATTGAAATATGCCATTTCCATTTGGCCAAGTCGTCAGGTCCTTCAAGGTTATCAATGCTGACCTTATAATCGCCGCTAGCAGTCATGTTTCTTTACAGACATATGCTCATTTCAAATATTGTTTTAATTAAACTATGTTGTTTGCCTTCACACGTGTACTGGGCCCATAACCTGATGAAAAATATTATTTTAAAGGCAAGAAAACATTTTATCAACTTTGTAATTACACCCTGGATACGAAAATAACCACATTTACTGAAAGAAAACACAGAAGTTACATACAAGTCAAGAATAAATATATTGACAGCAGATTAATGGAGCAGCACATAAATATAAACGTCAAGGAATTTTTTCTTTTCTTTTAACACTTATGAGCTACAAAACTGTGACACCTAAAGTGTAAGTGCATGTATACTGCAAATATTATGTGAATCAAGAACATGAAAGGAATTGGAGTGTATAACACAAGTGTAATAACATGGATTAGTATTAATGTTGCGAAATGAGTACCCCTATCTCATCATGATTCAATCTGAATGTCACTCATTACAGTTCCCGATTTCGTCAGCTTCAAAATGTTTCTCGACGAATTTAAATTTGCCTTTGTGTAAAGGGTAAATATGTCGTTTGAAATCTAGGTTGCAGCTTCTTCTAAGCAGCTGGAAGAGTTAATAGTTTTCATGGAAGGTATTGCAAAGATATTCGTTCTCCCAACCTCCACAAAGGATTTTTTGGCAGAGAACCTTGAAAGCTATGTACATTATCATGCGTATTTAGCATTTGAAATTGAGCAAACATTACACAATTTAAGAAACAGAATACAGGAAAAAGTGTTACTTTCTTTCTTAAGCTACATATTGAATTATACACAATACTTCCTGATTGTATTAACTTTTGAGAAACATGTCAGTGTTGTAAGTTTCAAATTTTTTCTCTAGTTAAAGAATACCAATAACGAAACATCAGCAAGTCCCTAGTGAAACGATCGTAAAAGCACAATTTCAGTAGTAAAATTTAACGTTTGTTAAATGGAAAGAAACAGAGAACCTGCGATTCTGATATGAGGTGGTGACTATAAAGATACTTTGGGCATTGTTCTGTTGGAGTATTTAGTGCATGTATCAACTTCTTTACTAATTTTGGCATGGTCAAATGCACAGGTAGAAAGAATTTTTCAGTGCCATGAAAAGTTGCAAAACACAAACTACACACAGAATGTCATTGCAAGTGTTAAACTGAATAATTACAGTAAAAGTAGGGCTTTATAGGATGGGTCTGCCCCCATAGCTCGGTGGTCAGAGTGTATGGCTGAGGACCCGAGTTCGCTTCCCGGTACTGAGCCAGAGATTTTTACTTCGTAGAGGGACTGAATGGAGTCCACTCAACTACATGATGACAAATGAGAAGCTACTCGAATGAGAAGTAGTGGTGCCAAAGTCAAGAAAGCCGACAACGATCGGGACAGAAGTGTGCTGATCTGATGCCCCTCCATAGGGCATACGAATAATGCTGTTGACAGAGGATGACACGGCGGTCCCTATTGTCTCTTATGGGCTAGAATGCAGAGCACCGCCTTTTTTAACAAATAAGACGAGAAAGTGTTGTAAAAAGTATAAATTTCCATTGGAAGTTTGAGAAAACTTGGAACTATGGTTGCCTTCGAGAAACACAGCTGATACTCTGCCAAAAACTCCAACTCCATCTTCGAGAGCTAAGAACATCTCGAGCACAACTGCAAGCGCACCTTCACTTCTTCTGATAACAAAACTCTGATTTGAACTTGGCGATTCCGCAGATCATGCAGACATTGCAAAGAAAGAGTTGTTCAAGTTATTAGACTGTGTGCAGTAATGCATGTGCGGGTTAAACTTTCGTGTCTGTCAAGCCCAAAGAAGCTTGTAACTGTGACACAAAAATGTGTGATCGTCAGGCAACTGCAATCTCGAAGTTGTGTGCTGGAACTGATGAAGAAAGTACTGTGTAAGTTCTTCATCAGTATCTTCCAGCAGCAAAAATGTTTGTCCAGACTTTGGAATCCATAATATTGCTGCTCAAAAGAAAAAAATTTTCAAGCTGGTAATATTAAACTCACTGTTATTGAACTAGTGTGTATAGTGTCTCTGTTTGTGTCTCTGTGAAGGACAATAACTCAAACGGCGTCGACTTCTACCCAGCGAACACAAACTTGTACACGTAGACAAGTTACTCTCATGGTGAGAAGCAGCTGCAGACTCTGACGAATGCCTGTAAAATTCTTGAGACGTAAGAGAAAGAAAACTTCTATAGGATCTTCTCGAATTGGAACACTGCCATTCGCATTTGGTCATTTGATGGGTGTCTACGAGTGAAATGAGTTCTTTCTAGTAGAGAAAAATTTCTCCAGGATTTTGACAGTGTTATTGAAGCAGGTTTAACAGCAAACATCGTCCAACAAGTGTTCAAAGTCCTATACAAGCTTTTAGTACATAATAGTTCAGCACAGAATCCATATGGCGGCTAACAATGACTGTTTCATAGAACACATTTCCTACACGTCCTCTCGTTATCCTGTCTCATAACAAAGCCCTCTCACATTCCGGTTTTCGTAATTTTCTTCGCTCCTTGTGGAGCAACACTAAGTCAAGAAATAACTGTGTAGATCAGCTTGTGATATATATTAACTTTAAACCAACAACAAAAGGAAGGTCGCAGAACTGACGAGTTCCAGCTACGAGTGGACCAGAGTTATCAATTACCCACGTCTTTTAAGTATACTATAAACAGTTTCGAAGCGCTTACGGACATCAAATTAACGGTATGGAAACTGAAGCACTGGGAAGCAAGTGTTTCAACTGATGGAGTGAATTTTCAATTCGAATTCCCAGAAGTGCAAAATAACTGAATGAAACTGGATGGCAGAAAGTACAGTGCCATGCGTAATAAGAAAGACAGTTACTGCTTCTCTACGATAGCCATGGATGTGATATTACGCGGAAACTAAGTGAAATGAACTTCAATGTGACATCCTTCGTAAGACATGGTGTAACTATGCATGAGGTAATAACAGACTCAAAAAACTATACGAATTATTAAATTTAAACGACGTCGTTATCTTAATGGGGGGATCTAGCGATGTGTGTCATAACAATGCAAACTATCAGAGCAACAGTGAAAGCCATCAACAGTCTACCAAATGTATATGTCATCCTGTCCAGTATAGTCTGGCACTATGATTTAATTCGTACTTTATGTGCTAACAAAGAAATCGAAAACATTAATCGGAAACTACAGGTAATATCTAAAGGGTTTTCAGATGCCACTTTTGTTGAATTGCATGCCTGTGAAAGAACACATTTCTCTAAGCATGACAGGCACTTAAACAACTAAGGCAAAACATTTATATGCCAGAAAATGACAAATAATATCACAAATGTAAATAAGAGAAAAGATTCCTAAAATTTTCTTGAATATGGAATTACAAAGACAGAGTAAAACTCCTTCATATGCTGGTACTGTGAAAGAGAAAAATGCTTCGCCAACGGACCAACAAGAGGAGACACTAGATTCTTCTAAAATTACCTCATCTCCTGGAGTTGTGATCTTACGATCCATCAAAGAAAACATCATCTGCAAAAGAAGAGGGTACATCAACTGCAAAAGAGGAGCTACAAAGCATAGGAATAGTAGTATTTTCTGCAGCAAGAGCAGTGCAAACATCAGTAACAGATCGTCCAAAGCTGCTTGTGCAGCACCTGGACCCATTGAAAGAAGCACAAAGAACAGGAAGCTCACACAAAAGGACCAACAGTTTTGGTACCCAGAGATAGGAAAGAACCAATATAACAAAAAGAGCAACAGATCAAAAAAAATTCAATTTGAAAATTCTACATCAAAATGCCCAATATGCACGTGACAAATCAGAAGAATTAGAAGTATTTTTAGCTGCTGAGGCGTCCAATATTTTCGTAATCACATGGCAGGGTTTTAAGGAGAGTGAATTCAAGGTATTCAATCTAATGTGATACAGAAATGTAGTATGTTATTGCAGAACTGAACATAAAAGTGGGTTATTTTTCCATCGTGTGCAAACTGTAGGATCTGATCAATGAGAGGATACGAAACGAAAAAGGTCTGATGAACTTATGTCCATAAATGCATGGTTTCCATGTTAGGGACCATTTATTCAATTATACATTGTTACAGAGATTCTAACATGTGCTGTACCATGTTGCCACAGTTACAGTATATGTTGAAAATGGTTTACATGTGCCTCAATACATGTGTGTACACGCCATAACATGTCCTATCTCACACGTTCACATTGGCCAGGATACATCCAAACAGTGTCAAAGGTATCATGATGAACTACTCATTTGTATCGATAACCAAATTGACATAATCTCCCTCTCTGAACATCAAGTGAGCACTGGTATAGATATGTAAGACATTTCAGGATTTAAGCTAGCTTTCTACTTCTGCAGAGTAGATATGGATGGAGGAGAAGTTGCCACATTTATTAAAAACTGCCATAAATTCAAGAACATTGACATTAATAAATTCTGTTTAGAGCAGCATCTAGAAGCATGTGCAACAGAAGTAGAGTTCCATAACAGATCTATATAATAGTAAATATTTACCGAGCACCTGCAGGAAATTATAATCTATTCATAAATCCTCTAGAAGCTCTTTTGGGATATTTAACAGTAAGAAACAAAGAAATTTTGATTGCTGCTGACTTTAGTACAGATTTTCTAATTCAATCTTCCAGTAAACATTTACTGCAGTTAGTAATGTTGTCTTTCAATCTAAGTCACACTGTAAACTTTCCAACTAGGATCACTAAATCCTCAAGGACAGCCATTGATAACATTTTTATAGACAAATCAACAGAACAAAATCATATCATAAAACCTGTAATAAATGGACTATGAGATCATGACATGCAGCTCCTTGTTTTAGATGTAAATTCTAAGCAGATTATCAAGACTGTTAAATCTGAGTACAGGAGAGTATTCAATCAACCAAAAATTGAGTGTTTTAGAATACTGCTCAAAGATATAAACTGGAAAGATGTTTATAGTGCTCATGACATGAATGAAAAATATAACACATTCATGAACAATGTTAGTACCATGTTTGAAAACTGTTTTCCTCTAAAAGTTGCTCAAATTAAACAGAAGTCTATAATAAAACTACAGATCACACAAGGAATAAAGATTTCCTGTAGGACAAAAAGGAAAATGTATCTGCCGACCAAGAATAGCTCCAATGCTCATGATTTAGCTAAGTACAAGGAATACTGTAAAATATTAAAAAAAGTATTTCAGACATCTAAACAAATACTCTACGAGAAGAAGATAGCAATGTCAGGGAACAAAATAAAAACAATATGGGATATAGTGCAAGAGGAGACTGGTAGAATCAGAAAGGAACAGGAGCAAATAGCACTAAGGGTAGATGACACATTAGTAACCAATGGGCATAGTGTGGCAAATCTATTTAACAAGTACTTTATCTCCGTTACTGATAGAATGGGATTTTCAGGATCAGTAAATAATGCCCTTGAATATCTGAAACTAGCCTTTACAAATAGCTTCAGGTACATGAATATGTCACTCACTTCACCAAAAGAAATAACTTCCATAATAATTTCTTTAAAAACAAAGCATTCTAGTGGTTACAATGAAATATCAACAAAGTTAATTAAGGCATGTTCTTGTGAGTTTAGTACAATTCTAAGTTACTTGTGTAACCAGTCAATTATAACTGGGACATTTCCTGACTGGCTGAAGTATACAGATGTTAAGCCTCTATTCAAGAAAGGGGTTAAAGAGATGCCATAAAACTACAGACCGATTTCACTTTTGCCAGAATTTTCAAAAATTTTCGAAAAAGTAATGTACAGGCAGCTTCTCAACCATCTGACCGCAAATAACATATTATCAAGAACACAGTTTGGATTTCTGAAGTGTTTTGATATCGAAAAGGCTATTTACAACTACAGTGAAAATGTACTTAATTCATTAAATAACAAGTTACAAGCAGCAGTTATTTTCTGTGATTTGTCAGAGGCATTCGAATGTGTAAACCACAACATCCTTTTAAATAAATTAGAATTCTATGCTGTCACGGGCAATGCTGCAAAATGGTTCAAGTCATACCTCGCTAACAGGAAACAAAGGGTGTCAGTGCAAGGGACTAGTGAATCAAGTCATCAGTCATCATCAGAATGCGAAGAAATTACATGTGGTGTCCCACAAGGATCCATCTTAGGGCCTTTGCTTTTTCTTGTATACATTAATGATCTCTCATCAGTTACACTGCCAGAAGCAGAGTTCGTTTTGTTTGCAGATGACACAAGTATTTCAATAAATAGTATGTCGAGTGTAGTTCTAGAACGATCTGCTAATGATATTTTCATGGATATTAATAAATGGTTTAAAGCCAACTCATTGACATTAAACTTCGAAAAGACTCACTATATACAATTCAGAACCTGTAAGAAGTTTCCACCCAGCATATGCATAAAGAACTAAGAAGAGCAGATAGAAGAGGTTGACAGTCTTAAATTCCTGGGATTACAACTTTATAATAAATTCAGTTGGGAGGAGCACACCACAGAACTGCAGAAACGCCTTAACAAATCTGTATTTGCAATTCGAGTGTTAGCAGACAGAGGCGACATAAAAGTGAAAAAGCTTGCATACTTTGCCTACTTTCATTCCGTAATGTCATATGGTATAATATTTTTGGGTAACTCTTCAAGTCAAACAAAAGTTTTCAGAGTCCAAAAGCGTGTAATACGTATTATTTGTGGAGCAAACTCACGGACGTCTAGTAGAAACCTCTTCAAAGAACTGGGTATACTAACTGCTGCCTCTCAGTGTATTTACACCTTAATGAAATTTGTGCTAAATAATATATCTCTTTTTCCAACAAACAGCTCAGTTCATACATACAATACCAGGAACAAAAAGGATCTGCACAAGGACTTAAAAGCACTTACTTCAGTTCAAAAAGGGATCCACTACTCAGGAACACTCGTCTTCAATAATTTGCCAGCAAACATAAAAAAATTAGTTTCAAATAAAGATCAGGTTAAAAGGAGCCTGAAAGACTAACTAGTAGCCAACTCCTTCTACTCCATTGACGAATTTTTTAATAGAAACAAATGATGTGTTGTATATATTTTTACTATTAGTATTGTTATTTCAGCTTAAAAGAAAATGACATGTTTCACGTCCACGAGGATCTCCTCAACACGGATCTATGGAACGAAAAACTAATCTAATCTAATCTCCAATCTAATCTAATACGCTGCTCCAATGTCTCTCCATCTGGAATCGGCTCTGCATAAATACTTCTGAGATGGCCCCATGACCAGAAATCGCTTTGGTTGAGATCTAATGAATGAGGAGGCCATGCAACTCAACACCTTTGCCTGGTCCATCAAACATGGAAGACACGATTGAGATTTGTCTGGAAGTTAATTCCCAAAGTGAGCTGGAGCACCATCATGTAGCAGTCACATAACTCTTCGAATCATCAATAGCACTTCTTCCAGCAGGAGGTGCAAAGTCACCCATAAGGAATGGCGATTGTTGTGGCCTCTTAGGTGATGTGGAAGGAAGACTGGTCCCAAAATACGGTCGCCAATTATCCCAGCCCACGCATTCAGGCTGCATCGATACTAATGATTCTCTGTGACCATATCGTGGGGGTTCTCATACTATCCCACAGACGAATGTTATGAAATATCTGTGTAAATGTGGCCTCATATGTGAATAGGAAGGATGACACAAATCCTGGAATTGTGGCAGCCTGGTGAAGGAACCAGTGACAAAACTACTCTTGATGTGGAAAGTCTTTTGTTAATAAACTCTCACATGGTGTATGTGATACGGCTAGAAACAATTATCGTGGAGAATTTTACACATGGTCATCTGGCTTACGCTTTACTGGTGCTCCAGCTGCCTGCTACTGACATGGTGGTCGCCTTCTGCAGTGTTAATCACATTTTCCTCCAAGTCTGGTGTCCAAAAATTTCGGGTACGTCCTGCTTCCTGAAACGACCCTGTCTCAGACAAACGGCGAAACACTGTTGCAAATATTGAATGGTGTTGTTGCTACCTGTGGGGATAAGTCTACTATACAGCCTTTCTGCCACCGCCCATTGCCATTTGCCTTTCCATAAGTAAGCATTATGTCACGAATCTCTCGATTCAAATAAAGAAACATTTCGTACAACGCTGTATCACATCCACTATGAGATGAGTCAACAAGAGAAGTTAATTGGACTCAACATTACCTATTAATATAGTAGGAGAAGGCACTAGGGCATCTGGTATCAGGGACAGAACCACCCTCTAGCAGGAAACCATGGATTTTGTAACTGTGTCTGCATGGTATTGAACATTGAATAATTGGTCTCTAGCATGGAAACTATGCATTTGCGGACATAAATTCATTAGACCTTCTTTGTTCTGTATCCTCTCATCAATGAATCCTTAGAGCAGGGGTCAGCAAGTAATTTTAGATGGGGTCCAGATACCACTGAAAATTTTTTTCGCGGTCCAGGTGAAAAAACCTCTAATTCCTTACTAATTTTTTATTTTAACTTTTACTCCCAAAATAATATGAAAGCAACCCATTGGCATATTTGTATTCAACATCTAGAAAAAGCTCATTTTCCTTTCTCATGTTTTAATTTCAATTTTCACTCACAAACTAATATGAAATACAATACATGGGCGTATTTGTACTGAAAATCCAGAAAAAATTCTTTACTACATTTTATTTTAATTTGTTAATATGTTAGATAGGCATATTTGTATTAAATAATTGTATTAAATCTCACTTTGGCACAGAAAGGGGTGAATTATGATGTCACAAAATTCTTTGGTCATTTGCCAAATAGTATTAACGGTTTGACAGATAGCCAATCAACATTTAAAAGGAAATTAAAAGAATTTCTCTTACTACTCAATAGATGAATCCTTAGGTATGAATTAGTGACTGTAAAAAATTAATTAATTAATTATTTTGTGTAATGAAAACTGATATTAAAGTGATACATTCCACATCATTACGAAATGTCATATTCATGATCTATAGAATAAGAGTTTATGTATGTATGTTACGTTTGTGGTCTTGAGCCAACTTTTGAAACTTAGGTTCATATGGGGAGCAGCTTATGTGAATAGTATCTTCAGGGTAAGCGGTCGTTAATCTTGAGCTATACTTTTTAATCAAAACATTAATTTTTGACAAAGAAATTTCACAAATATATGTGAAGCCAAAAACAGTACCAAGGTTGTGGTAATGTTTTTGCAATTTTCATGTTTTTCTGGAACATGTTTACTCCAAAATTCTTCAGTTGATGCAGTTTTATATGTTCGCAATGACATGTGTTCCTGCAACTATGTTATTTTCATTTGGAGTAAAGGATTTGAAAGGTGGATTAACTTCTCATCTATATCCATCCATCCTGTCACTGGAGATACTTCAAAATGAAATTTTAAGAACTGCGACAGCTTCTCTATACCTGAAAAGTCATGGAATCTTGCTGCAAGTTCCCTTTTGAGATATGTCATAAAATTTGAGAATACTGAACTATCTATTTCAGAATTATATTTGTATTAAAATATTGTTGGAAAGTTCAAAATGTCTTTTTCAAAGATACCCAGCATGCAATGGAGAAAAGACACACTTTGTATCAGTTCACATATTAATTTTTCATTTCCTTGTAGCTTGCTACTGTGCGCCTTTCAATGTTTTAAGAATCTCTTTTGAGAAAACCACAACTAGCGTACAGTGTTCGTTTGCTAAGAACTCCAAATGGCTTCTTGCGAATCCAACTGTTCTAAGAATGATGTTACTTGTAAATATAGGTTTCCATGGCCATTGTCTCAGTCAATAAAATTCTTCTGGGTTTAGGGCCATAAAATACTGAAGTTTTGACGACTATTGCAAGACACCTTCCTTAGGGTGTATTGCTAAGTGAACGCTGAAACGTCAGAATGTTGTAGCTGACAATGCGATCCCAAACCGAGAAGAATTTTATTGACAAGGGTGTTACTTCTTCTTTTATTTCTCAAATACGTTTATTCACTTCACTTTTTCGTAGCCAATTAACATTGTTTACTGCAGTATGTCACAATGCGCCAAAACGCACTGTGCTCAAGAACAGAACGAGACTTCATAAAATCAGTCAAGTTGATCAACCTGCCCATTACTTCTCTCAGAGTCACACTAAGTGCTACTGGTGAATTATGCACTGATAAGATAGCACCCAGTATTCTTACCGTTGATTCTCTTTACTAGTCGTTTTTCTTAATCGCTAGGACCGTGTCAGTTGAAAGAGACATCTTTTCATCATAACTACTGTTTGATTTTTGCCACGAAGTCTTGAATAAATCTCCGCGAATCTTGTCTTAAAGCGACAATTCTGTTAGAAGCTCTTCCCTAAATTCTTTATTTCCAATATCAAAAAATCGCATGAAAATCGACATTTGTTCTTCATCAACAATGTTGCACGATTTATCTAGTGCTATGGCGTAGCAAGGTCGTTCTGCAGAACTTCAAACAAACTACTTTTACTGTCAGCAGCCAATATTTTGGTTCTTCTTGTATTACTTCTTGCTGACAATAGAGTATCTTAAATTTGGGAAACGAATTACTTTTTCTCTTCAAAAAATGCCATGGCACTTTCAACATACATCTTTTTACTATCTCATAGTCTGAAAATGGCTACTGGTATTTATCAGGCGTCCAAACACACGAAATGTAAACACCTTCTATCTCTAAAAGAGTCTGAAATTACATAAATGAGAACAGAAACACGTCACATGTCTTAAAACACACAAATATAATATTGCAAACAGAGGAGAAAGAAGTGACAGATTCACAACAAATGTGTAACCTCTTTAATCAGCACTATATAGCTGTAGTGGAGAAACTTATAAAAGAAACCACATTAGTATCAAAGAACATGGAAATTATCAAAAGGCTCTCTGACAGTTATACTTACTCCCTACAGATGGATTGGAAGTTTCAAAAAATTTGGATAACTAGAAAATAAAAATACAGAAAGCCTGCATGGCATGTAAGCAAAAATGGTCAAATACTGTGCTAGATATCCTGCAAAGCCTCTGACATTACTGATAAATGTAGTAATCAAGGAAAGAATATTACCTAAATGTCTAAGAAGGAGCAAGGTAGGCCCACTATTTAAAAGAGACAAGAAAGGAGATCCCGGTTATTATAGACCCATAACAATCATAACTATTCTGTCAAAAACAGTAGAAGTAATTGACGGAAGACAGAATTATAAACTTCATAGAGAAACAAAACATCTTAAATGAAGCACAATATGGATTTAGAAAGGAGAAATCCGCTAAGATCGCAGTGTCAAGCCTCATATCACTCATCACTAAGGCACTGGATCATCAGAGGAAAGTTTCTAGCGTATACTCATACTTTTCGAAATCTTTTGATCGTACCTGACATAAAGTTCTATAGAAAAACTGGACCGCTATGCCATAAGATGAAACGCTGCAGATATTATATAAACCTTTGTTGAAAACAGGCAACAGTGCATCGAAATAAAACATGTGTCTGGAGATACACAGAAAACAGTCTACTCTGATTTTCCAGAGGTAAAATATGGAGTAACTAAGGGTTCAGTACTAGGACCGGTACCCTTTAACTTGTGTGTAAACGATATTCCCACTGCTGTAAATGAAAACGTGATTATGTATGCTGATGAAACAACTTTACTAGCATGTAGTAACTCAATGGAGGATTTGGAAAGGACAGCCAGTGAGAATCTCGAAAAGGTAGAACAGTATTTAAGAGAAAGTAATTTGTTGATCAACAGGAAGAAAAATATGTGTACAAAATTTGAAATAAACAGAGCTAACAGTTCAGAGGAATTTTTTCTGAGCATTGATGATGTGGACTTAAAAGAAATAAATTGTTTAAAGTTATAGAGGTGGACAAATTTCTGACATATGATAACCACTTTGATAAGATATGATCAAAAATAAATACAAATATTTTCTTACTGAAAAGACTGTGCTATATGGTGGACGCAGAAACCTTTCTAAAAATGGACTATAGACTTATCTTCCCACGCGTATTGTGCTGTATGTCTGTATGGGGAGGAGCAGCAAATGCACACATTGAGAATCTCAAAACTTCAAAAGAAAGACACCAGATGCATAGCTAAACTTACACAATGTGAATCCTGCAAAAAATAAAATAAAGAAAAATAAAAATATTGACTTTGCTTAGTTTGTACATATATGATACAATACTTCTTTTAATGGTAGGCTAAATTATACAGCATTTTCAAACAGAGATTTACGTGACCACAATACAAGAGTCAGAGAAAACTGCATACCTTCTGTAAAATATTGAAAATGGCAAATAGGGACTCTGAATATGCGGGAAACTTATTTTATAACAGACTGACACTTAGCATAAGGAGCATAAAGGAAGTGAGCACCTTCAAAAAAATTAAGGAACATCTTATATCTGGATGTCGGTAAAAGGTGAAAAAATACTTGCAGGCAAAGCCGTGTAATGTAAAGTTAGAAATGAAGTAAAACACTATCTTTTTCGCGTGGAAACAAATTTTCTGAAAGAAGGAAATGAAAAACGAAGCGTAGTGCTGAAAATGCAGACGAGAACATGCTGACTACGTGCAATGGTGCTTCTATGTTTTATATAAGTTTTCACTATGTGTATATGTGTAAATATTTTCTGCAGTACGGTCACCATACATGATCTAAAAAATTAGTTTTCATTTTGACTAAATGTATTAGTATTTTCAGCAGCACGGCGATATATATATCTTTGTAGACTTTCCTTAGGTATGGAGAAGATTGTTGCGTAAGTTAATGTAGCCTTTTAGTATATATCATCAATGCGTATTAATATTGATTATCGATAAATATTATTACAAAAGATTGTGTATATGTATCAATGACAAATACTCATGCAAATACCAAAACAATTTATTTCAGTCTGTATAGAAATGTAAACATGACATGTGCAATATCGTTGTAAAAATGTAAAATATGATCTGTGGACAAAAAATATACTAAACTAAACTACAAATTAATATAATTACGGTAGTCAACACTTTTCTTATCTTGTATTTTAATAAAATATGTGGTAGATAAATAACTGCATGCATTTTGAAACCTATAGACGTAGTAAAATATAAGTACCATCTAGGTTATTTCGATGCAAAGTAACTTATTTTAGAACGCCTTTTCAATGGGTTTTGGTAACACTGGCTGTGGTAGTATCCAGTGATGATAGTAGCGCGATGTCTAATTTGTCAGTGGGATTTGATAAGCAGTAGTGTTTATATTTACATTGTTTGTTGTGATAGGTTGTAGGTAGAATGTAAGTAATGCGTTTTGATATGAACAATGCTTATGATTACGGACATTAGTAGCAAGTACTGTTGTTGATATTATTCATTGGCGAATAATTATAAGGGCAACTGGTAAGATTTGTTGAGTTTAATATTTTTGTGGATTTATTGAGTGTAATATTTTTGCGGCTGGAGATACACTAGTAATTCACTTTACGGTGCCTTACGTTACTGTTTCGCCTGATACTAGCGTATGTTTATGTTTCTAAATTGAATTTGTTTAATTAAACTTTCCGAAGATTAGCCGTGTCGTTACCTATTGTTGATGCTGTTGCCTTTTGTCACATTGCACTTGTCACTTACTGAACGTCATCCAGAGTTTCATCCCCATTAGACACGCAATTCGCCGAAGTGGTGTCAACTCGAAAGACTTGCACCAGGCGAAAGGTCTACTCGACGGGAGGCCCTAGCCTCACGGCATTTACATTTACTCTTTTAATTAATCGAAGTAGGCCCTATTACAATATTCCAGTATATTCGTAATAGCTGCTTGTTATGTATGCAAAATGACCGCAATTATGTTTTAATAGTTTGCTGAAATTTTACTTTTTTTTTTTACATTATGTAAATTAATGTATGGGTACCCTTGAAAGGAGTCTGTAGCATGTGTGGATAAGCAGTATCATGAAGTAGCACTATGTGTGGTAATACTCAGCGACTATTAGACTTAGACATACCTGTATGTCTCTTAGTATAATATTTTTATCATCTTATTTACTGTTTTTACGTGAAGTGTTAGTTGCAGTATTTCAGTCATAGAACATAGAGAGAATGATAGCTCTATGAAACCCTATTATGCATCCTTAAAGAAGTGTGGTGCTGGCATTATACACCTTTTTTAGATTATATGTTCCATTAAGGATAAGGCATTTTTCTTATATTGATTAGTGGAAAGAAATATGTCGAGAGAAGTCTTTAAACCAAGAAACAAGAATATATTCACATTTGTTTATGTCTCAGCAGGATTCATAACTGCAATTGAAGATAGGCATTCCAACTGGGTGTTGCTGTCTGCTGTGAACATGGTGGTTTTCTTTTTATATGTATAATAAGACCCCGTTCAACAGCAGTTTTGAAGCAGGATTTATTGAAGACATATTACATGATGCAGTGTTACGTGGCTTTATGCTTAATAACAGACTTACTATTTTAGCAGTTGATTTGTTTTCACCACGTAACGCCTGCTGTTTACGCCCTTCTTCGTTGCTGAGTGATGTATCACTTTTCGTTTTGACGCTGCAACTCTTCCTTTCCTATATCTTTACTACTTTTTATCTGTATAAATGATGAACTATTGGTTTTACCGTTTAACAACTTTTTAATAACTGTGGAAGTATTACAGGCATCGAGGCCCACCTAATGTGTCACCTGCCTATACGTTTTACATGAACCTTTCAAGACTCTAACGATTTGTTTACAAAGAGAAAGCAGAATATCTCTTCCTTTTATGTTGTCCAACAACGACCTAGGAAGCTCGATGTCCTTGCTATTAACAATCAAATATCATAAAACTGCTATAGCCTATATGTGAATGCAGGCGTTCTCAGCATATTACATTGACAAAATTATTCTTAGGATAGCAGCTAGGCACTATTTCTCTTCGGAATGAGGTTCTGTCAAGTCACAAGTCAATGATACTTAGCTACTTTCCCAAAAAGAATTCATCAGTGCTATAGTCTGTTTGGCTGGGAAAGGGGGAAAAAGAAAAAGTAAGCAGGAAAACCAGTACTTTGAAGAAAAATCTGCTGTTGTCTTGATTATACTGAATAGTTGTTGTTCATCTACTGTTGTTTTCTTAATATTTGCATGGCTTTTTGTCTGTTGTCAAAGGATTACTATTATCTACATGTACTTTGTGCTGCATGCAATAATACTTGTCAACACTATGGTGGGTTCTTACATTTACTTCTGGAGGAGCCCAACACTTTGTTATAACTTGATCACAAGATGAAATACTTTGGAGCAGCCCATGTCCACAGCAATGTCATGTATTCATTACTGTCAGTGAACGCATAACTTGACACTGTAAAAGATAATTCTCTCTTCTCTCAAAGTAGAATTGACTGTAAATTTTGCTGTATAGCTCTGTCTAATACAGCTCTCGCAAGATAATGCTCTTGTCTTAAAGACAATTCCAGACTGGGCTGAATGGCGCACCATTCTGACATAAGTAAGCGTGCCGCAGCTGTGGCGTATGGAACTCTTGAGAGCATGTCTATGTAGACACCTCTCATTTGTCATTGCATCTGGCAGTGACTGTGCTTGCTTGTGGTTCCATCTTGAGGCACCACACTTACCTTGGCGCCTTGTTCTTTGGATGACACCACTTGTGGGAATGGGTACCTGTGTACAATGACAATTGTCACTTGTCATGCTGCATCAGGCTGTTTAAACCATGAATTGGGGAGACTGTAGCATAAATTACAAGGGGAGAGGACTGGTAAAGGAACTGTAAGCAAGGCAAAAAGTCGTCGTAAGCATTGCTGGGGGAAGACATATGAGATAAGTGTTGGAAGAGGGGTTTTTATCACCAAAACTTTTCGGTATTTCTTCTGAGGGGAGATGTAGTAGTAGTAGTAGTAGTAGTAGTAGTAGTAGTTAAATGGATAAAGATGTTTAAGTCTGCAGTATTGTCAGAACTGCAAATTAATATGGCGAATGTTGTAAAAGTGAGAACAAGTACTGAATGAAGATAAGTACAGGAAAACTAAAGTGATGGAGATCAGTGAAGATGAAGTTTCTGTTAAAAACAACAACATGGAAAGGATAGCTTGGCTACTCAGTGAGTTATAGATAGGCACACTGCAGAAAAAAAAAATACTAAAATATTTAAAATGTCGGACAATGTTCTTCTTTTGAAGTAGAAACACATGTTCATTCACATGACGACAACTCATAAACTCTGGGCACTGGGGCCCCAACTGTGGCTGCATCTGATGTGAGCAGCAATCTAGGTAGGGTGGGTAGTGAGGATAGGAAGACGTGGGGTGGGGAAAGTGGAAAGGATAGCATTAGAAGTGGGGGAAGGTGCAGCCCCCCCCTCCCCCACCCCCCATCCTTTGCAGCATTACTTCCTTTCTGTGCTGCACGATTATACTTTCACTATGCCGTTCTCCCTCTGCCTTTCCATCGGATGGTTTTCTTGGTGCCAACCATTCTTGGACCTGGTTTATGATTGGGCCTTTAGTTTCCTGTTCTAGCGTATTCTACAACTTTTCATCAAATAAACACATTGCCCTCTTTGTTGGATTTGACCTGCCACCAATTTTCAAAATCCTCCAGAACTGCAGATCCTTCAGGGAAGGGCATGAAATGTGATGCCTCTCCACCTTTGTGCCTTTCCATTTGTGCACTCTTCCCCTTCGTACAGTAATACATCAGAAACCCAGCACGGTAGCCATCCCGTTGTGGGGGTGATGGCCAACTTCTGCATGGTGTTTGCCCCCTGACCATGCAGGAATGGCACCAACAGACCACCCTGGGATGGCACTGTTCGTGCTTGAACTGAAAATTTCCCATGTGTGCCAAGGAGTAAGTGCTTGTTGTGACTGGTCATGACTGGGGCACGGGGACTCTGAGCAATGGATTACTGGCCAGGTTGCCACTGCTGAGGCTGGGTGGTTCCCATTGGGAGAGACCCCGTTTGGAGAGGGCGGCACAGTGGTGGATCAGCCACAAATGAAGCGGATGACGTTATTTCCCACTAGTAGCCATATGGGCCCAGCAGTCTCTATGAAAGAACAATCCTCTTTCAATGCAGGGAGATAGGGTGGGGGCCTAAGATGTTCCCTTCCCTGACTATGCCGTCAGAGGAATGTAGGGCTTTGTGACAAGCAGAGCAATACTCCGTGCAATACTTCATTTTTACAAGGACTGATGATGATTCTGTCATGGCCACCAAGCCTTTATTATTTCTTAGAAGACAATGTCTTTATGTTAGAGCGCTATCCCCATCTGTAGAGATTGTAGATGAGCGTTGCATGTTTCCTGTGCACCTCCTCCCATCTGTGTCAACTGTGGAAAGCACTATTCTCCTTGCTTACCAGGTTGCATTGGTTACCAAACAGAAAAGAAAATTCAACAATACAGGACTGTGGACAAACTGAGTTACCTAGAGGCCAAGAAGAAATATGAGTTGTTGCACGCAGCTTGTCACATGCTACAGCTATGGCAATTTCACCCCCTTTGCAAGGTGATGGAATGTATGATTCATGCCCAGCTAGTATGGTGGCTTGAGTCTTGCATTTTACTGACCACTGCATGGTGTGGATTTCGAGCATGCCATTCTGCAGTTGAAGATCTTGTCACCTTTTCAACCCATGTTGTGAATGGGAATACCAGCCTGTGGCCATGTTTTTCAATTTGGAGAAAGCCTACGACACCTTCTGGAGGACTGGTATCCTCTGTACTCTCTACACGTGGATCTTCTGTGGCCATGTGCCCCATTTCCTTCAGGAATTTTTAAAATGCTGAGTTTTCAAGGTGCGTGCGGGTGCTGCCTTGTCGGACACCTTTATCTAGGAAAACTGTGCCTTAGGGTTCCGTCCTGAGCATCGTCCTCTTTGCTGTCACCATTAACCCTGCCTGTCTCTCGTTGGCATCTCTGGCACACTTTTTGTTGACGATTTTGCCGTATATTGCAGTTCTCCATGGACTTTTCTCCTTGAGCGATGTCTCGATGGTCTTTACTCATGGAGCATCAAGAATGGCTTTTGCTTTCCCGCCGACGAAATCATTTGTATTTATTTCTAGCAGCACAGTTGGTTTCTTCCATTATCTTTATGTCTTGGGCCTGTTGCTCTTTCATTCATTGCAACTACGAAATTCCAGGGGCTCATTCTCACTAGGAAACTTTCTTGTTCCTCTCGTGTGTCATAACTGGCCACCCGCTGTACACAGTCCCTCAATGTGCTACTTGTCTTCAGCGGTATTTCCTGGAGAGTGGATCAGATCACCCTCTCCTCCATTTGAACCAGTTGCTTGTCCGCTAAACACTAGACTATGGGTGTTTTGTTTATGCATGTGCACATCCTCCCATGTTACGCCATCTCAATACAATCCACCATTGTGGCATCAGTTTCACTGGTGGCACCATTTATACTAACCTGGTTGAGAGTCTGTATGCAGAAGTTGCCGAACTACCGCTGTCATACTGCCTTGACATCCTCCTCTGATATATGCATGCCATTTGCCTTGTGATAGTACCTTTGTGTATACTGATGGCTCTTGGACTGTCAGTAGTGTCGTGTGTGCCTTTGTCATTGCCACTGATGTTTTTCGGTATCTGCTTTTGGAACATTGCTCAGTATTTCCAGCAGAGCTCTTCACCCTGTATTGGGCCATGCAGTACATCCAGCGACACAGGATCGTCATCTGCTCCGACTCTCTCAGTGCCCTTCAAAGTGTCTGTGTGCTATACACCGCCTATCCCTTAATGCAATGGGTCCAGGAAAGCTGTCACCTGCTAACTCTTGATGGAGCCACAGTGATGTTTGTCCGAGTTTCTGGTTATATCGATCTGACGGGAAATGAGGTTACTGATGCTGCCGCCATGGCTGCAGTCTGCTACCTCAGCCTGCCAGTTCTTCCACACCCACTGATGATATCTGTGTTGTTACCATCTGTCAGCTGGTGGTGTTACTTCGGCATCACCACTGGCCTCCCTTCATGGGAACAAGCTCTGGAAAATTAAACTCTCCCAGCAACTTGGATGATCTCCTCTCGAGCATCTTGCTGTGAGGAGATTATTTTAGCTAGGTGGCATATTGGGCACTATCTTTTTAGCCATCACCATTTTTTAAGTGGTGTTACCCCACCACTTTGTGTTCATTGCCCTCAACCTTTGAAAGTTTGCCGTTTCCTGATGGAATGTCCCTCTTTTAACTACTTATGTTCCAATTTATATTTGCCATCTGAATTACCAGCCGTTTTAGTGAATGTTGCAGAGCCTGTCGACTGCATTTTACTTTTTATCCATCATAGCTATTTGGCAAAGGCCATGTAATTTTTAGTTCCGGACCTCCATTTCTTTATGGCGTATTTTATAGACCTTTGTCTGCATCCTTGTTTTTAGCTATCTCCACTTCTGTTGATTGGGATTGACGTGTAGTCATTTTTGTCTCCTCTCTCTGTCTTTGTGTTCTACAGTTCTGACATGGGTGCGTACGACCTTAGCTGTTTTTGCACCCTAGAATTGAACAAACACCTGCAGTATACCTGGTATTACCTTGTACTGTCTACACTGACTCAGATGCTGTCACTGAACTTTTTGCTCTACACTATTCTCAAGCATGTGTTTCTGAGAATTATCAACCTGCCTTTTGTGTCTTAAAAACAGCAGTGAGAACAAAACCAATTATCTTTTAGTATACGTCACCTGGAGCCATATAACACTACATTCAGTGATTGGGGATTTGTCAGTGTTCTCGCTCACTGCTCAGATACAGCACCAGGGCCGGCCCACATCCACAACCAAATGAAAAAGCACTTACCATGGACTGTCAGTGTCATATCCTTGCTATCTTTAACCGTATCTGGAGTGAGGACGAGTTCCCATCGCAATAGTGGGAAAGCATCATCGTCACAGAAATGAAGCTGGGTAAGCACCCTCTAGCAGTGGACAGTTATCACCCAATAAGTCTCATCAATTTTCTACGTAAGTTGTGTGAATGCATTGTGAGCCGGTGCTTGTGTTGGCTTCTCAAGTCTCAGTGTCATCTGTCTCCGTCCCAGGTCATCAGTAACACCCTCCTTGTATCCTGACGACTTTTGCCTCTACTCTTCCTCCTCTAGTGTGGGTGTCACTGAGCGTCGACTGCAGGGTGCCATATGAAAGGTGAGCATGAGCTTCACTCATGGCTTTATGGCTTTCAATTTTTGCCCCCCCTCCCACTCAACTTGCATCATGCACATCTGTTGATGTCGTACCATTCATCCACAACCACAAGTTTACCTCAATGACTAACTACTTAATATGGTGGAGACTTATCACCTTTTAGGACTGGTATTCGATTCTCGGTTGACATTGCTTTCCCATCTTTGCCAGCTTAAGCGAAAGTACTGGCTCCACCTTAGCAAACTTTGCTGCTTGAGTAACACTAGCGGGGTGCAGATTGCACTGCCCTTCTGCAGCTCTACAAACCCTTGATACAATCCCACCTCGATTATGGGAGTTTGACATACGGTTCGGCATCGCTTTCAGCTTTGCGGATACTGGATATGATACACCCGTGTGGGGGTTTGGCTTGTGACAAGAGCATTTAAACTAGCCCCATGAAAGCTTACTTGTGAAGGCTGGGGTCTTTCCATTGTGGATCAGGCACCAACAGCTGCTTGTCTATTAAGCTACCCACATTTGCAGCTCACCTAAGCAGCCAAACTACCATCTCCTCTTTCCAAAGACAATAACCCATCCCCCACAACAGTGGTCTCAATCAGAGATTATGATCGCAATCCACATCTGGTCTATCCTCTCTGAGCTTGAGTTGTTTCCTCTTCCACCCTTCCTCTGGACTGAACCCAGTACATCTCTGTGGTGCATCCCTCTGCCACAGAGTTGTCTTGACCTATGACAAGGTCCAAAAGACTCAGTCCATCCTGCCAGTTTTTCTCCATTGTTCCCACATCCCAGGGTTCAGAAGTCATCTATGCTGATGGCTCAATGGTTGCTTATATTAATGCGGGATATACTGAACTGTTCTCCTTACCAAATGGCTATAGTGTTTTCACTGTGGAGTTGGTAGCCATTTCTCGTGCTCTTGAGCATATCCGTTCCTGCACTGGTGGGTTTGTTCTTATCTGCAGCAACTTTTTGAGCAGTTTGCAGAATCTTGACCAGTGTTACCTACACCATCGCTTGGTTATTGCTATGCAGGTTTCCCTTTATACACTTGAACAGTGTAGACGCTCAGCGACCTTCATCTGGACCCTGGCCCATTTCAGGATCCGGGGGAATGAACTTGCTGATAGTGTGGTCAAACCGGCTCGAGATCAGTATTTTGGAAACAAACCTCTGATCAGTATTATGCCATCAAGTTTTAGGTGCCGGGAATACAGAACGGCTTCTCTGACTTCACCAAAGGAACTACAGATGATAAAGAAGACTACAAATCTGTGGAGGTCTTCCATGCAAGCCTCTTGCGAGGCCATAATTTGCTGATTCGTGGTCATCTCCTCCATAGCAAGGACCCACCCCAATGTCATTTTTGGTGCCCATTTGATGGTAGTCCACATTTTGCTGGCCTCTCTCAATCTACTACCCTGCAGCAGACTCTTAATCTCCCTGACTCGCTACTGCTAGCTGTGCCCAGTGGCTGACCAAGTTTTACATTTTATTCTTGAAGGTGGCTTTTACCACTCACATATCAGCTTGTTGAAAGGTTGGCAGAACACTCTTTGCCCAGATCAAGCTTCAGCTGTCTGGATTTGGTGGTTCAACACGGTTCTCACCCTTCCTGCTCTTTTATTTTTCTGCCCCCACCTCTTGTGTAGTTCGTTAGACTTGTTCATCTTTTGCCTGTCTGTGCTTCTCTAGCCCTGCCTGTGTTGCTAATCTTTCCAAGGCAGTCTTGGAGTAGAGTACCTCTGGTAAACAATGGGGGCTGTGGGATGTATGGTCTCTCATTGGACTCTGCCTTCAGGGGCTTCTGGCTGCTCCCTAGAATTGGCACCTTTCTTACCTTTTTCCCTCTGTCTCCCTTTCTTCTTTTCATTCCTTATCTCAGCCACGCTGACATTGGTAGGCCTTGGGGTTTTCTTCCCCTGGGTAATGCGTCATAAGATATCTTTGATCTACAGTCATATAGATCTGTAAGGGACTAATGACCTAGCATTTTGGCCCCTTTAAGCATAAAACCAACCTACCAAAGATGCAGGGGCGTAGTGGGGGCAGGATAGGGCTGCTAGGTGGAGCATTGAGAGACTGAACAAGAGAGGATGAATGGGTGGGGTAAGGTTGTGGAGAGCAAAAGAGAAGGCGAGGGGGGGGGGGGGGGTGTTGACAGGATAGAAGGCGTGTGTAGTAATGGTGTGGGAGTAGGGAAGGAGTTGGAGGACAGGGACTAGCGAAGGTTGAGGCCAGGGGAGTTACAGGATCACCTGCACATTTCAGAAAAAACTGGTGTTGGTAGGAAGGATCCAGATGACACAGGCTGTAAAATAGTCATGTGGGTAATTTTGGGCAGCATGTTCAGCAGCTGGTAGGTCCAGCTATCTTTTGGCCACAGTTCTTCCAGACAGGCAGGTTGTTAACTGTCATGCCCATGTAGAAAGTGGCACGGCAGTTGCAGCTCGTTTGTAGATCACATGGATGCTTTCATGGGTAGCCCTGCCTTTGATTGGGAAGGAGATGCCTGTGGCAGTGGGAGGGATATGAGACATGAGGCAGTAGGTTGGGAGCAGGGGTGGAGTAGGATAGGACAAGAATACAAAGAGTACTAGGGAAGATTTGCAGTACAGCCTTTATTTATTTAATTTTTTCTAAGTAATTTCTGGCACATTGAATACACCCCTCCATCCCCTGAAACTAATCCATAAACCAGTTATCCCAAGTTTCTGTAAGGAGCAAGGCACACTTGTTGTCCCAAGCCTTCAGGAGGTCCTCATCACTTGAAAGCTGCACTCCTTTCAGCTTCATTTTTACTGTGCAGTTACAGTGTAAAGTCACAAGGAGCAAAGCCTGGACTGTAAGGAGGGTGCTCAAGAAGTTTCAGTCCTGTACCATGCAAATATTTGATGCATGCTTTGCTGTCATTTTCTTCTTTACTGATTGGGATTTTATGATAGCTCTGGGTGTGTCGTCATCTTCAAAGGCTCAAAATTTGTTTCAAGTGTTAGTCGGCACGTCATAGTAGTGCAGTCAAGTCTCATCAACTGTTAGTGTTTTTCACCATACTGAGATTGTTCCTTAGAAATCTTCTTTAACATCTCCTGGTACCAAGTCTTATGTTGCGTCATCTGCTCTTCCGTCAGTCTGTGCAGTCCCCAGAGACAATAAAGTTTCTTTACTTGCAAATGACCAATTACTAAGGTATCATCTGTATGCCTATGTATCACTTGACTGTGTTCGTGTAGCATTTTCCTCAAGAGCGTTGATATTTTCCTCCGTAACTGATGATGGTGGCCTTCCTGTTCTCTCAACATTCTTCAGAGTGAAATGTTCTCTTTGGAATCCTCTGTACTACCTGAATATAGTATGATGTGGACACATATCACCGAGTGCAAGAGTAATTTCTTCAAAGCACTGTTTATGTTTAAACTTCGTTGTACCACCAAACTGCATGAACCTCACTTCATGATGAAGATGCCATAGCAAGCACTCCAAACTAACCCTGCTAGTGAACGATTGTGCCCAAAGACTTGGCACAGTGGCTACTATGCAAGTATGAACAGAACAACAACCATCCTTCTGGGACTTATTGTTGCATCATGTATTGCAAAACTTTCATAGTACCCTGTGTGTTGTGTAGGTTGAGTGGGCAGCAGAATACCACTCGGGGGGGGGGGGGGATATTTCTCATTTCAGGACACAATGAGAGAGAGTCAAAAACCTGGCAGCGAATCCGATTCAGTTTCTCTAGTTGTGGATGATACTGAGACACAAGATGAGTGCTCTTTTGTGGACCAACCTATGCAGTATTCTTGGCTATTCCTACTCCACTCCCACGTCCAACCCCTTGCCTCATGACTCATTTTCCTGCGATAGACCCAGATGCGAAACATCTCCCATATGTCGTCCTACTAACACCCACCCCTATACTGTCACAGACATCTCCTATCTCATCAAGAGTCAGGGCTGGCTTTGAAAGTAGCCAAACTAAGCTGCAAGCAGTGTGCCACTTTGCACATGGGCATGACAACTAACAAGGTGCTTGTCTATGTGAATGGCCACTGCTAAACTGTGGCCAAGAGACAGCTGGCCAATACAGAATACTCCATTTTAATGACTGCTTCACAGCCTGTGCCATGTGATTTTTACTACCAACGCCAGCTTTTCTGAATTGTGCTGGTGAGAACTCTTAACTACTACAACAGATCTCATTCCTGTAAACCCCCTCCCCCCCCCCCCCCTGCCTCTCACCCCCCTGGCCTCAATCTTGCACTAGTCGCTGTCCTCTATCTGCCCATTCCCTTCCTTTGTCCCACTCAGTCTTACACAAACTACCCATCCTGTCAATGCACCTATACATACTTTCTGCCTCCTGCCTCCCCCCCCCCTCCCCCCTATCCCCACCTCTCCTGGCTCCCCAAGCTTCTCCACACTTCCCCCTCACTAAGACCCCCAACCGGTCCTCATCATGTCCGTGCACACTCCCACAGTGTGTGTGAGTTGCACTTTTGCAAGTATGCGTGTGTTTCTATTTCAGAAGAAGAAGTGCACATGGATTTTAGCGATCTTTCTCATAACCCCTCCCCTATGTTGTTAGTAGCAGTCTGTCCTTACCATGTTGTTATTACAGACTGTAGTCTCCACTGTTTGACATTTCTATGAAACTATATTTGAAAGAAAATTCTCGGAAGAAGCAAACTGTTTTTGGAAATTTTAAGGATACTATAAGAAGTAAGATAGCAATAGACAAAAAAGCTTATGAAATGGTGAAAGTTTTGTTTACAGTGAAAAGAATTCAGATAGAACCAAGAAAGAGGTTTAGAAAATATTTTAACTGGAGTGTAGTGTTTTGTGGCAGTGAATCAAGGACAGCTGAAAAGAAAGAAGAAAAATTTTTTATAGTTTCAAAATGTGGATGTGGAAAATATGCTTACAATAAAATGGACTGGTAGAATACGAAATAAAGATAGCTGGGACATTATTGTGAGGAGTTGTTAAAGTTAAGATTTCAGGGAAGAGGATGGGTTGTGATGCTTGATGACTTCAGAAATAGACGAAAGTTGCCAGGAGATTAAGGAAAAAGAACATGACAGAGGAAAGTGGAGATAGTCCTATCAGTGCATGTAACAAGACAAATCTACTTAAAAACCACGAAAAGGGCTGAGATAACCACAAAATTCATAGAAGTGGCAAATAAGATACATATTCTTCATTGGCCTTTGGATTTACGAATGTTAACAATTTCTTGCTGTACAGAAACTAAAAACTTGTTTAATAACTGCAGCAGAGTATGTGGCTCCTCTCTGATACCTAGGCTGGAAGACAAAGTTTAATAGGAACTATATTCTATTTCTTACGTATTATTTTAATTGTGCAAATCACAGTTCACCGGAAAAATGTGTTTATTACTTTGAAAGGGCATCTAAAAGAGGTGGAGGTATAACTGGACACAATACTCTTAATGCTAACTTCTGCTGTACTTCATTTACTTTATGCTCTTTACTCCAGAAGAGAATTCTGTCATGTGTGATTGTCAGTATCTACTTTTGGTACCAGAGGGTCCTGGTAATTTCTTTGAAATAGTGTAACATGACTCTTTAGGAGAATAAAACTTACTCACAGAATGTGATTACCAGACATTGTCACAGAGACTGTGTTTAGTGACAGCATTAATTGAAACAGAAAAAGATTGTCTACAAAAAGAGGAGAATTCTTGAATGCTAAATGCAATCACTCAACACACTGATTTCCACTCGGAAAATCTTTGAAAGCATAAACAAGATTATATAAAAATCTCCTAACTCAAATCTAGAAAATTGAACAGTGGAAAGTCCAGGTTGGAGTATCAGCAACAATATAAAAAGACTAGATTATTTAATTGGATAGATAAAACCTCTACTCACCAAGTGGCAGCAGAACACACACATTAAAGACTGTTGTGACTGGCAAGCTTTAGGAACCAGTGGCTTCTTCTTTAGGCAGAAGGGTTGAAGGGGAAGGGAGAAGGGTGAAGGAAAAGGATGGGAGATTTCTAGGTAAAAGGGTAGGTTTTGGGAAACTCACCTGGAACCATAGCTCAGGGGAGACTTATCGTACGGGATGAGAAGGAAAGACTGATTGTTGGGGATTGTATGGGACGAGATTTGAAAACCTGAGAGCTTAATGGTGGAAGACAGGGTAATTTGCAAGACAGAGATTCCTGCTAAAATATTGTGCATGAGAACCTGCGGAGTTCTGAGAAACTGGTGTCTGGGGGAAGGATCCAGATGGCGCGTTTGGTGAAACTGGTGTCGAGGTCACGAATGTCATGCTTTATAGCGTGTTCTGCAACAGGATATTGCGAGTTGCAGTATATTACCATCTGCCTATGCCCATTCATCCATGTTTTAATAGTAATTCTGTCTTGCATATTACCCTGTCTTCCACCTTTAAGCTCTCAGGTTTTCAAATCTTGTCCAATGCAGTCCCCAACAATCAGTCTTTCCTTCTCATCCCGTTCGGTAAGTCTCCCCTGACCTGCAGTTCTGGGTGACTTTTCCAATATCCACCCCCTTTTCCTGGACCCTCCCAGTCCTTTCCCTTCCTTCCCCTACAACCCTCCTGCCTGAAGAAGGAGCCCCAGGCTCCAAAAGCTTGCCAATCACAGCAGTCTTTAATGTGTGTGTTCTGTCGCTGCTTGGTGAGTAGGCTATTTATCTGTCCAATTAAATAATTTTATCAATAATGAAAAGTCTAGATTGCTACTCACCATAAAGGTGACTTGTTGATTTGCAGACGGGCACAACAAAAAGACTGTAACACACTGACCATTTGGCCAAAGCCTTCTTCTCAGGAAAGAAAGCACACACACAGACATTTGCACAAGACAGCACACATCACGCACATATTGGCACTGTGTCCGGGTGCTCTGACCAGCATGCAGTGGTGTCGCATTGAATGCAAGCAGCCATCCAGAATGGGGCGGGGAAGGGGGAGGCGTAGCAGGGAACAACAGGTGGTGCGAGAGGAATCAGTGCTGCCTGGCGGAGTGTGCAGAAGCTAGATTTTAGCCAGACAGAGTTGCCAGGTGTAGTGTCAGGATACTGTGTGGAAGGGGAGAAGACCAGTGAGTGCGTTGGTAGAGAGCGGAGCACAATGAGGGGGGAAGGCATGTGAAGTGAGAGGAGGTGATAGGAAAGCAAAAGTGGAAACTGTTGGGTGGAGGGTGTGGGGACAGTATACTATGGTAGCTTGAGTCCGGGATGACATCTGCAGCAGAGATGCGTTGTAAAGATAACTACCATCTGTGCAGTTCAGAAAAGCTGGTGCTAGGGTGGGGGTGGGGGTGGGGGGAGGATCCAGCTGGCCTGAGTTGTGAAGCAGCCACTGAAATTAAGCTTATTATGTTCAGCTGAACGTTTTGCTACAGGGTGATCCACTTCACTGTTGGCTACAGTTTAGTGGTGGCTATTTATCCTGGTTGACAGCTGGCTAGGAGTCGCACCAGTATAAAAGTCTGTGCAATGACTGCAGCAGAAATGGTACATTACATGGCTGCTTCCACAGGTGGCCCGGCCTCTGATGGAATGAGGTAAGCCTATGACAACACTGAAATAAGAAGTGCTGGGTGGGTGGATTGGGCAGGTGTTTGGACATGGGTCTTCGTCAGGGATATGAACACTGTGGTAAGAGGTTGGGATTGTGTGTGACGTAGGGATGGACTAGGGTGTTGTAGAGGTTGGCTGGACGATGGAACGCACGTTAGCAGGGGTGGGAACAATTTTTGTCATGATGTCCCTCATTTCAAGGCATGATGATAGATAATCAAAGACCTGACAAAGAATGTGGTTCAGTTGTTCCAGTCTGGTACTTGGTGATGAAGGAGGTGCTCATTTGTTCGTGGTTCTTGGGGGTGTGTGGGATGTTGTTGGTTGTGGTCCTCAGTCTGAAGACTGGTTTGATGCAGCTCTCCATGCTACTTTATCCTATGTAAGCCTCTTCATTTCCGAACAACCACTGAAATCTACATCTTTCTGTACCGGCTTATTGTAGTCATCTCTTGGCCTCCCTCTAAGATTTTTACCCCCACAGTTCCCTCCAGTACTAAAATGGTGATCCCTTGATGACTCAGAATGTGTCCTATTGACCGATATGTTCGTTTGATCAAGTTGTGCCACAAATTTCTTGTCTGCTCAATTCTATTTAGTACTTCCTCATTAATTATGTGATCTACCCATCTCATCTTCTGTAGCACGAAATTACAAAAGCTACCCTTCTCTTTTTATCTAAACTGTTTATCATCCGTGTTTAATATCCATACATGGCTACACTCCAGACAACCTACAGAAAAGACTTTCTAACACTTAAATCTGTATTCAGTCTTATCAAAGTACTCTTCTTCAGAAATGTTGAGTCACAGATAGGCACAACAAAAAGACTGTCACTGAATAAGCTTTTGGTCAACAATGTCTTTGTCAAACACACACACACACACACACACACACACACACACACACACACACACACACACGACCACAGTCTGTAGCAGCTGAAGCCACACTATGAGTAGCAGCAGAGCATGATGGGAGAGGCAACAGGGTGGGGGCAAGGAGGAGGCTGGGACG
Source organism: Schistocerca gregaria (assembly GCF_023897955.1). Lineage (NCBI taxonomy): Eukaryota > Metazoa > Arthropoda > Insecta > Orthoptera > Acrididae > Schistocerca > Schistocerca gregaria. The sequence continues at coordinate 218,713,913 of NC_064923.1, read as the reverse complement.
GGTCTGGGGGTGGGATAGCAGGGTGGGGGTGGGGGACAGTGAAGTGCTGCTGGGAAGTGTACAGAGACCAGGTGGAGAGACGGCAAGGCAATTATCTGGAGTCGGGAGGTTAGACGGAGAGCGGGAGAGAGGTGGGGTAACGGAAAAGAAGAGAGGTAAAGAGTGCATTGTAGAATAGAGGGTTGTGTAGTGATGGAATGGGAACAGGGAAGCGCAGGTGGGAGAGGACAATGACTAATGAAGTTAAGGCCAGGAGGGTTACGGAACGTTGGATATATTGGAAGGAGACTTCCCACCTGAATAATTCAGAAAAGGTGGTGTCGGTGGGAAGGATCCATGTGGCACAGACTGTGAAGCACTGATTGAAATGAAGGATAGCATGTTTGGCAGCATGTTCAGCACCAGGGTGGTCCACTTGTTTCTTGCCCACAGTTTGTCAGTGTCCATTCATGCAGACAGACAGCTTGTTGGTTGTCATTGCCACATAGAATCCAGCACAGTGGTTGCAACCTAGCTTGTAGATTACGTGACTGGTTTCACAGGTAGCCCTGCCTTTGATAGGATAGATGATGTTTGTGACTGGACTGGAGTAGGTGGTGATGGGAGGATGTATGGGACAGGTTTTGCATCTAGGACTATTACAGGAATATGAGCCATGAGGCAAGGGGTTGGGGGCAGGAGTTGTGTAGGGAAGGGTGAGTACACTGTGTAGGTTCAGTGGATGGTGGAATACCACTGTGGGAGGATTGAGAAGGATAGTGAGCAGGATATTTCCCATTTCAGGACAAGATGAGAGGTAGTCAAAACCCTGGAGGAGAATGTAATTCATTGGTCCAGTCCTGGGTGGTACTGAGTTACGAGGGGAATGCTCCCCTTTGGCCAGATGGTGAGACTTTGGGAGGTGGGTGGTGACTGGAGACTGGAAAGATAAGGCACAGAATATTTGTTTTCACACAAGGTTGGGATGATAATCATGGTCCATAAACGCCTCAGTGAGACCCTCAGTATATTTCAAGAGGCACCACTCATCACTACAGATGAGACGGCGTGGCTAGGCTGTATGGAAGGGACTTCTTGGTAGGGAATGAGTGGGAGCTGTCAAAGTGGAGGTATAGCTGGTGGTTTGTAGGTTTGATATGAACAGATATAGTGATGTAGTCATCTTTGAGGTTAAGGTCAACAACTAGGAAGGCGGCTTGTTAGGTTGTGTATGACCAGATGAAGCCAATGGGTGAGAAGCTGTTGATGTTCTGGAGGAATGTGGATAGTGTCCCCTCAACCTCGGCTTGTTAGGTTGTGTATGACCAGATGAAGCCAATGGGTGAGAAGCTGTTGATGTTCTGGAGGAATGTGGATAGTGTCCCCTCAACCTCGATCCAGTTCACAAAAATGTCACCAATGAATCTAAACTAAGTAAGGGGTGGGTGTTTAGGAAGGATTCCTCTAGGTGGCCCATGAATAGGTTGGAATAGGATGGTGCCACATGGGTGTCCATAACAATACCCCAGATCTGTTTGTGCATAATGCCTTCAAAGGAGAAGTAACTGTCGGAGAGGACATAGTTGGTCATGACGGTTAGGAAGGAGGTTGCTGGTATAGAATCCATTGGGCATGGGTAAAGGTAGTATTCTATAGCATTAAGGCCAAGGCTATTGGGGGTGTGGCATCAATAGTGATGAGCAGGTCATCATGTGGTAAAGGGACAGGAACAGTGGAGAGTCAGTGGCAGAAATGGTAGGTATCTTTAATGTAGGAAGGTAGGTTGTAGGCAGTAGGCTGAAGGAGTTGATCTATGACAGCAGAAATTCTCTCAGTGGGAGCACAGTAACTGGCCACAATGAGGTGTCCTGGGTGGTTGGGTTTATGTACTTTGGAAAGCATGTGGAAGGTAGGAGTGCAGAGAGTGGTAGGGGTAAGGAAACATATGGACTCCACATAGAGATTCTGAGATGGGCATAAGGATTTGAGGAGAGACTAGAGATCCTGCTGGATTTATGGAGTCCTTCTACGAGATAATCCATGGAGTTCAAAACAACAGTGGTGGAGGCTTTGTCAGCAGGTAGGATTAGAAGGTTGGGATCAGTTTTTAGATGGTGGACTATGGTTCTTGCTGCAGATGTGAAGTTAGTTTGCATTTTATGAGATTTGGAGAATGATGGTGAGGCAAGGTTTGAGGTTAAGAAATTCTGGAAAGTTAACAGCGGGTGATTTGTGGGCAGTGGGGGTGGATCACGGTTGGATGGGGGAGTGAACCGAGTCAGGCAGGGTTCAACATTGGTCTTTGGCAGAGTCTGATTGGTGGCGAAAAAGTGTCTCCCTGAAGGGACCCGAAGAAGGAGAGAAGGTCTTTCACAAGTACTGCATGAATGAATTTGGGAATGGGGCAAAATGTGAGGACTTTGGAAAGGACTGATATTTCTGCGGGGTTAACGCTTTCAGATGGAAGGTTAATGACAGTATTTTGTGTCTGTTTATGTTCTGGATTCTGTATGGTGGTGGGAGGAAGTTTTGGAGGGTGACCTCAAACTTTGTTAGTCATTGTCCTCACCCATCAGCCCCTTCCCTGTTCTCATTCCAGCACTACGCAGCCCTGTATTCCACCAATGCACTTTTCACTTCTCTCCTTTTCTGCTACCCCACCTCTCTCTCACTCTATGTCTAATCTAGATGCGCTCACCTCTCTCCACCTTGTCCCTGCATGCTTCCCAGCAGCACTTCACTGTCCCCCACCCCTACCCTGCTATCCTTCCCCCTCCCCACTCCAGCTTCCTCCTCCATACCCGCATCTAGTTGCCTCTCCCGTCATGCACTGTTGCCGCTGTTCGTAGTGTGGCTCCAGCTGCCACAGACTTTGGTTTTGTGTGTGTGTGTGTGTGTGTGTGTGTGTGTGTGTGTGTGTGTGTGTGTGTGTCGTCTATTTCTGACAAAGGCCTTGTTGGGCAAGAGCTTAGTTTGTGACAGTCTTTATGTTGTACCTATCTGCTACTCAGCATCTTCGCTATATGGTGAGCAGCAACTATCCCTCATAATATTGTTACATCCCATCCAGGATTTTCCGTTGTTAGATTTTACCTGATGGCTTTTCTTCCATCCTAACCCAGTGCTGTTTTCCTTTGTTATTACTCTGAAGAGCCAATGATACTGGTACACCTGCCTAATATCGTGTAGGTCCCCCATGAGCAGGCAGAAGTTCCACTACACAACTGTGCATGGACTCAGCTAACATCTGAAGTAGTCCTGGAGGGAACTGACACCATGAATCCTGCAGGGCTGTCCATAAATCCATGAGTATGAGGGGGTGGATATCTCTTCTGAATAGTACATTGCAAGGCATCCCAGACATGCCCAATTCTGTTCATGTCTGGGGAGTTTGATGGCCAGTGTGAGTGTTTAAACTCAGAAGAATGTTTCTGGAGCCACTCGTAGCAATTCTGGACATGTGGGGTGTCGCTTTTTCCTGCTGGAAGTGTCCAAGTCCGTTGGAATGCACAATGGACATGAATGGATGCAGGTGATCAGACAGGATGCTTATGTACATAACACCTGTCAAAGTTGTATCTGGACATATCAGGGGTACCATATAACTCCACCTGCACATGCCCCACACCATTACAGAGCCTCCAGCAGATTGAACAGTCCCCTGTGACTTGTACAGTCCATGGATTCATTAGGTTGTCTCCATACCCATACACGTCAATCTGATCGATACAATTTGAAATGAGACTCGTCCTACCAGGCAACATGTTTACTGTCATCAAGTGACCAATGTCGTTGTTAACTGGCCCAGGCAAGGTGTAAAGCTTTGTGTTGTGCAGTCATCAAGTGTACACGAGTGGTCCTTTGGCTCTGAAAGCCCATATCGATGATGTTTCATTGAATGGTTTGCATGCTGACACTTGTTGATGGCCCAGCATTGAAATCTGCTGCAATCTACAGAAGGGTTGCACTTCCGTCGTGTTGAACAATTCTGTTCTGTCATTGTCGGTCCCATTCTGCAGGATTTTTTTATGGCCACAGCAATGTCGGAGATTTGATGTTTTACTGGATTACTAATATTCACAGTACACTCGTGAAATGGTTGTACGGGAAAATCCCTATTCTACACTACCTCGTAGATGCTACACTTGTGTAGCAGCAGTAACAGATCTAACAACTGCACCAGGCACTTGTTGTCTTATATAGTCGTTGGCGACTGTAACACCGTATTCTGCCTATTTACATATATCTGTATTTGAATATGCATGCCTGTACTAGTTTCTTAGGAGTTTCAGTGTATTTTCTAATGCATTGCTATACTCAGTGTCCGTCCTTCTATCTCTTCTTTCCTGTGCTTCTCTTGCTGCCTTACAAATTGCACTGCATGGTCTGCTTAGGATCCAACTGTATCACCCATCTTGGCCGCACACAACAGATGGCTACAAGACCACACTGATTGTTGGTGAAGCATCTTATGTCTCACATTACTCCCACCGATATAATTAAACCTGTACCGTCAAATTGATCACTCTCCCTGCATCACTCTCCCATATTTTCAAGTGTAATCCTCGCACCTTTCCAGTGCCACATGATCTTTTCTCTCATCCTACCAACCCCACCCCACCCCTCACTCTGTCTCCATTTCATTCCAGTTTGCATCTACTAATTTCACATCATCCATTCACATATGCTGTCCCCCTTCTTCACAGTTGTCCGCCCTCAGACCTGCAACCCACACTAATTTTTTTTAAAATTTATATCTTTTCTGTGATCTCATTGTGACTTCACAACAATTTTAGTGAGGTATTGCATTTCACTATCGTTATAGTCTCTCAGATATCATTCCCCCCACCCCCACCCCCTTTTACATCCATTTCATATTTTTCCCACGTATTTGGGTGTATTTTTGCAGTTTTTTCAGACGTCATTCTACGTTATTTACATATTTTTCCGAGTTTTTTTTCAACACCATCTGGCCACAGGGGAGCATTCCTCTTGTAACTCAGTACCGCCCAGGACTGAACCTACGAATTACATCCTCCTCCAGGGTTTTGACTACCTCTCATGTCCTGAAATGGGAAATGTCCTGCCCACTATCCTTCCAAGCCCCCCTTCCCCAGGGGTATTCCACCATCCAGTGAACCTATGCGATTTACTCATCCATCCCTACACAACCTCTGCTCCCCAACCCTGTACCTCATGGCTCGTATTCCTGTAATAGACCTAGATGCAAGACCTGTTCCAAACATTCTGCCGCCGCCACCACCACCACCACCACCACCACCACCACCACCACCTACTCCAGTGTGGTCACAAACAGTCGTGATTTACAAGCTAAGCTGCAACCACTGTGCTGCATTCTTTGTTGCCATGACAACCAATGAACTGTCTTGTCTGCATGAATGACCACTGACAAACTGTAGCCAAGAAACAACTGGATCTGTTGTTGAGCACTCCACCCAACACGACATTCTTCATTTCAATGACTGCTTCACAGCAACCTGTGCCATATGGATTCTTCCCACCAACACTAGCTTTTATGAACTGCGCAGGTGAGAACTCTCTGTGCAATATATCCTATGGTCCCATAACCCTCCTGGCCTCAACATTCATTAGTCATTGTCCTCACCCATCAGTCACTTCCCTGATCTCATTCTAGTACTACACAGCTTTCTGTTCCACCAACATACTTTTTACATCTCTCTGTTTGCACTAACCAACCTCTATCCCACTCTCCTTCTAATCTCCCAACTGCAACTATCTGTCCTACCCTCTCTTCACCTCGTCCCTGCATGCTTTTTAGCAGCATTTCACTGTCCCTCACACGTACTCTGCTATCCATGATCCTCTGGCCCAGCCTTCTTCGTACCCCTGTGCATTGTGGACAGAGTGGCCAAAGATAGTGGTCATGTGTGAGTTAGGTGTGCGTGCATGTGTCATCGTCACCATCATTGTGTTGTGTTCTATAATCTGTTCTTGAAGGCCTGAAATAGTAAATGTGTCTAATGTGACAGATGTCTATTCTTAATTTAATTTTTTTTTTACATGGATTCCTATCAGTCTTTATCAGCAGCTTACCCAAGCAGACAGAGAAGTGTGGGAATAATGAGACATCAAAAAAGTCTTGGATTTCAAAAGGACTCAAAATATCATATGCAGGGAAAGTGAAAGTATGTAAAATGCCTAGTACAAATGGATATGTGGGATTGATTTTATATTACAAGAAATACACTGACTGGCACAGAAAATGTAACACTTTGAGTTCTTAAGAAAATTATTTTAAATTTTAGTCACTTTTATGATACTAACATAATATCTTATGATAAAATATTTTGAGGAAGCTAATAAAGATAGGGCAGGTGTATTTTGGATTCACTTCACAGACCTCTCGTCGCATCTTCTGAAGCATGCATCAATTCCTCCTCTACCAATTGTGGCATCAAACCTTTCAGGCATATTCTTATTAATGCATTGATGCAGCACTCCACTCATTTCAGGAGCCCCCTCGAAGATTCTGTAGGTTCTCTGAGTAGTACTGATGGGCCCTTCTCTCCAGCTGACCTCATACATCCTCAATAGGATCCAAATCAGGGCTTCAAGCAGGCCAAGCCATATCATGAATCTTGATTTCATCCAAGAACCCCTGCCCGATTCTCACAACATTTGGGTATGCATTGTCAAGCATTACTGTAGTTCAAAACCACAACCAGTAAATGGAGTGAAAGGCACAACATGTTCTACAAGGATTTCCTCCACACTCCGATGTCAAAGGGAGGCTCCTCTTAGAAGGCGCCCAAGCTCCATGAGAACTAAATCTATTCCTAAAGTCATATTGATTCATGGCATCAAATCTCCACCCTGGAAAGGTGTCCTGACTGTCCCCCAGAGCCTCTCCCTACAGTCAGGTTATTGCAGGCCAGTTTGCAGCTCATTGGAGAACAGCAGTTGCTCCCATTGTAGTACTCTCAACCTGCGATATTCCCTTGCGAAACATAGTCAGCTGTGTGATGGTCTCTGGTGAGTTCTGGGTCTATAGCAGGTGTTCTGGATTGAAGATTGGTTTCTCCCAGTATTCTTTGGATGGTTCTCTCACAAAAACTGAACCTCTTGAACTTGGTGGAACTGATTTTGTGCTTTGGCGAGAGAGGTATGATTGTTGGGAGAACTTCAAGTTGTAAGAAGTGTTTGTCTTGTGGCGATGTTGCTCTTCTCGGACCTGATCCTGGTGTCCTTGCCTGAACTGCAAAAAAACAGTGTCTTACACTGTTCTGGCACATGTTGCAGAGCTGAGCCTGACATGCCTCATAATGAACCAACAGCCCTGTTATGGCAATTGGTAGTCCAACACATGCTTGACAGTTGCCAGTATCTGCTGCAATGCCTTGGCACTGTACTCCCACAGATTTTCCCACAAATAGTTATGGCACTACAGAAGGGTTGGTTGATAGGACACATCCTGAGTGGCAAAAGATTATCAGTTTGTAATGGATGGAAATGTAGGGGAGTTTGTGTAAAAATTAGAGAGGGAGGCCAAAGCATGAAAACAGTAAGCAGTTTCAGATTTCTGTAGGGTGTGGTGGTTATGCGGAGATGAAGAGGCTTGCACAGGACAGACTAGTCTGGAGGGCTTCATCAAATCAAATTCGGACTGAAGGCCACAACAGTAATAACTCTTGTCACTTACATCTGTATTCTGCAAACCACAGTATGTGTAGTCTATTAATATGTACCCCCTAGATGTGTAATGGTTGATGGCAAATTCCAGTGACTGACTGGCTGTGATATAATCAAACAACACGCAGATAACTTTTTTTATTTTTATTTTTTTTTTTGACGTGCATTTTATTGTGTTTTCTTGTGTTGAATTTGAGCTGTTAGTTTTTGTATCAAGTACCGTTCATGTTCAGTTATTCCTGTACTTCGGAACAATTTTCTACTAAGCCAATATCTTTCATATGTGCTATATCTCTGTCTGTGGAATTCTGTTGCTAATAAGTGCTGAATCCAACATGTGCCTTATCAGGCACGCTGGAGGTTTATTTTATTTACTATGTGGCTCTGAATGCTCTCCAGATAGTGAGAAATAAGAGGTCAATTTAGGCTCCACTAAATCCAATATTTTGAATCATATGTGGTTTGAAATTATATAAGTGAACAAAATTAATGGAAAATTTGCTGTTTTCACTTTCACATGAAATAACTGCTGTTTATTTACTTGTGATTTCATAATATTTAAATGAACCCATTGATAATAATTGTGCGTAGAGAAAACAACCCTGAAATTTTATCAGTAAACTGTCATCAAAGTATTCCTAATGAAGTTCCCGTATTTGCCAGCCTCCAGGAAAGTTCTCACACTCAGATTTTTCTTGGGACCCAGAGCTGGCTGAAACCCAAAGTGGAAAACTGAGAGTCATGTAATGTATAATGAACAGGCAGATTAGAGGCCATAGGAGGGGGAGTGTTCATTGGAGTTGACAATTGAGGTCGAAGATGAGTATGACAGTGGAGTCACCTGGTTGGTCACTTATAACAGTTGTAGGTGAAACTAAGTTAATTGTTGGATGTTTTTACTGGTCACCTGATTCCGCTGTGATAGTTCTACAGTTATTCAAAAAAATTATATGGTCAGTAGCGTGTAAATACCCAGGTCATCCAGCACTGCTTGGAGGCAAATTTAACCTGCCGAGTGTAGACTGGGATGTCTATGGATTCATTGCGGGGACTACAGACGGACAGTTACACAAAATAATTTTGAACAGATTTTTATAATGTGACTGTCAACAGCCATTAAACAATGTATAAGTTGCATATTTGAATCCTCAGCTGCTTTTGTTTTAAACCCAAATATCTATCGGTTTCAGTCTTGGACCATCTTCACATATAAGAGTTAAAATGATTTAAGCCACCATATTGCATTAGTCATAACTTAAAATGAGTAGCACATGCCATGAATGTAAATAAATGATGCAGTACTTTAGAAACAAACATATGAATACTGATCTGTATACATTTAGTATTCATATGTTTGCATCTAAAGTCCTGTGAAAAGCTGCTGTTGATAGATAGACTCTGGATGATGCAGGCTGTGAAGCAGTCATTAAAGTGAAGGATAAAATTGATGGATAATATGACTTTTGTATATCATGATATTGCCTTTGAAAGTATTTTCCAGTTCCTAATTATGTTAGATACACAATAACAGAATTCCATCCTTGATGTTTCCCTTCTTGGTTAGCTTACTTTCTATATGTTTGAAACCATCTACTCCTTTAATAATTGTTTCATTGCAGCTTACATCATTCATTCTCTGTCTGTTTTTACTGATGTCTGTAACTAATATATACTGTACTTCAGTTGGCAGAAATATCATTTTGGGCACATTTAGTTACAGCCGCTATGGTAGCATTTAGTCACCATGTATACTTTTGCACAAGAAATTGCTTATTTCTTGTAAAAAGTAAAACATGTAAATATTTGTGGCATACAGGTTTCAGTACAACACTTCAACAGGAAATGGTCATTTTGTTGACAAGAGAAGAATAATTAGAGGACAATGCTGTGTTATGTTAAGCAAAAAAGTGTTTAGTTTTAACATTTTGTTTATTGTCAAGTAGTTGAGCTTAATTTGGTTGCAGTTAGACTTTGATTCTGCTCAAACTATCAAAATAGTAGACACTTCTTTCTTTTTCTTGAGCTACTTATTTTTGTTCAATAGTCAGATAACTAATACACTCTGACAATGATTGTCTGCTGATAAATATTAATAACTATACAACTCTCCACTTTATGAATGGGCTGTGCCATTTTGACTTGGTTCCTCTAGCAGTGTGCTGCAACACTGTGATGTGAGGATTTCAGTGTGTAACAAGACAGTAGAAATGCTACCTGCAGATAAACAAACAATTCATTATGTGAAACTTCCTGGCAGATTAAAACTGTGTGCGCGACCGAGACTCGAACTGGACCTTTGCCTTTCACGGGCAAGTGCTCTACCATCTGAGCTACCAAAGCACGACTCATGCCCGATCCTCACAGCTTCACTTCTGCCAGTATCTTGTCTCCTACCTTCCAAACTTTACAGAAGCTCTCCTGCGAACCTTGCAGAACTAGCACTCATGAAAGAAAGGATACTGTGGAGACATGGCTTAGCCACAGCCTGGGGGATTTTTCCATAATGAGATCTCATTCCAAAATGAGATCTCATTCTGGAATTCATTGTGTAACTGTGTGTCTTTTTTTTTTTTTTTTTTTTTTTTTTTCAGGGTGATGACTGCAACTTTTTGAATATCTTTCATAGGTACTTTTATGTAGCTGTTTTTGGACAAATGTGTTCCCATTTTTTATTTAATTGGTTTGACCTGCGAAGGAGCACATGAAATGACTTATGTCTTTTATTCTTTGTTTCCAGTGTTTTTCATTATTTCCATATGTTGCTAGCGTCTTTCTTTTTCCATGTTGCACCTGTCTTTTTATTTGTTTTATCTTGGAAACACTTGAAACCTTTTACTTTTGATCCGAACTTTTCACTTTCTCCTATTTCTTCCTGTGTTATTTACATTTCTCCCAGGTCTGCCTTAACTTCTTTGATCCCTGTCATGGATGCTTTTTGGTTTCTGTCAAAAAAAGTTAAAAATTCTTTTTGTATCCTCTTTTCGCCTAGCCATTTTAGGTGTCCATAGACTAAATATCTTCTTCTTCCTCATCGTATCTGATGTTTATTCTGTTAGTTTTACAGTTGCTTTATTGGTTCTTCATTCCCATTTGCCATTCTCACATTAGGTCCCAAGACTTTCGTGATTATTTTTATTGCCTTCTTTTTTATTTCACCTAATTGTTTAGCTGCACTTAAGGAAAGGCAATCTGGTTACTTAAGGAGGCACTCTGGTTACTCAAGGAAAGGCAATCTGGTCTGTGGGCAATGCTGTAGTGCCAGAGTTTTGCAATTATTATTGTTCTTATTATTATAATGTGTGATTGATAAAATATACTGTTACTGCAATGAAATATTTGTTGCTTGTGTAGAAAGTGCTGCTGATTAATTGAACAGTTAAATGTGAAGAGGCCATCCAAAAATTTATATTCAGACTTGCACTGAACATGTCAAGGGAATATGTAATGACCTCTGACAACAATGACTTTCTGTTACAGTAACTATAAAGTTACAATGAGCAGATATTCAAGCGACTCAAACTCTAGTCGAGGAGAAGATCATTATCGGAAGAAAAAAAAGTCGAATAGAACTGGAGGAAGGTAAGACAAATGCATTTTTTTTTACTAATAAAATTCTGTTTCTAATTGAGAATGCTGTTTGATGATGATTACTGTTCCAGGTCAAGAAGCTGTTCATACTCCAGCAGTGACAGTAGTTATTCTAAACGCCACTCACGAAAGCACAAGAGGGGAAAACATCACCACTCTCATAGTAGGGATCATTATGGCAAAAGGTAAAATTTTAAAGAAGTTGTTAATATTAAATTTCCTTTTAAAACTGAATTGTCTTCCAGAACCTGTCCTTTACTTTCCAGAATGCTCAATGACCAGTCACACTCAAAAAATAGGACCCATAGCAGGCGATCCAGAGAGAGATCGAGGTCACTATCAAGAGAGAGATCACATGACCGTATAATATCCAGATCTAAAAAGAAGGTTAAAAGGCATTCTAGGTCCCGATCTCCATCCAAGTCCAGACACAGATATAGATCTTATTCGAGATCACTATCGAAAGACAAATCGAGATCACGTTCACGTTCTGTACAGAGATCCCTCTCACAGAGTTCGAGAGACTCCCAGCTGTATACTAAAATTAAGACAGAGAAACAAGATCAAAAAGAAAACAGTGAAGTTAATGAAGGACAGAAAGAAAATGGAAAAAGTTTGAAAGAGCAAATTACAGAAAGTGCAGAAAAGATTCTCGGGATTACTGGTAAGTATACTGTAAAAAAAGAGGTACCATAAAAACTTCTAACAGTTAAACATGTAAATCAAGAACTTGAAGTTACAGGAATCACTTCTCTGGGACCATCACAAAGTGTTTTGGACAAATTGAATAGTCCAGGATTTGAGCAGAGATCATTTGTATCAACAAAATCTGCTGGGAGAATACCGGATAAAGCACTGGAAGTTGAAGTAGAAGCACCTGCTCCGCCACTGTTAACAAATGATGATGATCCAAAAAGTATATTTCACTCAAGAGTAAGTATTCATAAATTTTCACTTTTGTCATGTGCTATAAGTATATTCCATATTTTGTGAGGAACTAAATGCTTCAACACGGTGATACTGCAGTATGTTAGAGACTTAAAGTGAATACAGAATTTAAATGTCTTTAAAAAACAAACAATGAGGCTGTCACAACCATATACTATTGCTTCAAATATTTTTTGACTCACTGTCCAAAACACAAGAGGACTATGTTGCTGAAGGCAAAAATTTGTAAGTGGCGCAATACAGATCGGTCTCAGATGCAGTTTCATAAACCCTTGGCTTCAAAATAATAATCTGCAAAAGCATTCAAGAAAATATAGTATGTTCATGAAATAAATAACAAATGGAAAAAAATGTGTCATACATTTGCAAGTCTGGCAATAGACCAAGTCTATCAGATAGATATTAACGTACTAAATCTGTCAACAAATAAGATTGTTGAATGGCTGAAGAAGACAATGTCAATGATACGACACAGAGAGCAAACAGTTACATGTAGTGTAGGCTTCTCATCCAGGCCGTGGAAAGCGAAGTGAGGTCTATTGGCTGCCATGTCATCCTCTGCCTTGCAGCTTCATGCAGATGCGCAGTATGGTGGGGCATGTGATTGGTACACTGCTCTCCTGGTTCTTTTACAAACTTTCTAGACCATGGAGTCACTACTGTTTGGTCGGGTAGCTCCTAAGTTGGCATCATGAAGCTGAGTGCACCCCGTATCAGTCCTCCCAACAAGGAAAAATACTTGGCAGTACTGGGAACTGAACCTAAGTCCTCCATATGGCAGCCATGAGATGAATACACTAAGCAGATTCAAAAGGATGTGGGTTGCAGTAGGTATTGGGAGATGAAGAAGCTTGCCCATGGTAGAGCAGCATGGAGAGCTGCATCAAACCAGTCTCAGGACTGAAGACGACGACAACAACAACAACAACAACAACAACAACAACATAAGTCTCAAGGGAACATTATCGTTGTGGATCTTCGGCACAGCAGCAGTGAAGACAGTCACTTGTTCCTGACAATGACGGTGGAGCCTATCATTGAAAGCTTGAGATTTGACGCGGCAGGAAAACCGAGAATGTTTTACATGTAAGTGCCATCGTGAAAGACTTTGTTCTCATATATCTTTCCTCTATGGGGGGAACATCGCACGCCAGGTTCGTCAACTGGAGAAGCTGCACATCAAATATACGTAGTAGTGGGGTAATTATGCATTTCTACAACGCTGTCGTGATAAGGAGATTTTGCCTGAGGTTGCTGTGGATAAACATCTTATCAAGTCGGTTGGAGTGAAGAATATATTACAGAAGACAAAGTGCAAAGAAAGGTTACAACACACAAGGTACGAATTAGATTTTAATGCACTAAGTTTATATAGTTGACATCTTTTTGTTACCTACAGTTCTCTCACCATTTGACTGGGAGTGGGTCGGTATGACGATGGATGCTCATCAAAGAGCTAATCTTAGCAATATATTGGCTAAACAAGCAAAGAAATTTGAGCGTCTTGCAGCTATGCAAAGATCAGAGGGAGTCATCATATAAAACAGCAACAAAATAGGAAGATTCCTGGGTGGACGGGGTATAAGACCAATTTTTCGTCCTAAGAAAATTAAGGAGATGGTGCGCCCTATTAAGGACAGTCTCAGCCTCAGGGTCCCTGTAATTTATAATAGCCCCTGTGAGAGTGGACACAGTTGCAGAGGTCAGACCATTCATGCCATTTCCGATTGCTCTGGAGAACACCATTGGCATATTAAAAATAGAGAACTGGAGAAATCGGCAATTGCAGAGCGTAGTCTCACAAACAATCATAAAATACTGTTTGATGAAACAAAAATTTTTTCTCGTGCCTCCACATACTGGGATTCTGTTATGAAGGAGGCTGTTGAAATAAGAATGAGCAAGGAGACCTTTAATGGTGATAGTGGATACTATCCGGGCAGTGCATGGAACTAGCGCTCGATGCAGAGAAGCAGCAGAGACATTGTTCAAAAAGATTTCAGGCTTGGAGCCAATTTTCGTAAACTTCGTTGCGTGATATTTCTGCTGGAAAACTGCCAGCCATCTTCAGGTGAGCTGAAAGAGGACTGACGAAGACATTCTCTGCTCCACTTATATAGTGCGCTGATAGTACTGCTGCACATGTGTTGCAATTGCGGAGACAAAACTTTGATTTTGGCCACTGCAACAATTTTTTGGGACACCATTATCAAAGAATCAGTTGAAATATTTGCCAATTGAATAAAACATGGAATCCCGTCATCTCCGAAATTTGCTCGAAACGAAGATGCCAGAAGACTTCAGTAGCTGCGGTCAGTGACAATACCGACGGCAGCTGAGTACTGCAGTTCCACCAGTTGGTGCGCTGCTGTTGGGCAATGTGGCCCTTCTGTCTCCGCAATTGCAACGCATGCACGGCAGTACTATATAAGCTGGAGCGGAAAACGTATTCGTCAGTCCTCATTCGTCTCACCTAAAGTTGGCTGGCAGTTGTGCCAAAATATCGTGCAGTGCAGTTCACGACCACCAGCTGCAACTCCGAAATCTTTTTGAACTATTGATTCACCAGGAAAATTTCATATTTTACAGCAGAAACATTCCTTCCAAGATTTACGTTCCAATGCAAGTGGTGGCACTACCAGTACACACATTGACACTGTGTGCGACAGCAGTACGTAATCGCATACCAATCACAAGCCATCCACAGGCTATGTAAGGCCAACACAGCAGCAGTGAAGACAGTCAGTTGCTCCTGATAATGACGATGGAGGCTATCGTCGAAAGCTTGAGATTTTATCCCGAATTGACGCAGCACGAAAACCGAGAATGTTGTACATAGAAAAGTCTTATTTGTTCGTGTTATTATTAGTTTCGAAAGCAGAAATGCAATAGGTGTGATACACATTCTGAACCATGAAATATTTCAACACTGTCCCAACTAGTAGCTCTTTCTCTTTGTAGGTTATTTGTGCAGGTAACAGCAGCAGCATGGTACTCATTTTCTGGAAGCGAATATCTTTTTAAATAAATTTGTTGGGGATTAACATGTTGAATGCCTTAGGCTTAGTGATGGATGTTTCATGGCCATTCCAGGCAGAGTGTCAGATGTATGGCTCTGCTGTGGCCGCTGGCACCCAACATGTTAAACCTTTCAACTGTGTTACCATAAGAACATAATTACTTTCTTACTTACCTACCTCTGGTCTATTTCTTTTACATTATTTGTAAAAGTATTTAGGCACCTAAACGTTTTTAGCTGTGGAGCTTGTTTAGGAGACAAATTGCTCTGATAAAAAGAATGCGTGCCACGGAACGTAGATGCTGTAGCATTTGTTTTACATACGACCTTTGTCAAATAATTAAAAAATGAAACATTAAGTAGTTGTCCATTTTATATGTTCAGTGTGTTTTTAGAGACTTAATTTGATTTTTTCTGGTAGTGCTGTAGTCATATTTTAGCACAAAGACAATTTGACACTGAAGGATTTGTTGCGATGACCGATAGCAATTGTATCAACACAGAGAAAGGCTAAAAATCGTAGATTGTTCCTTTTATTTACAAATTGACTGCATTGTTGATATTTCGCCTCAAGGCTTCTGGAATTGGCTTCATCATCACTTTTAATGCAATTTTATATGTAACAAATTTTCAGCATATGTGAATCAGGAGACTGCAACATATTCCCGTTTTGTAGTGTTGTACAGGAACCACATGATGATACTTTCAGCAGCATGCTTTGTATTATGAGATAAAGATAAACTGTAGACCTAGCAGAGTGGCACGGTAGTCACATTTTAGTTCATGGAAGTGCATTTTGCTACCTCAAAGAAAATGTCTTCATGGGCAGCTGTGACAGCTTTAAATTAAAATTATAATTATTCAATTTATTAATGTTGTGTAGGAGAAAGGATTTACAGTCGTGATTGGAAAGCTGGTGAAACATGCAAGCAAAATGTTAAAGTTGAGCATGTCTATGATGTGCAATGATGGGAGGGAAGATAGAATGCTAAGTGGAACTGGATTCAAGAACTCACCCCTGGAAAAGAAGAAATGAAGTGCACGAAGTCACTGTCCCAGGAAGAGTACAGATAAATTACTATTATTATGCAACTAGCTCTTAGCTGTGGCTGCACTTGCATATTAGTAGTTTTGTTGTTACGAGTCTCGGTGAATAAGCAAGCTGCTGTACACAAAGTACCATCAGGTGCCCTCATGTGTCTTATCTGTTCGGGTAAGCACAACTCATGATGTCCCAACACATGATGCATCAGCATTTAAAAATATTTGGTGCGTACTGAACAATGAATGACCGAAATAGATGAAAAGATTATGCTTGAGGTTTGTTAAAGTTATTTTTAAAAAATCTTATCACAATATGAAAATAATCTATTTAGGGAAGTTCATGTGAAAGACCAGACTGAAAATTAATTGTAGCAAGTCATTTATTCAGAATGGACCAGCAGGACTGAAAGGTCTCGTTCAGAAAACAGTTATATAAAGAGGACATCCTTAAGTTTCTAACTGGAATCTTTATATACAAAAGCCATTATTTGAGGAGAAATTGTTGGGGAAAGTTGTTATTAATTTACCTGATGATGGCTGCATTGTACGAAGAGTAATCTAAAGAATTTTGCAAGGTTATAGGCTCTTTTGTGATGAATTTCACAAAATGAAACTGACTATAAAGAAATCTAACGTTAATATATGTACCAATTGTGACCAGATAATTTAATTTGGAATCTAAGATGACGTAGAAATGAAAACTGATTTACAGCAGTAAAAATGGTCTTATAGACATTTGTAGTCCCTAATATCAACAACTGGGATCAACAGAAAATGTGATATGGTATCTGTTTCGGTGCAAACAACAGTGCTGAAACTTGAGTTTCTGCAATTTGCATGTTGGCCCCCCACAGGCTTGTGATATGTTGTGTGGCACTTTTACGCGATAATGGGTGTACGATTCTGCAATGTTATGAAAACGATCTGTCATTGTTGTGAAACTGGTTCAAAAAATATTCCTACAGTTTGCATTGCTCTTAAAAATCACCTACAGCAAAGTAGAGACCAATGATCAACCTTTCAATTGCAGAAGAAGATAACTACAGAATACTGTTCTACAGCATAACACTGTTTGAGACTGGGAATGTTGGCAGTACTGCACTTGATCTCACAAGAAAAGAAGTCAGATTTACTGTTTCTCATGTAATTCATCTCACCTATTTTACTTGGATCTAAAGACATAATCTGATATAGGAGAAAACCTGTATTTACAAAAGTGAATATGACTATGGGGAAAAAGGAGATTATTATTGAGAAACAAACTTAAGTGCTCTTGTAAAACATTAATTTGAATTTTGTTTCTAGACTTATATCGAGTTACTTGACGTACAGCTTCTAATGGTTGACGTCTTTTTATTGTAGGAAAATAGTAAGCAATGTGTAATTTATGAACCTGGAGTTTTTCCAGTGGTTTTTGTTGATCAAAATGTTATACCAAAGATGGCGCCAGGCCCTGATACAGTGCCAGTTAGAATGAATTTTTTTTTCCTTGTAGCTTTTATTTATTGAGAATTTCTACAGCAGATAGTCTTGTGTGACAGGAGAGAGCACAGGACACTTGTTTACAAAACAGGTAAAAGATGGGATGCACAGAATGATTGAACAGTATTTGTGGCACACACATGTTGCAGGATTGTGAAGCATATTCTAAGCTCAAACATTGAGATTCCTGGAGGAAATCGAGCTGCTCTGAGAATCAGCATCAGCATGGATTATTGGTTGGTTGTTGCAGTTAAAGGGATCAAACTGTGAGGTTATGAGTCTCTTCATTCCTCAGGAGGGGGAGACAAAATGCAACTCCTGGGAAGCTTTGTCAGCAAAATTCAATAAGACAGAAATAAAATCATGGAGAAGGAAGAAGGGGTAAGGTGGGTTAGCTGCTCTGCCCACAAAGAAGTTAGAAGTGCCCGGAGCATATGGATTCAGGAATACTTGTGTGACACACAGCTTGCCGTATTTGTACACACATTTTTCAGTCGGTGGGTGCTTATGAACAGGAAGATCCTCTCCTCTTAGGTTCGCAAAGGGCATTTAACACACGATCTGCTACTAACCAAAATACAATCATATGGATTTTTGTTCGCATGTATGCGATTGGCTTTATGAATAATTTGACTAATAGAAGCAAGTATGTTATACTGGGCAGGGAATGTTCAGCAGAAACAAAAGTGGTATGAGGTGTGCCTCAAAGAAGCATATAAGGCCACTAGTGTTATCAGTACACACATCCTGTTAAGATGGTATCAGCAGCACTGTAAGATCGTTTACTGTTTTTTTTTGTCTACAAGTCAGTATTCTCACTGAATGACTTCAGGGAAATGGGGAGAGACTTAACAAAATATCCACTTTATGTAATTGAAGGCAAAGCCCTCTATAAGTGGATAAGTTCAAAGTACTGCCGGTAACAGAGAGAGAACCTCATAGTATATAGTATCAGAATGCAAGATCAGTGGTTGACATTGTGACCATGTCACACTATACTATTATTTTGGAGTAATACTGAGAAGCAGTATGAGTGTGGTGCTCTTAAATAAATATATATATAAAAAAATGGAAATTAGAAACAAGATGTTAGTACAACAAAGTCTAGATTGATTAAGCATGACAGTAGACATAAGATGGATACAGGTACATGTTACTAGGATCATAACAGGTCAGAATAGCCTATTGCATTAGTTTAAAAGAAATTCTCAAGAAACTTAAAACTGAATATCTGGAGGGAAGATAAGTTCTCACAAAACCTTGTTGGGTAAATTCAGAGAAACAAGACTGCATAACGGTAATAAAACACCTTGAGGAAGGCCATTTGCAACAGTGGCAGAAGCATTTGATAATTTTATATATTGTGTTTACATACTCTGAAAAATTATATTGATAGTGACAATGGCCGCGAATGGAATAGGACAAAAATAGGCAATACTGTTACAAAGTGCCGTAGACCTGTATTACACAGCAAAACTCCTTTGCTTACCATGTCATACTGTTCAACCATTCCATATCACATAGGCTTCTGTTGTCAGAGAGAAAATTAAGTACAAGATTGGAATAGGATCTCTAAAGAGTTACTTATGTTTGGAGAATATCTTTAACCCTTAAATCTGTAAAATCTGCAGTGCAAATTATATTTGTTGGAGCAGTTGATGCTCAAAAATTGACAATTGCCTAAATATCCATTTTAAAAAAATCAAACCTTTTGGTTTTATTGAAGTGCCTGCTTAGTGTTAGGAAACAGATTCCAAAAATTAATACTTCACAATGTTTTGTGTGTGTGTGTGTATGTTGTGAATTGGTCCTAGATAGCTGTTGACAACAGCATTACTCTCTTAAATGCACAGTTTCATGCTCAAGTGCTGGTTCAGCATACAGTTTTAATAAGTCAGGAAGCTTGAAATTAATACTCCAATTATCACAATGAAGAAAATGAGCCCATTTATGGGGATTTTGGGTTTTTTCATGTTTTGCTCTTCATTAGCCTCTGCTTAAGATGTATACCATACTATTACTTTTTCTTACCTGTATTTCTTCTCACAGTGTTTATGATTTTTGCTTCATGTTGAGTTCTAATTACACTTATCTTGTGTTGGGTCATAAGAGTTAGCACATTGCTCTCCCATTTGTTAAGTGTGTGTTAATTTAATGGCTGTGTAGTATATCACCACTTCACTGTCCCTCTTTAATATAAAACTGAACATTACACTCATAAGGAAGATTACTATTCTGTTGAAAGTTATTATACAATACAGTGTATGGTGAACATCTCTGCATAAAGTTGCAATGCAACTGATATCATCAGTTCCTCTCCTTCCCTTCCAACCCCCTCCTCCTTCAGCTTCTATTTACAAAATATGCGTCACAGCTGTGGATTCTACAGATGACTGCTTTCATACATTTAAAAAACAAAAGGTACCATACATTTGTATATAATTGTATGCCTCAGAGCAATGAATCCAAACCTTTCAGTGTGAATGCACATTTATGTTCGACATCCAGGAATGTAACAACAATATGGGTCAGCCCAGGAGAGCATTGGGATAGTCTGCACATTTGCAAGTAACACTGTGTACAGTGGTGCCTAGTAACCAGGAGATCCCGGTCTGCCACACATTTTCACTGCATTAACTCCCAATGCAGCTGATATCAGTTTCTTCACTTTCCTTTCCATTCTTCCTCCCCCCCCCCCCCCCCCACCACCACCACCACCACCTTCAATGTACAATATAAACACCAACTTAATAATTATCAGAAAGCTCTCTTCACTGAAACTGGCGCACTTGTAGTGATTTATATGCAAATATTCCAGAAAATGATTTCTGGTCTACAAAATTAAGACTTATTGTTTCCATACTTACATTATAAAAAAATCTAGTTGCACAGCAGATTGTAACGAGGAGGTTTGATGTGGACTTTTTGATTCTATGTTTTAAAACGTACTTTAAACTCTTCAAATCAAATTAAAATAAAGAATACTTTTTAGTTATTTTCAGATCAGCAACGAATGGAAAAATGGATTAAGAAGTTGTTCCACCTCCGCCAAAAAGCTGTAAATGGTGAACCTATTATTTAGTTACTGTTATATAATTTTTATTTTCTGATATTGGAAACTACAGTTTTATATTGTAAAGTAACATGGATGTTATTCTAAAAGTATATAAACAACAAGAGTTCAACATGTAAACTATTATCTGCAAAATAAAATACATTTAAACTCTTTAGTATATAAATTCATATCTAAAGGAACTAAAATGTTTTCTACTGAATGTCTAATTCCAAAACTCATAACACACTTCCACAGGGATATCTGATAAAGCTTATAACAAGAATGTACTTGCCCGCAAATCTGTACTGAATGGAACGATTTTTTTTTTTCCTCACAGTAGAGTGTAAGCTCTTTCCTCATAAGGACAAAAAAGTAAAAGTATTGAAATTTGTTTCTAACAAACTGTCATCACTTTCTCTGAGGGGTAAAGGCTCCATTATCAGTTTGGACTGAAAGGTATACTCTGATATGTAAGGAATAACTGAGATTCTATTCTTAAGTAGAATTCTGAGCTTTCTCCATTTTAACAAATGAAGGAATATACATTTCCATTTCATTTACATCTGCACCCACAGTCTCATTACCAGAACACCTAAAACTTAACATATATTTCAGCATACTGCTCAGTCTTCCAAACCACCAGACTTATGAAACAATAAAAGTTACTAACAGCAGCAAACTCTGCCTAAAACAGGTCTTATATATGCTGGTAACAAATAATACAATAAATATGTCACTGTTCTCCACACATTATTAAGCACCTTGCAGATTTTGAGCTTCATACTCTAAAATCTCAGGCATATTAATGAGATCAACTTCTAATATCTTCTTCCCTGCAAATTCTGCAAACTTGGCATTGTTTTCAAGTACACTTCTTTTGAAAACTGAAATACAGAAAAGTTGGATTAGTATTATCAAAAATTGTCATCAATCATTACAATAATTTTGATATATGCCTCTTACCTGGTGAAGTAACTTTCTCCAACAAATATGTTGGTACGTTTTTACATTCTCTTGCTATGTAAATGCCAACGGAGCTGTAATCTTTAATAGGCGGTACAACAACTCTCATAGTTTCTCTTACCACATTTGTATCAACTTCATAATAACCTAAACACAAAACAAGTTTAAATTATTTTAAATTTGAAAAATTAATGGACGGTTACTGCAGTATACAACTGAAAACAGCTGGGAATGATATTGACACTATGGTGCCCATAAATTAACCATAAAAGATACTACAGTATTACAGACACTACGAAGTGTGGTTACATCATTTTCTTCTCGATTCTTGAAAATAGGCCACAATTTATTATTAATACCTCTGTATATACAGAGTATTGTGTGCTAATGTACCATCAACAGATTCCTTGGGACAAATAATGAACAACAGAAATAATGCAGGGCTAAAAAACATTTCTGTAGTACAATGTGCACAAATTTCAAGTGCAGAACTGGAGGATGTCAAGCAGTAACTCCTAGGCGAATGTTTCATAGTGCAACAGAGGAAAGAATTGGAGGCTGGAAGAAGGACCAGAACTTCTTGGTGGTGCTAGAAAATAATGACACGAGTATTTAGTCTTCACTTTATACTAATGTTTAGGATAACAGTAGAAAAATACAAGCAGCCTGAAGGTCCAGATCAGTTCGATTGCTGCCAGAGGTTCAAACACACGAGCAAAAACTGCTAACTACAGCCAAAGTGCGTGAAATGCACAGGCCTGCACCTGACGAGTCTTTGCAGCCATGGGAGAACACAAAACCCAGTGTGCCCTTAGCCCATTGTGAATTTTATCAAATATTAATTCAAAACCACAGCCAAAGCAAACTTGCCCCCAGCTGCCACTGAAAACTGAACTTGGCAGCAAGATACATTTAGGTACCAGCACGGAAATTCCTGGTACTGATGCCAGGACAGACCGCACGGGCTGCCCCCCTCCATTTCCAATGCCGAAGTAAACCTCCCTCTCAGCAGTGCCAGAAGTGTCCCCACCACCCACCAGTGGGCCCAGAGGTGAGCACGCCACCACTGCCACATCCACCAGCAGCCAAGTCGACTGATTGTAGCAAAGGAGCTGCGTTCCCACCACCAGATCCTCCAGCTGTTCCTGGCACAGAAGATATCAGAACTGGTCCACAACCCGCACCAGAGGCACCTCAGGCGATGCCAAACACTAGCGGCGACCTCTTTAGTTTGCTGGAAGATTTCAGAGAAATAAAAGCACTGTTTGTGGGACTGAACATGAGCAGTCTGGTGCAAAAAGGTAAAGAAACACTGGCAAAGACCCAAGCAGAACCAGATATATTTTCCAAGTTGATGATAATAGTAGAAGCCGCTATGACAGTATTTGCCAATGGACCTTAATAGAAGAACATCCTTTCGAATTTTTAATTAGAATGACCGTGGCATTACAGATAAAACCCTGCAGCTGCAGTCCTTTCTTGACCAGCACACCACAGATCACAAATGTTGCCTGCATCATGAAGATGCATCTAATGCTGACCAGAGCAATCCCTCACTGGGAATAATTGCTCCCATGCCGGGCTGCAGCAACAGTTCAGTACAAGCTGACCTCAGAACAAATACTAAATGTGGAGGATGGTAAGAATAGAAAGTTACTAACTGGGAACAATATAATGCCCTGTAGAACACATCTGAAGGACACCCCACAAAAGAGGACTGAAGCAGAGGTGGATAAGACGATAGAGTATTTTATAAATGTACTCCAGACCTGTGCTCAGCAGACGAGCTCCAGGCAAACCACCAAACCTGGTACTAGGGACCTGCCCTGATATAAGAGCCCCCACAGCTGAGAAGTGGTGTGTGATGAGGGATTGGCAAACTTTTTGCGATCCTGCCGATTGTCACCTGCTTAGAAGACTAGAAGCCCAAGTAAAGCAAATGTTACAGGAGCACAGAGGCCTCAGATGGGAAGAATGGATCAGAGGTAGAACAGGACACAAGAGAAGTGTGGAAGATCATGAAAGCTCTGAACACTACACCCAGGGTAGACAGACCACTCTGAGGAGAAAACAGATTAGTTTCTGACAACAAGGACATGGCAGAAGTATTGACAACATCACTGGAGTCACAATTCTGAACTGAAGTCATCGACGATGACGTGGCTGATAGACAAGCAGAAATAATAATCGAATGAGTGGCGGCAAGAAAGGACAGAAACAGAACATACACCAGTTCCTGGCCACCTTTTATGTGCTTATATTGGACAACTATGGAACAACCAATTCCTCGGCCCTGACAAGGTCTGTATCCCTTACCTAAAACACCTTCCTCCCCACCTCACCGCCATATTTAACCAGTGATTTTTCCCTAACCTACTTCCCAACCACATGGAAACCTGCTCAGGTTTTAACCTTACCAAAGCCCAATAAAAAACCAATCCTACCTGAGAGCTACAGACCGTTTCACTCCTGTGCTTTCTAGGGAAGTACTGGTGTGCTCTATCCGGAGAGTTCTTACCCAATTCCAGAGAGACAACATAATCACCCCTAAGCAGTTTGGCTTCCATCTTAAACACAGCACTGTCCATCAATCCCTACATCTGGTAGAACACATATGCAAGATGAGAGATACAAAACATAGCATAGAAGCACTATTTCTCGACATCAAGAAAGCATTCAATAAAGCTTGTCATTATGGCTTAATATACAAGTTACTACTGTTAGACATTCTAGAACACACAATATGCAGAACTGACTCATTCCTGGGATGGAGGCAATACTCTGTTACATCCAGCAATGACGTTAGATGCTCAGGGATGCTACGGCCGGGGTTCCACAGGGGTCAGTTCTGGGCCCCGCACTATACTCGTTGTACAGAGTGCCCAATTTATCATGACCACCGTAAGTAACTGTTTGTCCAGATGCAAATTATAAAATGATTCAAGCCACTTCTTTAGCTGTTAAGGGGACATTAATCAGCATGATTGCCTTCATTGTAGCTTTTGTTTTTTTTTACAAAGATATGAAGAGTGGTATGACTTTTTTAATGGCACCCTGTATTTTTTATTCAGTAATTCATTTCCTCTCCTAAAGACCTATTCAAAAATGGATCACAGTGTACCGTGGTTCATGGTGTGGGTTCCTGTAGTCATGTCCTAGTTCATGAACCACGGGCAACGTATGAGTGGCGAAGTAAGCAGTCGCGACAGTCGGGATACCAGTTACTTTGGAATAAGGCTGGGCATCTCGGACATATTCTGAGGCGTGGTCACCTTTGTGCTTATACGGCAAAGACTACCAAATCCACCAGTTAGTCCCTCAACCGTTAGGGATAAAACCCAATGGGACCCAGGGCAAGCAAGGCTAGCAACCTGCTTCCCTGGTACGATAAATATGATGCTGGCAACAATCAGAGCAAAATGCCTAGGACCTTTGGAGGTGACGGAGTCCCACCTCTAACTAACAAACCATGGACTCCTAAGATATGACTTGGCAAACAAATGGTAATGAGATGGGGAGTTGTTAATATCAATGGGGGCTACTCTGGGAAGAAGGTAGAACTGGCAGAGGCTGCAAGTAAGATGGGGCTGGATGTTTTAGCAGTTAGTGACATTCGGGTAAGGGGTGAGAAAGAAGAGGAAGTGGGTGAATACAAGGTTTACCTGTCAGGAGTCAAAGCAGGAATAGCACAATGGGGCGTAGGGCTTTACATCAGGAAGGAAATGGAACCCAGCGTAGTCGCAATAAGGTATGTCAATGAACAACTGATGTGGATAGGTTGGTTGGTTTTGTGGGATTAAAGGGACCAGACTACTACGATCATCGGTCCCTTGTCAAAAAAAACCACCAACAACCTCCTAAAGAGAAGAAAAACGAACAACAGGAAAGACAGCAGACGACACAGGACAAGAAATACTCAGACAAAGAACAGACAAAACAAAGTAAAACCACACAGTGTGTGGCAGTGGTTGGCCGACCATAGGGACAAAAAAGGAAAAGCCAACCACCGAGAACACATTAAAAACTCAGTTTAAAATCGTAGGCCAAAGGCCAGAATCAACACAATACAATAAAATGAAACAGAAACACTCAGATTAAATGATAAAAAACCCCTGACCGAATAAAACGTAAAACTAAGTCAGCCATAGCAGAGTCATCCGTTAAAAGTGCAGGGAGCGTGTCAGGCAGTGCGGACGACTGCCTGAGCACAGCTAAAAGTGGACAGTCCAATAAAATGTGGACCACTGTGAAAACGGAGCCGCAGCGACATAAAGGTGGGTCCTCACGTCACAATAGGTGGCCGTGCGTCAGCCATGTGTGCCCAATGCGCAGCCGGCAGAGGACAACAGACTCCTTGCGAGAGGCCCGCAAGGAGGAGCGCCACATACCGATAGCCTCCTTGATGGCCCGAAGTTTGTTTCGTGAAGGCAGGGTGCGCCATTCAGTGTCCCAAAGGTCCAGAATTTTGCTGCGTAGGAATGCTCGCAAATCTGTCTCCAGGAGGCCAATGTCCAGAGATGGTGGACTGGTGGCCTCTTTCGCCAGGCGGCCAACATTCTCATTGCCGGGTATCCCAACATGGCCTGGGGTCCGCACGAAGACCACAGAGCGGCCGCAACGCGCAAGAGTATGCAGGGACTCCTGGATAGCCATCACCAGATGAGAACGAGGGAAACACTGGTTGAGAGCTCGTAAACCGCTCAGGGAATCGCTACAGATAACGAAGGACTCACCTGAGCAGGAGCGGATATATTCTAGGGCACGAAAGATGGCGACCAGCTCAGCAGTGTAAACACTGCAGCCAGCTGGCAACGAACGTTGTTCAGAATGGTACCCTAGAGTTAGTGCATAACCGACACGACCAGCAACCATCAAACCGTCGGTGTAGACAACGCCAGAGCCCTGATACGTGGCCAGGATAGAATAAAAGCGGCGTCGGAAGGCCTCCGGAGGGACAGTCCTTCAGGTCCTGTGCCAAGTCGAGCCGAAGGCAAGGGCGAGGAACACACCATGGGGGTGTACACAATGTGGCCTGGAAAGGAGGTGGAACAGTGAGAACCCTAAGCCCAGAAAGAAGCTCTTTGACTCGGACCGCGATCGTACAACATGACCGATGCCGACGTTCTGGCAGATGGACGACCGATTGCGGGAACAGGAGACGATACTTGGGATACCCAGGCAAGCTAAAAACATGGGCAGCATAAGCGGCCAGCAAACGTTGGCGTCGTAACCGCAGGGGAGGGACACCTGCCTCCACTAGTATGCTGTCCACAGGGCTGGTCCGGAAGGCAGCAGTGGCAAGTTGTATCCCACTGTGTAGTATTGGGTCCAGCACCCACAACACAGATGGGGATGCTGAGCCATAAGCCACACTCCCACAGTCCAGACGGTACTGGATTAATGCCTGGTAAAGCTGTAGGAGAGTAGATCGGTCGGCGCCCCACCTGGTGTGTGGCTCAGGCATCACATAGCATTTAGATGCCGCCAACACACCTGTTTAAGCTGCCGAATATGAGGCAGCCAAGTCAACCGAGCATCAAAAACCACCCCCAAAAACCTATGTGACTCTACCACTGCAAGAAGCTCACCGTCAAGATAAAGCCGCAGCTCCAGGTGCACAGTGCGTCGCTGGCAGAAATGCATAACGCAGGTTTTGGCTGCCGAAAACTGAAAACCATGCGCTATAGCCCAAGACTGCGCCTTGCGGATTGTGCCCTGTAGCTGATGTTCAGCAGCTGCAATGCCAATAGAGCTGTAGTAAAGGCAGAAGTCGTCAGCATACAGGGAAGCGGAGACAGAATTTCCTACGGCCGCAGCGAGTCCGTTAATGGCTATTAAAAAACAGACAGACACTTAGAACAGAACCCTGTGGCACACCATTCTCCTGGACTTGGGAGGAACTATATGAGGCCGCGACGTGCACGCGGAAGGTACGATACGACAGAGGGCCCCGAAGACCCCATCCATGAAGCGCAGAAAGGAAGTGATGACGCCATGACGTATCATACGCCTTCTGCATGTCGAAAAAGACAGCGCCCAGATGCTGACGGCGGGCAAAGGCAGTACTGATGGCCGACTCCAGGCTCACCAGATTGTCGGCGGTGGAGCGGCCTTTACGGAACCCACCCTGAGACGGAGCCAGAAGGCCCCGAGACTCCAGTACCCAACTCAAGCGCCGGCTCACTATCCGTTCAAGTAACTTGGAAAGAACATTGGTGAGGCTAATGGGGCGGTAGCTGTCCACCTCTAAAGGGTTCTTCCCCGGTTTCAGAATGGGGACAACAAGACTTTCCCGCCATTGCGACGGAAACTCACCCTCGACCCAAATGCGGTTGTAAAGGTTGAGGAGGTGTCGCTGGCAGTCCACTGAAAGGTGTTTCAGCATCTGAGAGTGGATGCTATCTGGCCCAGGAGCGGTATCAGGACAAGCGGCGAGGCCACTGCGAAATACCCACTCACTGAATGGAACACTATACAATTCAGGATGGTGGGTGCGAAAAGAAAGACTCCGACATTCTATCTGCTCTTTAATGGAGCGGAAGCCCAAGGGGTAGTTGGCAGAAGCGGAATTCAGAGCAAAGTGCTCTGCCAAGCGGTTTGCAATGACGTCGGAGTCAGTACAAACTGCTCCATTCAGTGAGAGCGCAGGGACACTGACAGGGGTCCGATAGCCATAGAGGCGGCGAATCTTGGCCCAGACCTGCGATGGAGTGACATGGAGGCCAATGGTGGACACATACCGCTCCCAGCACTCCTGCTTGCGTTGGCGGATAATGCGGCGGGCTCGCGCACACAGCCGTTTGAGGGCGATAAGGTGTTTGATTGAGGGATGTCGTTTATGACGCTGGAGTGCCCGCCGGCGAGCTTTAATCGCTTCAGCGATCTCAGGCGACCACCAAGGCACAGTCCGCTGCCGAGGGGACCCAGAAGAACGTGGAATGGCAGATTCGGCGGCAGTAACGATGCCGGTGGTGACCGATTGAACCACTGCATCAATGTCATCGGCAGTGGAGGAGAACAAGTCCCAGACAGCCTGATTCATGGCTCATTTGCTAGGGCGCCCAGAAGACTGACGCTGTGGCAGTGACAGAAAGATCGGAAAGTGGTCACTACCACACAGGTCTTCATGCACTCTCCATTGGACTGACGGTAAGAGGCTAGGGCTACAGATAGAAAGGTCAATGGCCGAGTATGTGCCATGTGCCACAATGAAGTGTGTGATGGCACCATCATTTAAGATCGAGCTGCGCCAATAAATGCCCAACGATGGCGCCTCCACCTGTTGCCACTGACCCACCCCACAGATGGTTATGGGCATTAAAGTCACCCAGTAACAGGAAAGGTGGTGGCAATTGGGCTATCAGAGCAGCCAGGACATGCTGCGCGACATCACCATCCGGTGGAAGGTAAAGACGGCAGACAGTAAAAGCCTGTGGCTTCCACACCCGAACAGCGACAGCCTCTAAAGGTGTGTGGAGAGGTACAGACTCACTGTGAAGAGAGTTCAGGACATAGATGCAGACGGCACCAGACACCCTTTCATAAGCTGCCCAGTTCTTATAATAACCCCGATAGCCACGGAGGGTGGGGGTTCGCATTGCCGGAAACCAAGTTTCCTGCAGAGCAATGCAGAGGAAAGGGTGAAGACTGATAAGTTGGCGGAGCTCAGCTAGATGGTGGAAGAAACCGCTGCAGTTCCACTGGAGGATGGTGTTGTCCATGGCTGAGAAAGGCGTGACGGGACTGGGAAGGCAGATTACACCGCTGGGTCACCTGCTGCCTCCGATGGAGCACTCGTGCAAATGCTATCCATTGCGTCTGAGGGACCAGCGAGATCGAGGTCCTCAGCGGACGCAAGAATCTCCACCTCATCCTCAGACGCAGAGCTTGTAGGTAGTTGTGGAGTAGGAGCCATCACAGGTGCCTTGGTCTTACGGGGCTTCAGTGTCGTTTTGACTCGTTGTTCCTTTGGTTGCCATTGCTGGGGGTTATTGGAGTCTCCGGAACCGAAGATGATCGCGGAGCTCGACGACCAGCAGCCTGTGGCTTCTTCAGCCACTGGTTGGTGTCTGCTGTGCCGCTGGTAGGAACCTGGGAAGGGAGTGACCCAAGGGATCCCTTCCGAGCGAGAGAAGCCAAAGAAGACTTACGCTTCTCCGGCTTAGAAGTGGGGACTGGTGTCCCCGGTGGTTTAGTGGGTGCTGCTCCCGAGGTAGATGGTGTGGGTGCAACTGTGGGAGCAACAGCAAGAGAAGGGGCCCCCATCATCAAGGGGGCAGGTGAGGTCCTCTGACGCTGAGAGCTGACTGACTGTGGTGCAGCTAAAGGAGCTGGAGCAAATTTCTGCTTAGCCTCAGTGTAAGTCAGTCGGTCCAGGGTCTTATATTCCATGATTTTGCATTCTTCCTGTAAGATCCTACAGTCTGGCGAGCAAGGTGAATGAGGCTCTCCACAGTTGACACAGATGGGAGGCGGAGCACATGGAGTATCGGGATGAGATGGGCGTCCGCAATCTTGACATGTGAGGCTGGAAGTACAGCGGGAAGACATATGGCCGAACTTCCAGCACTTAAAGCATCGCATCGGGGGAGGGATATAGGGCTTGACGTCACAACGGTAGACCATCACCTTGATCTTCTCCGGTAACATATCACCCTCGAAGGCCAAGATGAAGGCACCGGTAGCAACCTGATTGTCCCTCGGACCACGATTAACGCGCTGGACGAAATGAACACCTCTACGCTCTAAGTTAGTGCGCAGCTCGTCATCAGACTGCAGAATTAGGTCCCTATGGAAAATAACACCCTGGACCATATTTAAAACTCTTATGTGGTGTGATGGTAACGTTAACATCCCCCAACTTGTCACAAGAACCAGCGTAACTGGGCGGAGGATGCTGTTTTTATCAAAACTGACCCAGAGCGCATTTTAGACAAGCCCTCCACCTCCCCACACTTGTCCTCCAAATGCTCTACAAAGAACTGGAGGCTAAGGATTCCCCATCAGCTCTGGTACAGACGAGATACCTGGGTGAATACATGTCCCTATCATTCATTGCCTTTCTTTCCTCCCATGGTGTGGCCAGGGATGGGAACGATTTGGGGTCATAAATGTTAGCTTTAAAATGAGCCCTTGAATGCTTAGAGATGCTGGTAGCTGGCCATCAGCAAGAGATGATGTACCATGCTTCATTGCGGGACATCCGCCCTGATGCCACCTACTCCGACCAAGGACCCTCCCCATGGGCGCCACCCAGCCACAGCAAGAGCCACCTGGCAGGATGGCCATTGCCGGGAGTCCTGATGCCCCAGAGAGATGGGCATCTACTCCTTGGCATACATGGGGAGTAAATGGCGCAGGCATCAATAGAGCGATCCCTGCGTTGTCAGGTGGCTACAACCGACAGGGTACATGGCGGCCCCACTACAACGGACTGGCTACCGTGCTGGATCTTAGATGCAAAAATGTATAAGGTCGTTGTCGCAGTGGAATGCAACACTGCACAGTGCAGCGTGGTAAACGCACCCAGGGACGTATCCTCGCCCAAGAGATGGAAAACGAGCGGGACACCATTGCAACGACAAGAAAGCCGGCTAAAGGTCTCAATGCACGACAGATACAGTGCACCATGTAAGGCGCCCTTCCCCAAGTGGCTCGCTCTTCGGAACAATTTAGAAAGATGGAGGTCAAACCCGAGAGGGGACCATCATATAAGGCCGAAAGGGTTGAGACTCCTTTTAGTCGCCTCTTACAACAGGCAGGAATACCGCGGGCCTATTCTCAGGGGGGTGATGTGGATAGATTTGACAGTATCTAGCAAGAAAATTAGGATTGTGTCAGTATATTCGCATTGTGAAAGGACAGATCAAGATAAGATGGATAGTTTTTATGAGGCACTCAGTGATGTAGTTGTTAGAGTAAAGGACAAGGACAGTGTTCTGCTTATGGGTGATTTTAACGCCAGGATTGGAAATCGAACAGAAAGGTACGAAAAAGTTATGGGTAAATTTGGAGGCCAACAGGAACGGGAAACAACTCTTGGATTTCTGTGCCAGTATGGGCTTAGTAATCACAAACTCCTTTTTTAAACATAAGAACATTCACCGCTATACTTGGGAAAGCAGGGGAACCAGATCTGTCATTGACTATATAATAACAGATAAGGAATTCAGAAAGGCTGTGAGGGACACACGTGTATTCAGAGGATTCTTTGATGACACTGATCATTATTTAATCTGCAGTGAAATTGGGATTGTGAGGCCGAAAGTGCAGGTGGTCAGGTCCATATGTAGGAGGTTAAGAGTGGAGAAACTTCAGGATAAGGAAATCAGGCACAAGTACATAACAGGATTCTGAGAAAGGTACCAGTTAGTTGAATGTAGTCAATTACAGTCACTGGAAAAGGAATGGACAAGGTACAGGGACACAGTACTAGAAGTGGCTAAAGAATGTCTTGGAACAGTAGTGTGTAAAAGTAGGAAGAAGCAAACAGCTTGGTGGAATGACACAGTCAAGGCAGCCTGTAAAAGGAAAAAAGAAGGCGTATCAAAAATGGCTACATACTAAAACTCAGGTAGACAGAGAAAGTTATGTTGAAGAAAGAAACAAAGCCAAACAGATAATTGCAGCATCCAAGAAGAAATCTTGGGAAGACCTTGGAAACAGGTTGGAGACTATGGGTCAAGCTGCTGGAAAACCATTCTGGAGTGTAATTAGCAGTCTTCGAAAGGGAGGTAAGAAGGAAATGACAAGTATTTCGGACAGGGTAGGAAAACTGCTGGTGAATCCTGTGGATGCCTTGGGCAGATGGAGGGAATATTTTGAAGAGTTGCTCAATGTAGGTGAAAATACGATCAGTAATGTTTCAGATTTCGAGGTAGAATGGGATAGGAAGGATGATGGAAATAGCATCACATTTGAGAAAGTGGAGAAAATGGTCAATAGACTGCAGTGCAATAAAGCAGCTGGGGTGGATGAAATTAAGTCGGAACTCATCAAATACAGTGGAATGTCAGGTCTTAAATGGCTACACAGGATAATTGAAATGGCCTGAGAGTTGGGACAGGTTACATCAAACTGGACGAAAGCAGTAATCACACCAATCTTCAAACATGGAAACAGAAAAGATTGTAACAACTACAGAGGTATCTCTTTAATCAGTGTTGTAGGTAAAATCTTCTCAGGTATTGTTGAAAGGAAAGTACGAGTATTAGTTGAGGAGCAATTGGATGAAAATCAGTGTGGGTTTAGGCCTCTTAGAGGTTGTCAGGAGCAGATCTTTAGCTTATGGCAAATAATGGAGAAGTGTTATGAGTGGAACAGGGAATTGTATCTATGTTTTATAGATCTAGAAAAGGCATATGACTGGGTTCCTAGGACGAAGTTATTGTCTGTTCTACGAGATTATGGAATAGGAGGCAACCAATTAAAGGTCTTTACATGGATAGTCAGGCAGCAGTTGGAGTTGACGGTTCAGAGTAGTTTCAGGGGTAAGTCCAGGCTGCAACCTGTCTCCACTGTTGTTCATATTATTTATGGATCATATGTTGAAAACAATAGACTGGTGGGGTGAGATTAAGATATGTGAACACAAAATAAGCAGTCTCGCATATGCGGATGACTTAGTTGTGATGGCAGATTCGATTGAAAGTTTGCAAAATAATATTTTGGAGCTAGATCAGAAATGTAAGGACTATGGTATGAAGATCAGCATCTCCAAAACAAAAGTAATGTCAGTGGGAAAGAAATATAAACGGATTGAGTGCCAAATTGGAGGAACAAAGTTAGAACAGGTGGACGGTTTCAAGTACTTACGATGCATATTCTCACAGGATGGCAACATAGTGAAAGAACTGGAAGCGAGGTGTAGCAGCAAAGCTAATGCAGTGAGCACTCAGCTACTATCTACTCTCTTCTGCAAGAAGGAAGTCAGCACCAAGACTAAGTTATCTATGCACCGTTCAGTCTTTCGACCAACTTTGTTGTACGGGAGCGAAAGCTGGGTGGATTCAGGTTACCTTATCAACAAGGTTGAGGTTACGGATATGAAAGTAGCTAGGACAATTGCAGGTACTAGTAGATGGGAACAATGGCAGGAGGGTGTCCACAGTGAGGAAATCAAAGGAAAATTGGGAATGAACTCTATAGACGTAGCAGTCAGGGCGAACAGGCTTAGATGGTGGGCTCATGTTACACGCATGGGAGAAGCAAGGTTAACCAAGAGACTCATGGGTTCAGCAGTAGAGGGTAGAAGGAGTCGGGGCAGAGAAAGGAGAAGGTACCTGGATTCGGTTAAGAATGATTTTGAAGTAATAGGTTTAACATCAGAAGAGGCACCAATGTTAGCAATGAATAGGGGATCATGGAGGAATTTTGTAAGGGGGCTATGCTCCAGACTGAACGCTAAAAGGCATAATCAGTCTTAAATTATGATGATGATGATCACAGTGTACCATTCACTGAAACACAACTTTATTAATTACATTATGCAACATTTGACGTCAACGCTTCCAGCGCTTAGGGCAGATACACGGGCTAATGGAACACAACCATGTGCTGACGTTGACAGAGGACAAATGTAAACATAAGCTGAATAAACACGTGTCACAAACGAAGAGAAGGTAGAAATGCTATGTATCTATGGGGAATGTAAGTTAGCAGAACAGTAATTGCAATACTGTTTTCTTATGTACGGGTACATTTAGTACAGTAGTTTAGTCCTTTTAAATACTGTTGTGTGGAGTAGGCATACAGTAAAGGCTGTCCTTACAAACTGCATAGATTAGATTAGATTAGTTTTCGTTCCATAGATCCGTCTTGAGGAGATCCTCGTGGATGTGGTACATGTCACTTTATTTTTATTTTTATTATTTTTAAGCTGAAATAACAATACTAATAGTAAAAATATATACAACACATCATTTGTTTCTATTAAAAAATTCGTCAATGGAGTAGGAGGAGTTGGCCACTAGTAAGTCTTTCAGGCTTCTTTGAAACTGATCTCTATTTGTAACTAATTTTTTTACGTTTGCTGGCAAATTATTGAAGATGAGTGTTTCTGAGTAGTGGACCCCTTTTTGAACTAAAGTAAGTGCTTTTAAGTCCTTGTGCACATCATTTTTGTTCCTGGTATTGTATGTATGAACTGAGCTGTTTGTTGGAAAAAAGAGATATATTATTTAGGACAAATTTCATTAAGGAGTAAATATACTGAGAGGCAGTAGTTAGTATACCCAGATCTTTGAAGAGGTTTCTACAAGACGTCCGTGAGTTTACTCCACAAATAATACGTATTACACGCTTTTGGAATCTGAAAACTTTTGTTTGACTTTAAGAGTTACCCCAAAATATTATACCATATGACATTATGGAATGAAAGTAGGCAAAGTATGCAAGCTTTTTCACTTTCATGTCGCCTAGGTCTGCTAACACACTAATTGCAAATACAGATTTGTTTAGGCATTTCTGCAGTTCTGTGGTGTGCTCCTCCCAACTGAATTTATTATCAAGTTGTAATCCCAGGAATTTAAGACTGTCAACACAATGTTTCTTTTATTGTTATTTTTACTGTTATTGTTGTTGAAGGTAGGCGAAATACTAAGCAGGTAGCAGAACTCTACAGAGAGCGATATCCTGACAAGAACCCACCTTCCCGACGGATTTTTTATTGTCTTGTTCCGACGCTTCAGGAAATGGGAAGTTTCAACCCACGACAACGCAATCATCATAGCACTCGCACAGATGAAGCTGCCAAAGTTACTGCTCTCGCTTCTGTTGCTATGAATCCACATGTGAGTACACAACAGCTTGAACATGAGATTGGCAGTCCTAAAACCAGTATTCTTACACGTCACTGGTTCCATCCTTACCATGTACGCCTACATGGTAATGATTTCCAGAATAGTGTACAGTTCTGTCAGTGGACACAGCAGCAAATCCTCAGCAACCCAAACTACTACTCCTATGTTCTATTTACCAATGAATGTTCCTTCTCAAACAAAGGACAGGTAAATACAAGGAACATGTATTATTGGTCCAGCCAACCCAAGATGTCTTAGACAGGTGGAACATCAGCGTCAATGAAGAGAAAGTCTGGTGTGGGATGCTTGGTACTACAATTATTGGCCCTTACTTCATCAATGGTAGTTTAAACGGCACAGCATATTCCAACTTACTTAGACGAATTCTTCCTCCTCTTCTGGATGAAGTGCTGCTAAGAACCAGAATGCTTATGTGGTATCAACACAATAGATGTCCAGCACATAATGCCTTGAATGCACGTTGTGTTCTGAACTGAAGGAATCCTTGTAAAAAACATGTCCCCCTGATGGCTAAAGAACATTTGCTTGAAACATTTTGTAATTTGCATCTGGACAAACAGTTATTTAGGGTGGTCAAGATAAATGGAGCACCCTGTATATAAATGACATACCAAACTGGCAGGCAATGAACTGGTGTGTTATGCTGATGATACAGCTGTATAGAAAAGAAGTAGCAACCTCAACTTTATAGTGAGGAAACTAAAAGATCATCTGAATGAAATAGTGAGCTGGTACACCACATGGAAGATTAATATACATCCAGCACCAACATTAGCAATAAAGTTCACCAGAAAGTTAACTCCCTCAAGCAGGCAGATTTTGGTTGTAGAGACTGAGATCGATAGAAAGTTGACATTTGGGAAACACATAAATAGGGCCTAGAACAAAGGCAGTACAGAATTTATTCACCTTTACCTGCTTCTCAAGGGTGGAGGGCAGATTTTAGAAACGAAGCTGCAACTTCACAGAGCTGTTATCCTCCCTATTATATTATATGGATCAAAGTTTGGTCAATCGTGGCACACACCCATCTGCACAAACTTCAAACTCTGCAAAACTGTATCCTTCGTACTGTAGCAGATGCCAATACATAGACGCCCAACACACATATCAAAGAATTATTAGGCGAACCACCCATACTCACATACATTAAAAGAAAGTCAGTGACTTTATATGAAAAACTTCAATTTTGCCCCACCAAGTAATTCAACAGCTAGGCACACAATAACTCAACACTTCAAATAATAGACCAATATCCACAATAACCAGACAATTTAGGGAATAAAACACCAACCTTATTTTCAAACACTTGTTTGGCCAGGCTAACAAGTCAGACGGGCAAAGCCCTGTGGTGCTTCAAATGGAAATACATATAGATAATAATGGTTGGGAAGGTGGGGGCAACAAGGAAGGAGTCAGGATGGGGAGGAAGGGCCACAGTGAAGGAAATGCAGCATGGGAAGGAAGAATGGACTGAAATATCTCACAGCCCCATGTGTGCCACACACAAACTCATGACAGAACTGCCCCCTGGGAATTCCATACAGCCTAGCCACACATGGGTTTGCCATGTGTAATGAAAATAGACCCTCTCGAAATATACGAAGGGTCTCACTGAGGTCTTCACAGACTGTAATTACTCTCCTAACCTTGAACAAAAACAGATCTCCCATGCCTTACCTTCCAGCCACCCCCACCTCCCAAAGTCCCACTGTCCTAACACAGAGGTGCATTCCCATTATGACTCGTACCACTCAGGCCTGGAGCAACTGAATTACATTTTCCGCCCCTACCCCACTGTACTTCCCATCCCTCCCACAGTGGTATTCCACCGCCCATAGAACCCACATAATATCCTCATCCTTCTGAACACAACCCCTGCTTCTTACCCCCTGCCTCATGACTCACATACCTCTAGTAGACCCAGATGCAAGACCTGTTCCATACATCCTCCCACCACCCCCCAGTCCACTCCGGTCACAATCTTCACCTGTCCGATCATGGCAGGGCTAACATGTGGAACCAGTCATGTGATCAACAAGCTATGCTGCAACCACTGTGCTGCATTCTACATGGACATTACAACCAACAAGCTGTCTGTCCGCATGAATGGCCACCAACAAACTATGGCCAAGAAACAGCTGGGCCACCCCATTGCGGAGCATGCCACCTGATGTGACGTTCTTTATTTCAATGACTGCATAATAACCTGTGCCATCTGGATTCTCCTCACTAACACCCGCTTTACAGAATTGCACAGGTGGGCATCCGCCCTACAACATATCCTACGTTCCCATAACCCTCCTGGCCTCAAACCTTTGTTAGTCATTGTCCTTACCCATCTAGCCCCTTGCCTGTTCCCATTCCAGCACTACACAATCCTTCATTCCTTCAATGCATCCTCCGTCTCCTTACTTCTCTCCTTTCTGCACCCCCCCCCCCCCACCATCCATCTAAATTCCCAACTGCACTTTGCTGCCCTACCCTCTCTCCACCTCGCCCCTGTATGCTCCAATAAGCAGCACTTTCTGTCCACCTGCTATCCTGACCCCCGCCCGGCATTGCTGCCTCCTTACCCCTACCACCTGGTGTCTGTAATGTGCTGCCGCTCGCGGTCTGGCCTCAGCTGTCAGAGGCTATGGTCGCGTGTGTGTGTGTGTGTGTGTGTGTGTGTGTGTGTGTGTGTGTGGGGGGGGGGGGGGGGGTGTCATTTCGAAGGAGGTCTTGTTGGCCGAAAGCTCACTTTCCGATACTCTTTTTGTTGTGTCTATCTGCGACTCGGAATCTCTAATACTTGGTGAGTAGTGACTATCCTTTTCATGATATTGTTACATAATACCCTAGATTTTCCATTGCCGGCATTGGTTAATTGGCTACTATTTTGAACAATATATGTCAGCCCACTACACACGCAGAAACAAACTTTAGGTACAAAAAAACTGTTCTGGAGACTTTGTTGCTTGTACAAACACTTGTTCACAGCTAGATTCTATAACAATACCTGCAGACAGACACACTTTTAAGCAACTGCTGCACTGACTTGTCGGTTGCAGAAATGCTTATAAGCAGTAGGAGCACTGGGTTAATGGGTCATGTGGACACTTAAATGTCAGCTCCAGTGATCGTGTTAATAGAAGTAAAATATAAAATTCTCACCGAAATATTTTTGCAGGGTGAGCAGCAACTTTCTTTCTCACAATATTATAACTCGACGTAATGTACTTAATAGCTCTGAAAAGATTTGTCCGAAAGCCATCAACATTCTCTGTCTTGTTTATGTGTGTATCAATGACATGGTGCCCTAACAATTGAGTGAGTTGTTGCAATTACTCTTCAGATTATTTATTTGCAGATGGGGTGGATTCCATTGGTGGCGGTATACTTATTGATGCAAATAAGTTATTATATCTAGCGATACAAAATTATTTGGTACAATAAATGTCATGTCACATGTCTGTTAAATTCCTCGTCCCACTGTCACTTGCCATAGGCAGAGTAGTGTATAGTGGCAGGATGTGCGGGGAAAGCTTGGATACAGTTACACATAAATATCCTCATCTTGCCTTGGTAATAGATGTCATCCAGTTAGGCACTGGAAAACACAAATTACTATAGCCTGTGGCAATAACAAGTATTCTGGTAAAATTCTTACCTGAAAATTATCCTTAGCAACTAGAAAACTAACTTGTGAGAGTAATGTCCTTGAACTCCTGCTAACAGACCGGAACACGTTCATAGAGTTAAATCTGAGGAGAGCATCTGCGACTATACATTTATTATAGTATCAGTGAGTAGGTAACACTAAAAGGAATGTTATGAAAGGTAGGAAAATATTTCTGCAAATCGAATATAAGAAGCAATGGATTGGTGATCACTGACAGCCAACATCATTCAGGGCTAAATTGGAGAAAATCAAAGGAAATGTTTAAGACTATTGAACAATATCCTTTAGAAATTTCAATGTTAGGTAATGACTCCAGATCAAAGACGGCATCGTAATTTTCAACAGTCAAATCTTTTGTTGATAATAGCTGAAAGAAGTCAGCTGTAAGGAGAGTAATGCAAGTAATGTAGCATGTATTGTAAGTAATATATTACTTAGGGAACCATTAAAAAATACTAAGAAATGTTGATCTTCAAGTCAATCAAGAGATAAGTGTCACCTATCCACTCACTCACTGAACATACTGGCACAATGACAATGACAAGGCTGAATTCTGTAAAACAAACTTGTTTCAATGCAGAAGTTTGAACTTCATTTCATCCTTTCAAACATCACATTGATACTGAAATAACATAAATAATTGGGTCCAGAATTTAAAATAAACAAATTGCTCAATAGAGGAAACGCCACTTCCTCTATTGGATTACTTATTGAATTCTATAGAGGTTATGTCAAAGAATTTGCTTCTCATGAAGCAATAGTTTATTATATGTCACGGGAGCAATGATAAGTTCTAAGCAATTGGAAAAATGGCATATGTCAATCTATTTTTCAGTAATCGATATCTAACAGATGCAAGTTACTGTAGGCTTGTATCACTGACATCAATGTGTTATTTAACAATGCATACTTTATACTCACATATGATAGTGTTTTTGGCGTGACCACAGAACTTCTTTGTAGGTATCGGCATGTATTCTGCAAGCAGCACTGTGTGAAATTCCACTTGCTCCCATTGAAATCCGTCATCTTGTAAAATACTTTAAATGCTAAATACTGAGGTAACCAACACTTTGGCCAAATTGAAATGGCCTTCCTGAGAAGATAGACTAATTTCATGGGAGAGTGGTTGGCTATGCACTTATAGTCACTTTCTCTATTTGTGCACAATATCCGCAAGGCAGTAAAAAGCAATTCCAGCTTAATGCTGTGTTCTCTGACTTCCCAAATGAATTTGGTTGCCTAATGAACAAAGTATGAGTTTGTAGAAGAATCAGTTCAGCTTTCTAACTACTTTTAAGATTTCATGGCTAACAGAACCCATTGTACCATTCATGTTGAGGAGTGAGTAAGTAGTTTCAAGAGTGCCCCAAGAACATATTAAAAGACTATTGCTGATCATGATTTTTCTAAATGACCTGGTGCACGAGGCTGTTCATGGTACATGCTGGGGAAATCTAAATATCTGAAAATTTTAGTAAAATTTAGAAGTACCAGCATAGGATTGGCAACTGTCGTTAAGACTGGCAGTTGACCCACAACACAGACAAATGTAATGTATAGAGTGAGATTCTTAAGAGCTATTCATCTCAAATATTTCTAGAACAATTTATATTTTATGTTATAATAAGTAAAATAAGGGAAATGCAACCACTCATCTTCAGCAGATTCATATTCACACTAGCTTTTGAGCTGCCCCCCCCCCCCCCCCCCCCCCCCCCCCCCGCCACACCACACCACAATATTACAGCTCTTCGTGATGAGGGCTCTTCTGTCAGCTTATTGTGAGATTTTACAAGGAAATGCTGTCTTCAAATTATTCACAATGGGATGCATAGAAATGCCATAGAAGTATTACCACCAAATGTTATTCACAGGCATCCTTAGACAGCCCATATTAAAATGACAGACTTTTATATGTAGTTAGACACCTGTATGTTAAAACAGTTATGTCAATGCATTGGAATTTTTAGGTTAATATGAATGTGTATATTCTTTCAAGAAGTTATTGCATACAGAAAGCAATGAAATGAAAATATATGGACTGCCTTATCTTCTAGAGGTAAAAAGTTGGCACATTCCTTAAGAAAGGTCTTAATGACAACATGAAAATTACCCCTGAACATATCACAATAATTGTTAAACAGCTGTTAAGAGAAGAACAAGCAATTGCATAGTTAAGAAAATATTATCAACAGTTAATGACAAACTAAACCCAGGCTCTGTCATGTGGTGTAAGTGAACAGAAATAACTGCATTTCTTGCTTGGTCTCACTTATCATGGCTTCTGTGAAATCATACGTCAGGGATTAGAATAAACTACTGAGCTCCCTGCGTGACACCATATAACTCACTTTAAAAAACCTATCTGGAAATATCACTCAGTATTTAATGAAAGCAGTTTGAGAAAAATTTAACCGAAGGAGCAAATGAAATCTCTCTGTCATAACACAAACATTATAGCATTTATTTCCAAGAACTGTTTTATAAACCTTAAAGATAAAGGTACATCTCAATCGCCTGTGTACAAGAAATTAGAATAGAATCCTCTAAACTGGAATTAAGAGATGCATTCTATATTCTGCAATGAATGAAGCTGGTAAACTATTTGTTTCCAGCAGTCATCAAATGTTTGATTTTTAGCAAAGAAAAAAAATTATAACACTATAAAATTAGAGAGAGACAAAATGGCTAGCTAGTACTTACATTCAGTAGTTGCTGTACTGCCAATAGATACATTCAGAAGCAAGGAAACTTATCCTAGCTTTTGAATTATTAGTTTCTTTCTTTAGTGCTGGAAAGGAGGACAGGTTGAGGAATGTTAGTAGGGAGCAGCAGGACACTCAAATCCTATGCTGAGAGTGTCCCACCTGTTGTGGATTGACGCAAGGTGGTCCCTCTTATCTTGGGGTCAAGTGATCCGCCACTCCTTTCCAATTTTCCCCAGGTTATCCCTGTTTCTTTACAGAGAAACAAACTAGCAGTTATTAAAGCTTGGATACTTTTTTCTGCCTTAGTTTGTACATCAGCAGTACTTTGATTTCCATCTCCCGAAGTAGAAGCTGCAAAGCCTTGTAATTTTACAGTTATATGCATATGTTGTGTGGTCTTGGCTTTAGTGGGTGTTGTGCCTTGCCCTCCTCCTCCTCCCTGCACCCCCCCCCCCCCCAGTTGTCTTGCGCACTTTCTGTTCAATATAGCATACATGAAGGATCGACAAGTTCTCACGTTGAATTGTGCAAGAAGAGAGTAATATGTGGAAAGTCAGCTTCACTTTAATAAGAATATTCTGCAGATTACCCATTCCTAATTATAGAGCAGTATCTAAACCTCAAGAGACCAGATACAAATTAGACAAACAAAAGGTCTGGAAAACCACATTTAAACATAAAATAAACTACACAAGTTAAGAGTGGCCTTTGAGAGATCAGTTTAGCACTTGAGACAAATGTGTCAGTAGCATCTGATCACTGAGCTTTGCACAAATTCCAGCTGAAACCTTATAAACATCAGTAATAAGGTGCACAAATTCAGATTGGTTGGTTGGTTTGGGGTATTAAAGAGAGCAAACTACAGGGTCATCAATCCCTTTTTCCTGATGCAAGCAAGACTCAAGGTACAAAACTACCCAACACCACACCTAAAAAGAAAATAAATGGAACACACAAAAAATGGAGAAAACATACACCACAAGGAAAAGGAGAAGGAGGTATTAAAGCCATCAAAAAGACAAAGCAAGATGAACACATGTAGGGGAAAGACGATCACCGAGACAAACAAATGAAAAGAAAGTGCGACAGAGTTAAAATGGAGTGAGGATGGTGACCTCAGAGAGAAAGCTAAATGCCCAACCTTAGATGGTACGATAAAAAACCTCCCTCACGAATAAAATGTAAAACTAAATCTGCTGTTGAGGCATTTTTGCCCAGCACCAAAGGTAGGGTGTTGGGAAGGATAAAAGTCCACTGCAGAGTGGCTAAAACCGGGCAGTCCAGAAGGATGTGGACAACAGTCGTATGAGAGCCACAGTGACACCGAGGTGGGTCCTCACAATGGAGGAGGTAGACGTGTGTTAGCCATGTATGGCCAATGCGGAGCAGGCAGAGAACAACAGAGTCCGTCTGAGAGGCCTGCATGGAGATCTTTCACACATTCGTAGTCTCCTTAAGGACATGCAGTTTATTGTGCTTACTGAGATTATGCCATTCCGTATCCCAAAGCTGA
Organism: Schistocerca gregaria; assembly: GCF_023897955.1. Taxonomy (NCBI): domain Eukaryota; kingdom Metazoa; phylum Arthropoda; class Insecta; order Orthoptera; family Acrididae; genus Schistocerca; species Schistocerca gregaria. The sequence goes on along the minus strand of NC_064923.1, from coordinate 218,670,456 downwards.
AAAACTTTGCAGTGTAATAGTGACCATAGCTCAGTTACAGGGCTGCCGATCTCCAGCCTGTTCGGCCAGCAAGTTTGTTGCCTGGGATTCCGACATGTCCTGGGGTCCACACAAACACCACTGAATGACCCGACCATTCCAGGGCATAGATTGACTCCTCGATGGTCGCTACAAAAGGATGGCCGGGGGAAGCACTGGTCAACAGCTTGTAGGCTGCTCAAGGGCTCAGAACACACAAGAAACAACTCACCAGGGCATGAGCGGATGTGCTCAAGATCACGAGAAGTGGCCGCCAGCTCTGCAGAGAAAACACTGCAACCATTTGGCAAGGAGTGCTGTTCATATGTCCTCTATGAACATATGCGAAGCCAACATGACTATCAGCCATTGAGCCATTGGTGTAAACCCATTTGTGGCCTCGGTACATGTCAAGAATCAAGAGGAAGTGACAGCAGCTCAAGTACAGGTGGTAAAGGCAAGGACTCCACTTCAGACAGAAGAGATCGGACACGAAACGCGATCTTAAATCCTGACCTGGGCCTCCGATGCGGCAGATGAACTGCCGTGGATGAAAAGGAGACAGTAATTCGGATGCTCAGGAGAACTATGAATGTGTGCATTATAACTGGCAAGCAGTTGTGCACACCTAATCCTCAATGGAGGGACTCTGGCCTCCACCAGAACACTGCTCACCGGACTCTTCCTAAAAGGTCCTGTTGCCAGTCAAACGCCACAGTGGTGCACTGGGTCCAGTAAACGTAATGCTGAGGGCACCGCCAAATCATAAACCAGACTCCCATAGTCAAGGTAGGACTGAACAAGGGCTCTGTAGAGCTGGAGCGGCGTAGAGCGCTCTGCACCCCAGTTAGTGTTGCTCAGGCAGTGGAGGGCATTGAGGTGCTGCCAGCACTTCCACTTCAGCTAATGAAGATGAGAAAGCCACATCAATTGGGCATCGAAAACCAGTCCTAAGAATCGATTTGTCTCCACTACAGTGAGTGGCTCATCATTAAGGTAAAGTTCTGGTACCAGATGAATAGTACGACGCCAACAGAAGTACACGACTTCATGGCTGAAAACTGGAAGCTGTGGACTAGAACCCATGACTGATAGACCATTAATGGCCACTAAAAATAAGAGATGCACTCATTACAGAGCCCTGCGGGACCCCATTCTCCTGGATATGGGGGAACTATGGGAGGCACCAACTCGGACACAGAAAGTACGGAATGAAAGGAAATTTTGGATAAAAATCAGGAACAGGCCCCGGGGACCCCACTCATATAATGTGGCAAGAATGTGATATTGCCAGGTCATGTCTTAAGCTTTTTGTAAATCAAAAAAGATGGCAACCAAGTGTTGGCATCTGGAAAAGGCTGTTCAGATGGTAGACTAAAGGGAAATTAGATTATCAATGGTAGAGCAACGCAGAAACTGCCCTGGCATGGAGCCAATAGGCTACCTGACTCCAGGACCCAACAAGGTTTGAGCACTGGAATGATGGTGCTCTCCCACCATTGCAATGGAAAGATGCCATCGGATCAGATCCAGTTGAAGATGACAAAGAGATGTCGCTTGTAGTCAGACAAGAGATGTTTAATCATCTGACTGTGGATCTGATCTGGCCCAGGAGCTGTGTCGGGGCAATGTACAAGGACGCTGAGGAGCTCTCACTCTGTAAATGGAGCACTATAGGGTTCAGTGAACGAGAGGGCTTTAGTTTCCACCCGCCATTTGAGGGTGCGAAATGCTGGGGATAATTCTCTGATGCAGAAGTTCGGCCATAATGATCAGCAAAGTGTTAGGTAATTGCGTTTGCGTCGGAAGATAACACGCCATTGACGTTAACACAGGGAGTACCTGTCGAGGTCTGGTACTCACTAGCACATCTGATCTTCGTCCAGACTCGGGAAGGTGATGTATGGCACCCAATGACCAAGGCGTGCCTCTCCCAACAAGGCTATTTCTGTCTTTTTATAAGCTGGTGAACGCGGGCACAGAGCTGTTTAAAAGCTATTAGGTGCTCTAGGGAAGGGTGCCGCCCACAGTAGAGCTCACTGACGCTCTTTAATGGCCTCAGCGATTTCCGGTGACCACCAAAGTATTAACTTTCGCAGGGGGCACACTAAAGGACAAGGAATCGTGTTTTCCACCAAAGAAACAATTTTTCTAGTGACCTGCTCAACTACCACATCGATGTGGGGGGAGATTCAGTGGTGACAGCAGAGGTGCAAGCTTCCCAGTCTGCCTTGCTTAGCCCATCTCGGTAGACATCTAGGGAAATGAGGCTGGGGGAGTGACAGGAAGATGGGAAAGTAGTCACTACCACAACCCAAGTCACTGTAGGCTCTCCAGTGGACAGATGGGAGAAGTCCTGGGCTGCAGAGGGATAAATGAATGGCCGAGTAAGTGCCATTGAGCCACACTGAAATGAGTAAGGGCCCAAGTATTTAAGAGGCATAGGTCGAGTTGAGACACGACAGTTTCGACCTGTCTACTTTAGCCGGTAAGCACAGTGCCACCCCACAAAGGGTTATGGGCATTAAAATCCCCCAAAAACAGGAAAGGTTTAGGGAGTTTTGAATCAGTGCAGCCAATGCATTCAGAGGTACTGCACCATCTGCAGGAAGACAATTATTTCCTGTATCATCCTTATCCTAACAGCCATAGCTTCAAGAGGGGTTTGAAGGGGCACAGTTCACTGCATACTGAGATCAGGACATAGGCACAAACTCCACCTGGCACTCTATTATAGTAATTATGGTTCTTCTAATATTCCCCACAGCCGTGGAGGGCAGGGGTCCGCATTTATGGGAACCAGGTTTCCTGGAGGGCAATGCAGAAAGCAGGTGTAAAGCTTAACAGTTGCCATAACTCAGCCAGCTGGTGGAAAAAATCGCAGCAATTCCACTGTAGAATGACATTTTCGCGAGGCTGGAAAGGCATGAAGCATGCAAGGAGGCAGGTTATGTCTCAGGGTCGCCTGCTGCCACCGAGTGTGTATTTGTAGCCATTTCGATGGTGGATGAGACACCAGTGAGATCGAGGTCCTCAGGGGATGCCGAGATCGCCACCTAATTCGCAAGTGCATAATTGGTAGGGGTGGTGGTGTTGAGGCCACCAGAGGATTATTTTTCTTAGCAGACTTCTTTCTTTGCTTGCCCTCTCACTTCTCTTTAGGGACTTGCTGGGATGACTTCTCTGAAGTAGCTTCAGGCATGGACGAAGACTGTGAAGCTCTTCATCCAGCAGCTCTTGGCTCCTTTAGCCACTAGCGAGTGTCTGCAGTGGAGACCTTGCGAGAGAGGGTCCCAAGGGACCCCTTCTGCATGAGAGGAGCTGGAGGAGGCTGTTGCTTCTCCGGATGGGCGAGAGGACCAATGACCCCTACATTTGTTGGGGGGATTGCTCCCGAAGTAGGTATGTGTTTAACATAACAGCGGTAAACCATCACCTTGACCTTTACAGGTAATGAATGACCCTCAAAGGCCAAGATGAAGGCACCGGTAGCAACCCTGTTGTCTTAGTGTCCCCTGTAAACGTGCTGGATGAAATCAACACCCTGCCTTCTAGATTGACATGGAGCTCGTCATCAGACTGCAAGAGGTTGTGATGGAAAATAATCCCCTGGACCATATTGAGGCTATTATGGGGAGTGACGGAAACAGGAATATCACACAGCCAGTCACAGGTGAGTAACGTCCGGGACTGGGCTGGGGATGCTGTCTGAATCAAGACTGCACCGCTTCTCAAGTTGGACAGTGCTGTCACTTCCCCAAACTTATCCTCGAGATGTTAACAAAAAATTGAGGCTTCATAGATAGAAAGGAGTCCCCATCCATTCTGCTAGAGACTAAATACCGAGGCGAATATAGCGCTCTGTGCTGTAGCCCGACATTACTCCCATGGTGTAGCAAGGAAGGGAAACGATTTAGGGTCATACCTGTCGGCATTGTATTTGATCTTGCCCTTCTTAGAGACTGCAGGCACCATAAGGTCACCAGCAAGAGATGACTTAGTCCGCTTCACTGTGGGTCGTCCGCCCTGATGCCACCCACAGATGCCAACCAGCCACAGCAAAGGCCAACTGGCATGATGACCATTGCCAGGAGTCCTGATGTCCCAAGAAGACAGGCATCTACTCCTTGACATACATGGAAGTGTACAGCTCAGGCATCAGCAGTGAGATCCTTGTGCTGTTAGGGGGCTACCACCAAATGGGTACATGATGGCCACACCACAACGGACTGGCTACCGTGCTGGATAGTGGGCACAGAGAAATCTAATACTGACATGGGGGCAAAAGAAGACAGGATACAACGGAAGAAGATGACATACCCCAAAAAAGTGGCCTCGCCCAAATAGTTGAATTGCAGGTGGAGATCCAAAGCCCATGACAAGAGGTTCAGGAGATCGAATCTAAGGGCACTATGGATAACTCGTGCACCATGTAGGGCATCCTTCCCCATATGGCCTGCACTTCTATAGAATTTGAAAAGTGGCAGGTCAAACCATAAAATGGGACCTGAACTTATAGGGACGAAAAGTGTGAGACTTCTTTTAGTTGCCTCTTACGAGAGGCAGCGATACCTTGGGCGTATTCTAATCCCCGGACTGCATTTATTGGGGTACATGAACTTTGTGGACAACTGGCACTAGTGTTCTTAATATCCTAGGCAGTTACATTGAGATCCTCTGCATTGTTGTGCACATTGGGTGCCACACAAATTACTGGATCTATCATTCTATTATTTTTCCATGAAACTTTTTTTGTGCACGTCATATGTAATGACATTTTCCAGTATCACACTGTAAGTTTTAATTGGAGGGTGACTCGCACAATTTCAGAACAAACATCGAAGGAAGAGCAAAACAGTTACAATAGACTTTTTGTATACATTTGCAATTTTAATGCACTTCCCATTGAACAAAAAGTTCTTTTCTACTATGACTGTCACAGATTATGAATATGTCTACAAGTCAGCCTTAAAATAATGTAAAAGCTGTTTTGCCAATAAACTTATTTGATGCTGTTCAGTTCAACCATAATTTTATATTTTACTTACATATGCAGTTTAAGATTTAAAAACAAACTTACCGTTCCACATTTTTTTAATAAGATCCAACATGCTGTGTGGTGGCAGTACGCGACTGCGATCCAGAGGCATTACAAAACAACGTTGAGAATCTAAGTCGACAATGCCAGTTTTGTTCTGTAAAAAAGGTTCTTTGAATTATTCAGATTTTCATTTTAGATACATAATACAAATACCTATAATATTTCATGCTTACAGCATTGAAATCATGAACAAATCTTCCTCTTCGCCCTCCCTTGAATTCAGGAACATCAATTTTCTCAAAATCTTCATTTACTAAATCCATTTCAAATTCTTCTTTAAAATAGCCTTCCAGCTTGTTGGTTTCATTTAACTCATCATCATCAGAGTCCCTGGTCCTCGCCCAACTCTGAAAATAATCATCATTTGATAGCATTTCACTTTCTTCAAGAAAAAAATTATAATTTTTTTTTTCCTTGGAGGGGGGCGGGGAGGGGTGGGGGAAAGAGAGAGAAGAGAGAGAGAGAGAGAGAGAGAGAGAGAGAGAGAGAGAGAGAGAGAGAGAGAGAGAGAGAGAGAGCGCATGTAGTGATAGGCACCTGAAGGAAGGACATACATATAAAAACATTGATTTTTAATCTTATTACTACTGCCACTACAAGTGAAAGATTTTTGCACAACCCCATGGAGCTGTGCCGATGTTATAATTACAGAGAAGGTGTAGGACTCTCTTTATCCAAGGGGTGGACTTAAACATTGCTGTTCTGCTTTCCTAGTCAACAAGGTGAGATAACCATAACATCCCCTAAATTTCTTCCTTTTCTCTCTTTCAATATTTTGAATTTTCACATTATACTTAATTTGTGTATACTGAGGAAATACGAAAGGATTCATGTGTCTGGTACTGGCATATTATTTATTTTCATATAATGTATGAGAAAAAAAAAAGAATATGAAATATGTTGCCACTCATAAGACGCCTTTCTCTAGAGTTAAAGAGTGCAGTAAGTACTTAATGATTACCCCATTTTATGCTGATTTCTCAGCAGTAAAGTGTGCATGTACACACACACACACACACACACACACACACACACACACACACACACACACACACTCTCCCTTGCTCCTGGAAGATTTTACTGTGTCAGCAATGTAGCTCGTCTTTGGTGAAGACTCGCATCAGGTAGAGTGCATGAGGGGTGAGATAAGTTACGGAGTGAGAGGGAGGGGTGGCTGGCGGCTGGTAGGGTGAGACAGCATGTACAGAGGATAGGAATGAGGCAGCTGTAAGGTCATTCTGGCCACAGGCAGGGGAAGTAGCAGACAAACAACAATGATGTGGGTGTGGGGATTTGGAGGGAGAGGGTGAACAGAGGGAGAGGAGACTATGGAAAGACGGAGTGAATACAAGATTAGAAGTTAAAGTGATGGGGCAGGAATAGAGATGTGGCAGCAGTTAGCAGAGACTGAGGCCAGGAATACCACAGGATAGAACAAAGTGTTGCACGAACAATTCCCATCTATTTAATTCAGAGAAGCTAGTGTTGGGGGAAGGATCCAGATGGCACTGGTAGTGAAGTGGCCACTGAAATACAGCACATGGTGCTCAGTAGCATATTCCACTGCTAGAGGGCCAATTATGCTTTTGACTACAGTTTGGTGGTGGCCATTCATTTGGATGGATAACTAGTTGGTAGTCATGCCCACAGAAAATGCTATCCAGAAATTACAGCTGAGCCAGTATATATATATCACATGACTTGTTTTAAATGTGGCCCTACCTCAGACAAGATGGGGCGAGGAGTTGGGAGAGCAGCTCATACAGGCACGGCTCGTAGTTAAAAATTCTGAAGCAGAGCTGCCCCAAATATTATACAGAAATATATCTCCCAATAATTTATTACAGTTTAATTATCAGGACACTTTCTGAATATGTCCCACACAAATAATGACAGTCAATGTTTTTGGAACTGTTGATATTTAACGCCTTTGGGTCGATCCAAATGCAGTGGTCCAATAAAAATTAAGTTGATTGCTTGACCATTTTTAATTTTTTTTTTTAGTTGTAGCAAATGCTGCAGCATGAAATTCCACTTAGGTCCATGTAGTGATAGGTTCTGTTGGGGGTAAAATGTAACTTTTGAGATTAAAGTTAATGATCACCATTATTTTTTATTACTGTGTTGATGTTTCTTGGTCTGACCTTGCAGCAAACGTGTGCCTTTCCTTCATATGTGGACTAACTCCTTTGTAACCTCTTCTGTGCTGGAAACTGGGAATATTCACAAATCTAAAACACTACTAAATGATCAAAACTTTTCTCAGGTACCTCCATGTATTGATTCTTCACTCAGTCAGAAAACACTTTGTAAAAATTTGTGCTATTAGATCTACTCTGTATGAAACGACATTAATGATATTTCAGCTTCTTTTCTTTCTGTGACATCACGCCAATTGTCACGGTACTTGCTGCTCTACAGCATGTGGTGTATCTAAAAGCCAGGATAAGACTATAGAATAAACGGTGCAAATCAGCTGTTACCAGAAAGCATGATAAAGCAGCTGTAGTCGTTCCACCTTGCAGAAACATTGTGTCTACATTCATCAGGTTTAATGCACAAATGAGATACAACTCCCAAACAACAGCCAAGTAAAAAAAAAAAAAATTATTATTATTTTTATGGTGGTGACCATCATTCATTGGTACTATAGAGAGTGTGCAACCTCTCACTTCACCACCACATATCCCCCTTCTTTCTAGATAAATTATGTCACAATTATTGAACATAAAAAATAAGCAATACTGATGTTATTGAAAACCTTTAGTAATTCATATACAACCAAGTTGTATAAAGTATTCATCTTTTCCTATTTTTCCAACAATCACTAATTATTATATATTATTATTTATTATATTATTTATTATTATTATTATTATTATTATAAATAATTCCATTATGAATTTTCATCATGAACCTAGACTCATTTTATTCTAAGTTCTCTAATCACAGTTATAAAATAGACGCACATTTAACGTGAACTGAATTTCTTGAAGTAAGTTAGTACTATCAAATGCTCCGAACATAAACTGCTTTTTAGATTATTGTTATTACTTCTTGGCATGAACTAACCACAAGGAGGGCAGTCCAGAGAGAGAACAGCAATACAAATGGTAACTTCCATTCAGTTGGCCAACCACCTTCTACAGAAAACCAAGGCTTATGAGCCATACCTCATACTTTTCTTCATTGCCTTTAAGAAAGACACGTAAATAGATATATTTACTACTTAATCTAATTGTAAGCTGAGCTAACCTCCTACAAAATTCCATATTAACCCAACCATAAATCTTAACCAATCACAAAAAAGGTAAAAATATCTCTGGTACAATACTCTTAAACAACCACATTTCTACTAAGTAATAGAAAAGTAATATTTTTACAATTTGTGGCACAGCCAACAAACCAGAGGAATCACCCACTTAGAACAACTAGGAACTTCTGTTGTCTTGCATAACACAATCTTTTACTTATTATCTATATCATGAACAGCCTAAAAAACAAGACATCGGCTGGATGTTAGCATGGCAATTACTATACATATACAGGTACTTTTCTCTTTCTTTCCCCATTCAATGGGGCACCACTAACAGCCAGCATCTATAAAGATGGTTCCAATAATAACAATAATAATAATAAAGTTAATGTATTTTCCTATGTATTTTGTAAAAGTGTTCTCTTCAATGTTTTTGGTTAGGCAGCATGTGCTATCGTATTTTTGTTTTCCAACATAATGTACACAAGTGCAGAAGTGTGTGCTTTCTGCTTGCTACTGTTTATGGTGTACTGTTACAGCAGGCATCTGTTGCCAGCAACTAACTTCAGGTTTTCATATTGGTGATTTAGAGAGCAAATTTACATAAATCCACTAATTAAACATAAGCAATATTTTTTGCCAGCAAACTTTCTTTTATAAAAGCTGACTGTGAAAACCATTATTTCCACTGGTTGCTTCATATTCTGGAAATGGAAGAGATCAAACAAGCATTAAGCATCCTAATCCATGCAAACGGCGAGTAAAGGTGACTGTACGATGCTCATGACCCAATGCATCATAATAAAGCATGTTAGCAATTTCTAATTTCTGAGTAAATTTGCATATAAATTTACATGTGTGATTTGGATGTTGGTTCTTAACTGTGAAAAAGTTCAAATTTGATTTGATTACATGTTTTGATTTCAACATGTTAAGAAGGAAAAAAAGAGCGAGCGAGTCTGTTCACAAAATGAATAAACAAAGTGTTTAATTTTTACTTCCAACTGGGTGAAATTACCTCTTACTATGTCACTTGATCAAATTCCTTCCTGTATCACTGAAAGCATTTGTAAAAACAAGCTACACCCACTCTCACGAAGTTCTGAAATACCTTCAGCTTCTCCAGCCTCAATTCCATAATTAACAGGGAATACCTCCCCCTGCCATCTTTCCTTCTACCCAGCTGGGTCAAACCCAACAATGCCTGGATTTTTGTCGTCGTCGTCGTGATAATTCTGTGACAGGTACATAAGACAGCAACAATTACTTAATAAATAGGAACCATGAGCTCCTACAAATTTTTAATTCAAATGAATGACTTTACAAGAAATCAGATATTCTCCTTCCAGTTTCATGCCTTTTTTTGTTGTCCAGTGTACATGAGTGGATTTGCACCATGAATATCCTGCATGTATGTTGTAATCGGTTGATGTGAATCAGTTTGAAATTCCAAACATGTATGCCTAGAGTGCCACTGCAGATGTGTACACCTAAGGTGCATCCCATAATAGGGGCTAAGTGTGCAGTGTTAAACTTCCTTTAATCAAAAAACAAAATCATAGTGGGTCCAAGTATTTCTTAGTTATAATCTTCATTTCTTTCTAACACAAGTGGGACTGTAATCATTATCTTGCTACTTTTATACTACATAGTGTGTTATTACACCAAAACAGTGAAACTCCACACACAATAACATCTTAATGCAAATCATTTTTAAACAAATTTTTATTTTATTATTTAATAAGTTGTGGGATTCCACCAGTCATAAAAAATATGGATATCAGAGGCTTTCAGGTGCTAGAGTATGCATGTATTACAGTATTCCACATAAATTAATTGGTCCTGTAATTGACACCAATGAAGTGGGCCCTTGGACAGCACAGTCATATTTCTCTAACAGCTAATTTATTTACGTTAGCCAGTCCTGGCATATCTTACATTGGTGTCTGGGCCCTGGCGGCATCTCGCACTCACAAAGATGCCTCGACTAGGGGTTCCCACTATGTTTAGATCTTATCTCATGTAGCAGGTTTACTTCGAAAAAAGCCTTGTTTTCACTGTTTTGCTCACAAAAGCATCCTCTGCTTACCTAGCTAAAAAATGACTTTTCTCCTTCTTCCAAATTCAAATTGTAAAGCAGCTCTACTGGTTGCCCCACGGAAAATGCCACTGTGCCTTCAACAACCAATGCCTCATGCCATCTCCTGAAAGGAAAGCTGGTTGGCTAAGAGGCAATGACATGTACAGCTGTTCACTCATCCCATCTGGTAACTCGTCCAGGAGTGACCTCTCCTGTCTGCCTACATGACCTGACCATGCCTGCTCACTTGCAGCACAACATGTTTCAAGAGAGGTGTCCTACTTAGGTGAACCATGCAAGTAACCTATAAAATGTATTCTATGTTCATTAGCTACTTGCAATCACTGGTACTGATACATCTCATTAGTAAGAGGGATTAATTATTCTGATTTGGTTAGACTTTCCTAATTCGATTTCATATTAGTTCTGGCCCAGTTTTGAGAAAAATGGTCATATATTACAACCCATTACGGTGAAATTTATGCAGATGCAGTTTCATTCAAAACTGTTACAGTTGAAGTGCATCAAAGAAATCTGATCTATGTGGCATCAGATTATTTGCTCATTTGAGGCACTGTTTAGGATTTGGACTGTGCCAAGATTACACAAACAGTTTATTACATTCCCAACTAAAATGCTGTTCCATAACTCATTCAATTTCTCCATTATTTTTCTGGCATCAAGTTATTTCTTTTATCAGACACAAGCCTTATCCCCACGACTTTGCACACGTATGCGTTAGACACAATACTGAACGTATCTCCCCCCTCCGTCTTTTCCAACTCTTCCTCTGTCACTGTGCACATCATCCACTCACCTCTATCCCCTCCTCATGCCTCCTTCTGCCCCTCCCCTCCTTACCCCTCTGTCCATCTCCTCCCCACCCCCTCCAGATTCTGTCTCCTCCTCTGCCACACTATCTTCTACCCCTCTTCCCCAAGTCTCTGTCCGTACCCTCCTTTCCCCGTCACTCTAGCCATCCCCTCCCGCATCTCTCCCTCCCGATCCACCTTCCCATCCAGACTGATACAACAACACAACATGCCTTTCATGCTGAACACCCCACCACGAAAGGGCCTGGAAAACATTTTCTGGCCCCTGACATGTAAGCTGCCTGCAAAGCAGGTTGATCAGGCAGCCTAAACTTTTCCTACACAATATGTTTGTCATGCAAGGCAGCCTATAAGTGAGAGGTGGGGAAAAAAAAAATCATTTTTGCTCTCTCTCCACTCCCACCAGAGCTAAGAGGTTATAAATCCCGATACTTATGAGGCCTGATTTTTCAGAGTCCAATTTGGTTGAAATCAGTCCAAGGATTTTGGATGAAATCCCAGACATCTTTGTCCTTGAAACTTCCTGGCAGATTATCAGTGCACACACTGCTGCAGAGTGAAAATCTCATTCTGGATCTTTTTCCTTTCTTGCAACAAGGACTTGGTATTTTACAACAGTCACTTAGGAATCCTCACTATATCTACAGTATACTTCAGGTATGTCAAACTTTATGTATCCTGTAGATAGCAATCCTTGGGACTAAACCACGGCAAAACCAAGATTCTCATCAGGGGACTGTGGGTAACAGATGTTTTCGATTTTAGAAATTTCTGGAACTTTCCTATGAAAGGAGTAACAAACTGCTAAGAGGGGCATTCCTTGAAACCAGCAAATGCAATTTAGTTTCAGCAGTTTCAAGCACTTCATCTATAAATCCCAGTATCGTGGTTGCAATTCTTGTTTGTGGCATGATCAGATGTGCTTTCTGAGTGGCTCAAGCAGGACAACTTGTGCCTCGTCTACCTATCAATCCTCCTGCCTAGTATGCCCTGCAGGATGTGTGTGCATAGTTAAGTACTGTAAGAAAATTGCTTCATTCCATACCTGAAGAGAATAATTTTATCATGAAATCTGTGCATGACCAGCGAGTAAAAATGAAATGATAGTAGTTTTCCACAAAAACTCAAAATGATTGCACTTGATAAGCTAGTCAAATAACAGTTTTAAAGGCCACATATAAATGTTGGAAGATATAACTGATAATGTTAGATGAAGGAGTCTGCATTCAACTGTAATGTCTGAAATACATGATACTGCAATTTCTCTTGCAGTAATTGTCAATGTGTGAGATCCACTAATACTAGATCTCTGGGTATCATGCAAAAAGAAGGCTTAGCTTATTGTCTCTATTGAGGTCAACTGAAGTTTGTAATACCACTCATCTGCTTTGACCCGTGACAAACTGTGTTGTGTTCTGTGACTTCATGGTAACACAGGGTAATGGATAAGTGATGGAGAGGGTGTTTCTTAGTATGCAGTGGGACTCTTTAGTATGAGATGCTTATATTTCTAACTTGTTTGTGATTGATGCTAATGATACATTGGACTCAATCAGAGCCATTTGTGGGAATAACATCCGAGTTTGGACCAAATTGTTAGCGAGTTATTTAGGTGTTAGTAGTAGTAGCTAGGATATATATTTGGATTCTGATATGTTAGTGTAGTGTGTTGTTTATGGTTGGAGATTTAATTTTAATTTCATTTTTTTTTAGTTACAGATATGAAGTTCATGATTAGATCCCGTGCAAGCAGCAATGTGGGACATCTCAATCAAGATTAAATTTCTTCAGTTATTCATTTCAAGTGCCAAATATGTGAAATCTTATGTTTGCGGAGACGGTACGAGACTGACCAAAGTTGCTGCATGTTGGACCAGGGACCAGTACATGTGGAGTTGCCAGCTGGAGAACATATGGCGTTCTATAGGGAGAATTTCCTGGTTTGAGAAGTCCAGGTTGACCATCTGAAAAGTGACTGTAGACTAGATTTGTGTGTCAGCTCTCTGACCGGTAAGTATGTTTTTATGGTTTTGTTTCCCTTTATTGTTGTATGTATGGCATGTGTGTTTATGTCAATGTCTTTTATATTAAAATTGGTGTTAATGCAGTTTCTTTTATGAATTTTTGTTGTGTTGTTAGTAATGATGCTGGACTGGAATGTATCATGAAGTCTGTTTTACTTATATTCGTGAGGTTAGGTTTTCGATATTAGCTATAAGAGAGTTATGGTTTTGTGGTACTGTGGACTTCAGTTTTGCCACATAGTCAAGTGAAGCATTAGATATCAGAATTGTTGTGTGGTTTTGAGGTTTTTGTTTGTACTGTACAGGTCATGTGAAATTTTCAGTAGGCCTACTGGGTTATGGAAGCTGTGTGTGAATAAGTGCTATTGTGGACTGAGCTATATAGGTCTTTTGGGGACTAGTTTCTTTTTTTTTCTTTTCTTTGTTCTGTCGATTGCTGAATATTCTGTTTGCTTGATTATTTAGTTCATTATCACCTCCCCCCCTCCCCCGCATCTTACAGTTGCACCATTTGTTTAATTTTACCTCTGCAATTAAATATTTTTCATATTATTTGTGTGTGTTCACATGTGTAACAAGTGACATCATGGTCACCATGTTGTATAACCCTGAAATAAAGGTGTCCACCATCTTGATGCTCTAATGGGTCAAAGCTAGCAGGTGGTACAGCAATCTTCAGTTTTGCCTTTTATTTCATCACCCACAGTGAGCTAATGACTGAATATCAATTAATATTAAGTGTACCGCTGTCTATATTACTGGGCATTTTTTTAAAATCTGAACATTGCCAGATTTCACAATGTGATCACCACCAAGCTGAACCTTTAAACACTACTTATTATCACCGAATCTCGCTGATAAGGTCTACATGTTAGCAACCATATTGGTGGAGGGATATTATTCTTTTTCTCACACAAACGCAACTCACACATATGATCACAGTCTCTGGTTGCCAGATTGTGAACAGCATGATGGGAGTCTGGGTGGTGGGGGTAAGGAGAAGGCTGGCGTGAGGAAGGTGTGGGGAACAGTGACGTGCAGCTTGTGGGAGCATACAATGACAAGATAGAGAGAAGGTGGGGCAGCTAGCTGCAGTCGGGATGAAGTTAGATGGAGGGAGGGGTGCGGCAGAAAGGGAGGGAAGTAAGAAGACTGTGGGTGTGGTGATGGAGTGGAGGGTTGTGTAGTGCTGGGATGTAAACAGGCAAGGGGCTAGATGAGTAAGGACAATGACTGACTAAGGTTGAGGCCAGTAGAGTTACGGAAAAGTATGATATATTGCAGGGCGAGTTCCCACCTGTGCAATTCAGAAAAGCTAGTTTTAGTATGGAGGATCCATACGGCACAGGTAGTGAAGCAGTCATTAAAATGAAGAAGACTTGTGTTCAAAAACTGGGAGGTCCAGCTGTTTCTTGGCCACAGTTTGTCGTTGGCTATTCATGTGGACAGACAGCTTGTTGGCTGTCACACCCACATGCAATGCAGCACAGTGACTGCAGCTTAGAATCACTGCTTTTTCCCATCAAAGGCCTGCCTTTGATGGGACAGGTGATGCTTATGTCTGTACTGGAGTAGGCAGTAGTGGGAGGATGTATGGGACAGGTCTTGCATCTAGGACTATTACAGGGATATGAGCCACGAGGCAAGTGGCTGGGAGCAGGGGTTGTGTAGGAATGAGAGAGGATATTGTGTAGGATCAGTGAGTGGTGGAATACTACTGTGGGTGGATTGGGAAGGATAGTGGGCAGGATATTCCTTATTTCAGGGCATGCTGCCGAGAAATAGTCAAAACCCTGGTGGTGAATGTGGTTCACTTGCTCCAGTTCTGGATGGTGCTGAGTCACGAGGGGACTGCTCCTCTGTGGTTGGAAGGGGAGGTGGGAGGGGTTGAATAGATAGATAGAGAGAGAGAGAGAGAGAGAGAGAGAGAGAGAGAGAGAGAGAGAGAGAAGGCAAGGAAGATCTGTTTCTGTACTAAGTTGAGAGGGTAATTACGCTCTGTGAAGGTCTCAACAAGAGCCTTGGTTATTTTGAGAGGGACTGCCCTGACTAGTATGGAATTGGTTACAGCTGTCAAAATGGACGCATTGCTAGTGGTTGGTATGTTTGATATAGACAAAGGTACTGATGTGGTCACCTTTGAGGTGGAGGTTAGCATCTAGAAATGTGACTTGTTGGATTGAGGAGGACCAGGTGAAGCGAATGGGGGAGAAACTGTTGTGGTTCTGGAGGAATATGGATAGGGTGTGCCCGCCCTCAATCCTGACCGCAAAGATGCCTACAACAATTCGGAACTAGATGAGGGGTTTGGTATTCTGGGCCGTTAGAAAGGATTCCATTGGATGACCCATGAATTTGTTGGCGTAGGATTGGTGGCTTGCAGGTGCCCATTGCCATACTGTCCACTGTCTTTTTTTACCTCTCTCTTTTGGCAATGCCCCCCCCCCCCCCTCCATCACACCTCCCATTGTGCACCTAGCTGCCCTACCCTCTCTCCGCCTCATCCCTGTATGCTCCCCCCAGGCAGCGCTTTACTGTCACCCACCCCTAACCTGTTCAATCGTTTCATAATATTATCAAAGACAATCTTGACATTTTCATTACTACCAAAGGCCCCCTTTCACTACCCCTACCCAGTATGGCAATGATAATTCTGTATACAACCAACAATACACTTTATAATCCCCACAAGGAGACGACATGATCAGGCTCCATGTATAACGGCAACATACTCAATAAATGCTAACTCTTCTAGTTCCATTTAACAGAATATTGAGTTCTCATGGGGTAATTTTGCTGTACATATATACACACATATTACGTAACACTCCTGCATTTAAAGTAGAGCACCCAGTTAATGGAAAGAAGACGGTGAGAAAAAATAATTAAACACAACACAGACCTCCAACAACTATAATCTACAATATTAAAATAACCAGCAACCAGTTGCCTATAAAGATTTTATTTCCATAATAAATTCAGGCACTTAGTGCCCTTCTTCAGAAGGTTATAACTATCACATTATTGCGAGTGTCGAATAAAGAAATACAATTTCTTTTATGCAAATGGTTGCTGATTATTTCAATATATATACACACACAACTAAAGTTGTGAAAGAGGGATAAAATACTATAATCTACAAGCCAATCCTCCTCCTTTCATCTTCTCCCCCTCCCCCAAAAGAGATTTTACTATACAAACTGGATACGAATATATAACATCTTTAATATGTATGTTCTACGATGGCAACTACTCTAGCCACCTTCGTCCTATAGGTACCAGACAGTCCAAATTCTGGTGGAGGAGGGGATTAGTGTTTAATGTCCCATCATCAACAATGGTGTCCTTAAAGATATTCCTAAATAGATTACTTAAATCACTTATCCTTTGCAGTGAGCAATATGATTACCAGGAAGTCACTTAGTGGAAGAACCTACACTAAATTAAACATCAATTTCCAACTAATATCGCCATCCTATCTAACATAGACTTTACCGAATCAGGCATACATTGTAAGCTGCATACACAATTGAACAATTATTCCCATGAAGCATTCCTGTACCTCTCCACGGACTGTCTTTTAGGTGATTGTGAGTGCAACATAACTCATCACTGTCAGTGAATATCTCTAATAAAGGCATTAGCATGTTAGAACGGCCCTCCCCCCCCCCCCCCCCCCCATACACAAACCAATCATTACCTTAGACAGCTTTCATATGACCAAAAGATAAAATTGTAATTTCATTTCACAATTAAGTAGGACTATTCTGCTGCCCTTTCTGTCTCATTAAAATAATTTTATATGCTACAAACAGTGCCCATACGATAATTTGTGGGGGGGGGGGGGGGCTAACCCTGTAGTACGGAATACTTCTTAACGTTTTGGAAGATAAATGGTGGTTTGTAAGTAGCCATAAAAATTTTACAGTTCTGATCCTTTTAAACACCTGCATAATACAGACTTTTAAATTATTTTCTCAAAAAAAAAAAAACACCTGACTACAATATTTTCTTCTTTTCCCCAAGTGCTGGGGAAGGGAAGGGAATGTAGGTCCTGATCTTGCCTTCCCAGGAATGGTTGGCCCTATTTGCTACCAGTTAATATGTATTTTTCCATGTACATGTATAATTTCCTTTCAACAATCATGAATGCTAACCGTATTGATATGTGCAATGCTGGAAGAAAATGTAACAAGTTTTATGCTCAAACTTTTCCCTCTTATTATTATTATTATTATTATTATTATTATGACAATATACATTTCCCATTAATACTTACAGCAAACAAGTCTGAATCTGCAACATATGAATCTGAATTTACGTTTTGGTTGCTTCTGTCATCCAAATACATTGTGGCATGTGTACCTTCATATGGGATTGTGCACCAACCACGAAAACGTTGCACCTAACAGCGAATTACAGTATAATTAAATTATTGTGAAACGTATTTTCAAATACATAGGCTAATGCAGCAGTTTCAGGGCCAATGTTTGATTACCTGAGATCTTGCAAACTGTCTGTAGAGATACACTCCGGCTATGATTCCGATGCTCATTACTAACAGAGCAGTTAGAAATAAACATATTGTTGTAGCAGCTGAAACTCTACGCGCTCGAGTACGCAAAACAAAGTATTGTGGCTCTGTTTCTGCAGCTCCTTCCAAATCAGGTTTCGAGGGCTGTAACAAGATGTTCATCAACGAAATTTCTAGTACTAGCGAACGCTCATCTTACATTCTGCAATTCCACCAGTGCTTATCAGCTTAAGATAACTGCGCATAATTTTCTTCGTGTTGCCATTTTCATTACTCCATTACAGAGCCCTTAGCGTAGCAAGCCGTAGGTATATACTTACGTAGTTTCCAATCTCTTCATTTATAACTAAGGGAGCTTCCTTCTTGTCTGCCTTTTTTTCACTTAATGGTTTCGTGATAATTGTCATTCTGCCTGCTTAAATACGATCGAGAACTGTCAAGTTTTCACTACAGACGTCAAATCCTCACATCGATCTCGGCAGCTTCTCAATACTCCCGTCCTTTACCAGTGGCGCTGTACGGATTGACAAAGAAATAACGCGTAGCGAGTACCTCAGCCCAAATTTTAATACTAGTGAAGCGAAATTATTTTGTATGGGATACAGGAGATTTATATCGTTAAAGGGTGGTCTTATTACCACAGAATCTTAAACTGAATTAGAAAGTAATAACAACACAACAGGGTCAGTTGTATGAGGGAGAAAGACTTTTTCATATGACGCTAGCGGCGGAACACAGGACTGGAATTTAGATGTGACTGGCAAGCCTAAATACTGTTCCTCATAGCGATCGGGGCGGACAACCTTAATAGTTAAAAGAACTGCGTATATAGAATATCTATGCCTGTCATAGTAATATGTCAAGTTTGAAGATTGGTAAGAGATTTTCATAAAATTGGTGCTTCTAGTAAATGATTGCATGGATGCTTGTTTCGTAGTTTGTTTATTACGGAATATGAAAGCACGGTGTAATTCTAATTCAAGATACATTCCGTAGTTGTTATGCAGTTGCCATAAGATGATTGTTTTTGGAGTAGTTGTTGCATTTTGATTAAGTGGTCGGTATTTGGAGTGCGTAAACTAATGGAATATTGGTATAACTGATTATGAGGTACGTTTATTCTACAACTTATCATTATCACCAATGCATGCCTTAGAGACCTCTGGGCCCACCATAAAATCGGATACCTTTCATTAGATAGCTCCAGTAATTAAATGTGACATTTGTTTAGCCGTGTATTGCTGCACACCACACTTCTGACATTCATCATCAGTTTGCATTACATATCTGTTTTAGCACACTGTTTATGTGAAGAATAAAAACCTGTAAAGTTGACATTTAACTGCATGCACTCTGCTATTACAGAATATTCCCGTATCTACTCGTATAATGAAGATACAACTGGCAGAATTTCTAAGCAGATTTATTTTGTAGCACCTGTCAATGGATAATATGCAATGCAGTGCCTAATAAACCCTGCCTTGATTCTTTGACATTTTTAATGTCATCTGGCCTCATTCCATTATGCCACCAAGTCTTTTGTTGTCTATTGAAATCTGACACTCCTTGGTCCATTAGCCATCGATTCGGTCGGCCATAAATCCAGTTCAGGTGACTGCACCTTCAAAGTAAGTTACTGGACTACAAACTAAGGTCAATTAGATGCATATGCGTTGCTGAAGGCAATATCACAGAAATTTCATTTTTGTTACAGTCGTAACTCATTACCACTTTAGCCTCTTCCCCACTCCATTTGTCTGTTGCACTTGCTCCTCTTATAGTTCTCAACATGTGTCTCTCTATTGCTTGCCATGTAACCCTCTTTTCTCTCTCTCTCTCTCTCTCTCTCTCTCTCTCTCTCTCTCTCTCTCTCTCTAGGCATGTCAAAAGTCATTACATGCACTTACTGTTAACTTCTGATTCAGACACATTGAAAGTTTAGTTTTCACAATGGACACACATTTAGGTTATCAAAAGCCCTCCAGACCAATTTTTACCACTTTGTATTTGTTTCCTATGTGGTCACTGAGCTGTCCTAAATACAGCTCATGGACTGTTTCTAAGACTTCATTGTTTATTTGTAAAGTTTTCTCACTAATGTGTTCCTTGTTAATATAGAATGAACAGCTGTGTTGAATTGCAGTCTTCACATTTAACTGTTGTTACACATGACATCCAGAAATATAAACATTGTTACATGTGCCCACCTATACTTAAGTTTATATT
Source organism: Schistocerca gregaria (assembly GCF_023897955.1). NCBI lineage: Eukaryota > Metazoa > Arthropoda > Insecta > Orthoptera > Acrididae > Schistocerca > Schistocerca gregaria. The sequence continues at coordinate 218,650,384 of NC_064923.1, read as the reverse complement.
ATAAAATTGTCTTTATTTTGATAACTTGTTAAACCTAAATAAAGGGAGAAAAAAAATTTACATTACAAACTGACTAATTTTATATTGTAATCTGTTATAAGGGAAATACATAATTTTGTACCACTCATACACACTACCAAAGGCATACTTGATACAGTGTTCCCTGACATATGCTTCATTTCCTGGTCCTAAAAGGCTGAAGTAGTATACTGCAGAAATGGTGACTGCACTTTTCACATTTCTTGAGTCACAAAATCAATCCAAACAAACTAACTTTATTGAAGTGTAAGTGCAAACCACCTCAGCTTAAACATAATCAAGTACCCATATTTTGTTGCTTGGCCACTTGTGTAATGTGTTGTATTTATATTGTATACAAATTTGTGATTTGTGCTTGCCTCATTTTGAAGGTAGGTCAGTGGTTTATTGTAAAAAAGATTGTGCCTTATTATGTTTGCATTTTAAATTTTTGGTTTGCATCCACTAGTAATAACATGTCTACTCAAGATGGGATTTGAGAAGCACTGTATCAGGTGACTGCAGCTTAAAAGTTAAGCTGCTGTACCACGAACTAAGGTCAGTCAGATGCAGGAGTGATGCTGGAAGCAAGATCACAGAAATCTGTTGGCACCAGAGAAGCTACTACTGGCCAGACAAAAAACAGTTTTCGACCCTCACCTCACTACATGGCAGCTATTTGGCATGGTATGGAAACTTACAACTTTCTGTGTTGGATCTCTCTCTTGTACTCTCTCTGTTTTAACATATTTAATGTTTGTTTTTGAAACAGCAGATTCATAGCTGAAATACACTAAATAACAGTCAAGGAAGGCCTTTTGTTTGAAATCACTTCTAGCACAAGGGAAAAACGAATATAATTTACAGTTAGTGGTGGGTCATAAGCCTGAGCCAACCAGGTACTTGCCATGGCCTCTGTAGAGGAGCCATCGTTGCATTTGCTTTGCATGATTCTTGAAATAAAAAGTAAAGTTTTAAATCTATATGTAGATTTGAACTGATTTACCTTGAATGCAAGTCTAGAGCCTTAATTTTATCACCAGCAACATATGCAAGACACTAGACTTTTGAACACATACTCATCTGTCACCTGCACAAAACAGGTTTTACGAGCATGTGTGACTTACAAATAATTAAAGTGATGATGACTAGAAATATCTGCACAGTCTCTGTGTGCAGCATAAGGAAACAAATACCACTATAGCACCTCCATCATTTAAAAATGCAGAGGAGTAAATTAGGAAGATTTAAAAAAGAGGAGGTGGCACATTTCAGAGGGAGAAAGGAAGTCAGGAATGAAGAAAATATTATTTAGTGCTTGCTTACTCACAGTCTTGGCCTCCAAACACCATTAACGTTCCCTCTCCCTTTCCTCTGTTGTGCATTGTGTAGACATTTCGTAATCTAGATTCTGACTGACCTGTACCTCCTCCTGTTACCTCTGTCCACATCCTCCTTTGCTCTCACCCTCAAGAGGAAAGCTGTAGCATGTAACTTTGGCCTTCCTTTGATGATATTTTGTGTGTTTCAATCTGCTATACTGTGTGTCATCTCCCAAAGGTAAGTATTAAACAATTCATATTTATTTCAATATGACATTTCATGTTTAATTTTCCTCTGTGTCGGTGACCTTTTTCAAACAAATACACTAAGATGTTACAAAGAAATGAATTTCGTAAGTGGTAGCATAGAGGAAGTAACATAATGAATCTTTGTCTTTCTTGTAGTTTTTTGAATGGTATTTAGACTTCATTGTATACTGTAGCTACGAAGTCATCGTCCAAATCTCATATACTTAGTTTGTGAATACTGAATAGGCTGAGGAATAACGGTTATGAAACAGATTAAGGGAAAGCAGGGTGGCAATTCTTCTATAAAGCCTGGAATTCTAAGAGAATTAAATTTTATCTGGAAAAATTAGGGAAATCTCTGGGAATTTTATAAAATCTCAGAGAATTCTGTGTTTTTAAATTAGCATTGAAATTTAATTTTAATTGAGTTTTATAAATCACAAATTTTAGAATACTTAATATTTCAAAGTGTGCTAATTATACTAATATTATTCCATATGAATTATTGATATTTAAAAACTGCGGATGAACTACTGCTTATAGCTTGAGAGAGGAAAGGAAAGTCGTTATTGTGGTATTAAAAAAAAAAAAATTCCATTCATGATATGTGAGATTTTTTTTATTTGTTGCAAAGCCAGTAAAAGATCGTTTGCCCATCTTCTATCATGTGCATCTTCCTGTAAACTACATTTATGTACTTGGAACACAATGTTAGGAAAACCCTCAGATACCTGAAAGACGATTCTCTCTTGCTTATTGTTACTTTATTGTTATGTGCTTCTGTCTCATTTTATTTTGTGGCATTTTGAATTTTTCTTAATCCTACTGTTTGACAATAATATTCTGAAAAAAAAGCCATCTGATTTCACCACAACTGTTATAACTGTTATTTAAATTTTGATTAATGGAGGTAGTTCATTGCTTTATAGTTGTCTTACGCTAAAAATGCTGTCAAACTAATTTTATTATTATCTTTCCAAAAATAGCTTCTTGCAATCCCAGGGCAGATCAGTGGTGTATACTAGCTATTGCAAAATACACTGAAGAGTGAAAGAAACTGATACACCTGCCTAATATAGTGGAGATCCCCCACGAGCACTCAGGAGTGCCACAACACGATGTGGTATGGACTCGACTAATGTCTGTAGTAGTACTGGAGGGAACTGACTCTATGAATCCTGCAGGGCTGTCTATAAATCCATAAGAGTATGAGGGGGTGGAGATCTCCTCCGAGCAGCACATTGATAGACATCCCAGATATGCTCAATGATGTCTATTTTTGGGGAGTTTGGTGGCCAGCGGAAGAGTTAAAACACAGAAAAGTGTTCCTGGAGCCATTCTGTAGCAGTTCTGGACATGTGGGGCGTTGTATTATCCTACTGGAATTACTCAAGTCCTTTGGAATGCCCAGAGGACATGAATGGATGCAGCTGATAAGGTAGAATCCTTGCGTATGTGGCACCTATCGAAGTCGTATCTAGACGTATAAATGGTCCTATATTACTCCTACTGCACATACCCTACACCATTACAGAGCCTCCACCAGCTTGAACAATCCCCTGCTGACATGCAGGATCCATGGATTCTTTAGATTGTCTCCATACTTGTATACATCTGTCTGCTTGATACAATTTGAAATTAGATTCGTCCAACCAGGCAACATGTTTCCAGTCTTCAACAGTCCAATGTCGATGTTGACGGGCCCAGGCAAGGCATAAAGCTTCGTGTCGTGCAGTCATCAGGGGTACAGGAGTGGGCCTTTGGCTATGAAAACCCATATCAATTATGTTTCATTGATTGTTTCGCATACTGACACTTGTTGAGGGCCCATCATTGAAATCTGCAGCAATTTGCAGAAAGGTTGCACATCTGCCATATTGAACGATTCTCTTGTGTCATTGTTGGTCCAGTTCTTTCAGAATCTTTTTCTGGCCACAGTGATGTTAGAGATTTGATGTTTTACTGGATTCCCTATATTCACGGTACACTTGTGAAATGGTTGTATGGGAAAATCCCCACTTCATCGCTACCTCGGAGATGCTATGTCCCATTGCTCATGTGCCGACTATAACACCAAGTTCAAACTCACTTAGATCTTAATAAACTGCCATTGTAACAGCAGTAACCGATCGAACAACTGAGCCAGACACTTGTTGTTTTACATAGACATTGCCAACTGCAGTGTCGTATTCTGCCTGTTTACATCTCTCTGTATTTGAATATGCATGCCTATTCCAGTTTCTTTGGCATGTCAGTGTAAATCATTCAGCTTAAGGCATAGGTAGAAAATGCTTGCATAAACATACTTAGAGCAGCAACATATACTCTGAGGTCAGCCTGTGGTACTTGAAAATGGTTATGAAAAAGATAGAGAAGAACACTTAATGTGTTACAAAAAGTTGTCAAATATGCAGGAGATGCTTGAATGTGCAATTAATAACTTCACTTCATTCGCATACTTTAGGAGCATTGATTGCCACTTATGTTTGATGACTGTTAACAAGTTCTGAATGCAGTGATAGTGATAGCAACTGTTTGCAGTGAAGGCCTTCTTTGATCTGATTATTTACATGCCTGAGCTGCATTATATCCCATTGCTTGGAGACATTCAGACAGATTAAATCAAGTGATCTCAGTAGCCAAATCATCTGTTGCTTCCCAGATGCAGCTGTTAAAGTATCTTTCATACCATTGCTGAACTAGGGTGCAACTCTATGGTATTGTCAATAATATTTAGTCAGTATTCAGAAATCTGTAAACACCCCTTTAAGAATCATTATGGCCATAAATGTGGGTAGGAATAATTAATATATGGTCTGATCGATCTTTGATGAAGAGTTTCAGAACATTAATATAAAATGAGCCTTAATAGATGAACTTTGAATCCTGTAATTTGAACACTATGCTGACAAACATGTGGCTTCAAATGTTTCAGGAGGGAAACTGTAAAGTCCGTAGGCTTAGAAAAAGGGTTGCAGAGAAGTCTACTGTAGAAACAAGTGAATAAATTCAATGTATTGAGGGCAATGGCTGGGTTTGATTGTCAAGATTAAAAGTTTCAAACTGCTGCTTGCATAGCACTCTGCACACGCAGGTACATTATATACAGTGGCCAGCCATTTACATGTTTAAAATCCAGTATGTTATGCTTGATTATGAGTGTTCATTAGAGACAAGGATATCATCAGGGGTGCCCCAGGGAAATGTGATAGGACCACTGTTATTCTCTGTATACAAGATGACATAGCCAAAACTTCTGCCTGTTGTGATGAATGGCAACTAGCTCTAAATGTGGGGCATTGTAAGTTAATGCAGATGAGTAGGAAAAGCAAACCTGTAATGTTCATATACAGCATTAGCAGTGTACTGTTTGGCACACGCTACGTCATCTAAATATATGGGCAACTTCAGTTTATTGGAAGAATTTTGGGAAAATGTGGTTCATCTGCCAAGGAGACTGCATATAGGACACTTGTGTGGCCTATTCGTGAATATTGCTAGAGAGTTTTGGGTCTTTACCAGGTCGGACTGACGGAGGACATCAGAGTAGTTCAGAGGTGGGTTTCTAGATTGTTACTGGCAGGTTCAGTCAACACTTAAGTGTTACGGAGATGCTTCAGGAATTCAAATGAGAATCCCTGGAGAAGAGGCAATGTTCTTTTGAAGAACACTACTGAGAAAATTTAAAGAATCGGCATTTGAAGCTGACTGCTGAATGATTCTACTGCCACCAACATACACGGCACAAGAGGACCACGAAGATAAGATTCGAGAAATGAGGGCCAAGGAGGTATATGGACAGTCGTCTTTTTCTCACTCTAGTTGCGAGTGGAACAGGACAGGAAATGACTAGTAGCGGTATAAGATACCATCCAACATGCACCATAAGATGGATGCACAGTATCAATGTAGATGTAAAGTATTCTAACAGAAACATGTTGAATCAAACTAAAATACAAGTAAAACTGCAATAGCAGGGACTGTATAATGGGAGAGAGGTGTCCCCATAAGCCCTGCATATGGAGCTATCTGATGCCATTACATCTTCGAGAAATATCATAAGCATTCTCAAGATTGCAGAATGCTTCATTCAGATGATATCTTTGATGGAAAGTTTGTAGTGTGGTCATCTGAAAGCTTCTCAGGTTTTCAATTGTGGAATGATATCTCCTCAAATGTACACTGGAAGTGAGTGAGAAGTAGTGCAGGGTCTAAGATTAATTCAATGCAGCAGTTTGCTGCCTGCTACAAGGTATGTTGTGCGCATTCTTAGTATAACACTATGACCACTACAGATGTTTGAGGAAAGAAATGAAAATATATATTTCCAAAAGGTGCGGTAGAATCACTTTTACCATAAAATTTTGTAAAAGATTTTTTTGTCGCCAGTGAAATGTCACATATTACAGATAATGCTCAATTAATCACTCACATGGGGAAGGAGCTGCTGTACACTTCAGTATTGGTGGTACTGTAATCCCGACTGATCCTCCTTGAAAGCTGGATTCTGATTGGTGGAAGGAATAAGTTGAGTAAAAGGATTCACCATGGGCTGTAGATGTCCCTCTGGTTTGGATGGAGCTGATGTGCTCATTGTAGTATTAATATGTTACCTTGCGCTTCTCCTCAATGTCATCCCAACGACCTCAAACACAAGTATCTGTTGTGATGTTCACAGCAATTGGTCTGTACTTAAATCTTTAATAAAACACACTTCCATCTTTGTAAAGAAGCACTTCACACCTCAACAGTGAACACAGCTTTTTTAAGTGGACAACTACTGTTAACATATGTACTTAAAATTACAGATGACCCAGAAGTTTCAAAGCAGCTATCGAAAATATGGTCAACCCAGGCACAACTTTGTACAACTAAGCAAGCACAGCTTAGCTGGAATGTAGCATTGTCCTTAGAGATTTGTTACAAACTTTGTAGCCTTAACCACTACACACCATATCAGTGTATACTTCAGTGCATTACTCGTGCTGTGAAGCAGTCATTAAAGTGAAGAAGTGCATCATGTTCGGCTGCCTGTTCACTGACTGGGTGGTCCATCTGTCTTTTGGCCACTGTTTGACTGTGGCCATTTGTGTGGACAGTCAGCTGGTTAGCTGTCATGCCCATGTAGATAACGACACAGTGATTGCAGCTAAGTTTGTACATCAAGTGGCTGCTTTCATAGGTAGCTTTGTATTTGATGGGGTAGGAGCCACCAGTGACAGGACTGGAGTAGGTGGTAGTGGGAAGAAGGTCTATTGCAGATACATGATTCACGAGGCAAAGATTTGGAAGCAAGTGTGGAATAGGAACAGACAAGGATGTTGTGTACAGAGTGTGAATGACAAAATACCATGTGAGAGGGATGGTCCCCTTATTGGGGAGCATATTTCTGATTTCAGGGCAGGATGAGAGATGTCAGACCCTGGTAGAGAAAGTGATTCAGTTGCTCCATTTCTAAGTGCTACTGTATCATGAGGAGTACTCCTGTTTGGCCAGACTGGGCGTATATGGTGGATGGTTGGTGACTGGTCAGACAAGGTATGAGAGATATGTTTCTAGAAACGTTAGGAGGGTAATTTCAGTTTTTGAAGGTTTCTTTGTGACCTTCGACATATTTGGATGACCTCTGATGGCTACACTGTATGGAAGCAACTTCTTGGTGTGGAATGGATGGCTGCTATCGAAGAGGAGGTGGTGTTAATGGTTGGTAGGACTGATGTGGATGGAGGTATCCTTGAGGTGGAGGTCGATGTTAAGGAAGGTGGCTTGTTGGGCTGCGGAGGACCAGATGAATCGAATGGTGGAGGAAATGTAGAGATTCTGGAGAAATGAGGACGGTATCCTCATGCTCGGTCCAGATCATGAAGATGTCATCAATGAATTTAATTCACCTAGCAGCGCTATCCATTCTCCATCTCATCCCTGCATGCTTCCAAAGGCCGCACTAGCATTTTCCCTCACTCTTAAGATACCATCCCTCCCTCTCCCAACCCTATGCCTCCTCCTTAACACTGCTACACCCGTTCTAGGTAGATTGCTGCTCACATAAGATGTGATCACAGTTGGGCCTTAGTGCCTGGTAACAGTGGCCGTGTGTGTGTGTGTGTGTGTGTGTGTGTGTGTGTGTCTTTTCTGCTACTAAAGAAGAACTTTCTCTGAAAGCTGCAGATATATTTAGTGTTCTATTTTTACTGTGCCTCTCTGTAACTCGGCACCTCCTCTGTGTGGTGAGTAGCAATCTATCCTTTCCATACTGTTTTTCTATCTTGTACCTTTCATTGTTTGAAACAAGTTTTTGACAGAGCTATATGCAATATATGTATCGAAGGGAAAATTCACTTGAGAAATTATAAGTAGACTAGCTGAGTACCTGGTGTCTTCTATTAGTGTTCTCATTCTTAAATAGTGAGTGAGTGAAGTAAGGCTATTCGTGCACTGTTGACTACACTGCTTTTTCCCCCACACCCCTCTAATAGTTAGGTGTTTCTTACCCACAGTGATAATTTCCAAGGAGTAAGTGATACAGGTACCATGTTTGATTGAAATCAGTGTACATATGTACGTACATACCTTTTTATAATATGTGTGGATGTAATGGCTAACCAGTACTTATTTTTGAGTGGTGAGACTTGGGGCATTTGAACTGCATCTCCCTACATCAAAGAGGAAAGAAAGTTAGATTCAGGAAGATTACAAAAGAGGGGCAGGTCACTGAGAGGATGAGATGATAACTAGGTGGACCCTCTCAACAAACTAACAGTTTTAAAATCTAGGTTAGCTTTTTTCGTACAGTAATGTGTGTTTATCACCAGTACTTATAATTTTACATCCCAAAGATACGTAATGGCAATAAATTATATCTGTGTAATTTTACAGTTACTTGCATGTGTTCCTTTTAGTTGATCGAGCTGTTTTTTTACCATTACGGAATTGTGGTTGAGGGGCATTTATAAATTCCAGATGTACCTAGTTTCATATTCCAGTAATTGGCACCCCTGAATGATCTCAGTATTTTAATATTTGTCACAAGATGTGGGAAACAGAATTCATCTGCTCTACTTGTATAGAGCCTTCATGCAATTCTGGCTTAGTAATGGCTGTGCTGTCAGTCAGCTTAAAGGTCCAAGCTGAAGATAGGCACTGGCGAGCACGGGACCCTGAACTAGTGCGGCTCTTTCCTTTCCGGGCTGCATACCTTCCTTTTCCAATCCTCCCCTCCTCCACCTCCACCCCTTCCCTTCCCCTTTCCCTTCTCCACATATAGGGGTAAGTTTCATGCTTACATCTGGAGATGAATGCTTATAACTGTAAGACATAGTCTCTCTTCTTTGCTTTCTATACTGGAAAGTCTCTGTCCTCCCTTTGTCCTTCTCTTTTCCTTGCCTCTTCTCTTTACCTCTTCTCTTTACCCTCTTCTCCACTGAGGTGTTTAAGACCTCTCTTCTTTTCACTTCTTTGTTTCTATCTTTCTCTTTCTTTCCTCCCTGTGCATGTCTGAAGGCCGACCCACGCATTCCCACGTGTAGCTGGTGACGGGGTAATGTGTAATTCCCCGCCCCAGGTAGGCAGGTAGGGCACATACATACCCCCTGGTAATGGCCAGGCCCAGGGAGGGGCGATTACCCGAGCTGGTACCTTCCAAATGTGCCGATTGGTCCCTCCGTCCGTTTCTCGGGAGATGTGACCTGAGGTGTGTACAATCACCTAAGGCGGGAGTGCCTTCAGAGGGGGACCCCACAAGGAAGGAGCACACCATCGGAGACACCGGTAATCATGGGGAATACTTCCGAAATGGTTTCCTCAACGTCTACAATTTCTGCTCACAAGCGAAAGTTAGATGAGTCCCAGCCACGGACATTTCTTCCACCAGTGCCACAGTTTCTTGTTGTTTCTCAGTCGGGCGAAGGTCAAGAATTCTCCACAGTCAACCCTATCATTGTTCAGAAAGGTGTCGATGCAATTGCAGATCCAGTAAAGTCTTGTTCCCGGTTACAAAATGACACCCTGTTGTTAGAAACAGTCACTGCCCTCCAGACACAAAAATTGCTGTGAACTTCACTGCTACACACCTTCCCTGTCTGGGTAGAAGCGCACTGTGCTTTAAATTCATAACGCCCGTGGTTTATAAACGCTCACTCGACATATTACCCAGTGAGGAAATTCAAAACTACCTGTCTGACCAGGGTGTAACGGCTGTACATAGTCATGAAAAGGGTTGACAAGGACTTGGTACCAACCCGTACTACCTTCTAAACATTTGACAGTGTTCAACTTCCATCGAACATTAAAGTGCCCTATGATGATGTCAGTTCGCCCTTACTACATACCCAACCATACGCGTTGCTATCGGTGTCAGCTGTTTAACCATACCAGGCACTCATATTCCAATCTGGCCAAATGTGTTACGTGTAGCAAGGATGCCCATGAGGGTGATTGTCCACCTCCATCCCCTCTTTGCATCAAATGTATGGGCGACCATGCTGTTTCCTCTATAGATTGCCCCATTTTTTAAGATGAATGACTTATTCAGGAAATCAGACTGAAGGAAAAGGTGCCTACATTTGCTGCTGCCCAATGTGGTTTCCAAAAGCATCGTTCTGCAGTTGACCATCTTGTTGCTCTCCCCACTTACATCATCGAAAATTTTCTCAGGTAACGCCAAACAGTAGCAATATTTTTTGATCTGGAGAGAGCATACGATACCTGTTGGAGGACAGGCATCCTCTGCACACTGTTCCCTTGGGGCTTTCGAGGTCGCTACCCCTTTTTATTCATTATTTTATGACATAGGACATATTTAAAGTGTGGGTGAACACTACTCTTTCCCATACTTTCTCCCAAAAAGGCGTGCCCCAGAGCTCTGTGCTAAGTGTTGTACTGTTTGCCATTGCCATAAATCCAATTATGGATTGTCTCTTTCCTGATGTATCGGGCTCCCTCTTTGTGGACGATTTTGCAATCTACTACAGCTCTCAACGGACCAGCCTTCTTGAATGACATCTTCAAGGATGTCTCGATCGCCTCCACTCCAGGTACGTCGAAACCGGCTACCGATTTTCTCCCAGTAAGACTGTCTGTAAATTTTTGGCATCATACAGAGTTTCTTCTGCCTTCCCTACATCTAGGCCCTGTCGACCTCCCATTTGCAGGTGTCGCTCAATTCTTGGAGCTCATGTTTGAGAGAAAATTGTGCTGGTCCTCCCACATTTCCTATCTTTCAGCCTACTGTCTGTGATCCCTCAAAACCCTCCGTGTTCTGAATGGTACCTCTTGGGGAGCGGACCGAGTGGTCCTTCTCTGCCTATATTGCGCCTTAGTGCGCTTGAAATTGGTCAATGGAAGCATAATTCACTCCTCTGCTCGGCCATCTGTTCTTCTGTGTCTCGACTCTGTCCACCACCATGGATTGTGTTTAGCGTCTGGAACATTTTACACCAGCCCTGCAGAAAGCCTTTATGCTGAGACTGCCAATGCTCCGCTGTCCAATCGGCAAGCTGTCCTTCTGAGGCGTTCCATGCATGCTAATATGGCCCATGACCTTTTTTTCGACACCTTCTTGGATTTAGGGTATGCAGGCCGCCCTTCCTCTCTACCACCACGGGGAGTTCGCTTCCATCAACTGCTACTTCCACTTTCCTAAAACTTTCTTGACAACTGGGGGTACAGCAACGCCTTGGCTCCGCCCCCGAACCTGCCTGCTTCGTGATCTTTGTCAGCTTCCCAAGGATGGTACCCGTTCCCTCATTTATTGTTGGGCTTTTGCTGCTCTATGCGCACAAATGAAGGATGCCACTTTCATTTATACTGACAGCTCAGAAACATCATCTGGTGTTGGGAGTGCCATTATTGCTGGTGACACCCCTAATCGATTTCAGCTTGTCGACCAGTGTTCGGTTTTTACTGCGGAGCTTTATGCTGTTCTCCAGGCTATCCAATAAGTCCGTCGCCGTCATCAGGTACAGTATATTATATGCTCAGATACGCTCAGCTGGAGGTGTGTTCCCAGTCTTAAGTTCCTCATCTGTTCTGACATCCTGAGTGCCCTTCAGACCATGCAACACTTGTACCCAGCGGATACGGTCGTCCAGAACATCCATGATGCCCTACTCAACCTGCAACGGCAGGGGAAGGAGGTTTCTTTCTGCTGGGTGCCGAGGCACGTGGGTATTAGGGGAAACAAACTGGAGGATGTGGCTGCCAAAGATTGTTGAATGTGCTGTCCCCCTCCATGCAGTTACCTCCCTTTTGCGTTTTCGTGTTATGCGTCAATGGGAAGAGGAGTGGCTGACAGTTGGTGACAATAAGCTGCGTCTGGTAAAGGCCACTACGCGACCATGGCGTACGTCCTACCAGTCATGCAGGCGGGATGAGGTTCTCCTCACTCGCCTCCGCATCAGGCACAGTCCCTTAACGCATGGTTTTTTTACTCCGGTGGGAGGACCCCCCAATCTGCAGTGCTTGTGGTGTCCAGATTACTGTCCGACACATTTTACTTGACTGTCTTTTATTCTCTGACCAGAGGGCGGTGGTTTCTTTGCCACCGGATTTGCTGTCTATTTTGCAAGATGACGCAGCGACTGTGGTTAAGGTCTTACGGTTTTGTGTCCTGTCCAGTTTGTTACCTCGGATTTTAGGGAGAGGGTTTTAATGTGCTGCTGGGTGACTGGCTCGCCCAGGTTTTAGGTAAGAGGTCTGCCAGTCACGATTACCTCCTTGTTTCCCTTCAGTTTCTGTTCTCTTTTCCTTGTGTTTCCTTTCCTATTTTTAGTGTGTTCCTTCTCCTCTTGTTTTGCCTCTGTATGTGGGGATTTTGAACTGCGTCAAGTCTGTGTCTTTTAGCCATTTTCCTTGATCGCTGTTCGTCTTAGTCCCTTCACTGCACACACACACACACACACACACACACACACACACACACACACACACACACACACACACACCACTTTCGCTCAGCTCTTTCCTCAGTGTCCAGGCTCTTTACCCTGTCCACCTTCTGGTCCACCGGATTCAGGAGTGCCTGCACTTGATCCACTTGGGAGGCATCCCTGTGGCATTCCTCAGGATCCCAGGACACGTTGGTATCTGTGGAAACTAGGTGGCTGATACAGCGGCCAAGGGTGCAGTCTCTCTTCCTCAGCCTGCTGTTGGCATGGTTCCCTTCGCCGATCTACAGTGTGTTTTATGTTGGCATGTTGCTCTTTTATGGCGCGCACATTGGTCTACACTTCCCAGTAATAAATTGCGGGACGTGAAAGCTCTTCCCTGTGCTTGGACCTCTTCTTCCCGAACTTGTCGTCAGGAGGAGGTAATTTTATTGACATCTTTTAAGCGTCGATCCTCCCTCACTTTATCCTCACTGCTCTCAACAGTGGATGGTGAAACACCTTTTACTTCAGTGCCCCTATATTACTCAGCTGCGCGCTTGTTTACGGCTGTTGCCTGATATATCCCCATTTTAGCAGATGACATGCTCTCAGCTGATCGCGGTTTCGAGATTATCAGTGTCTGTGAGAGGAGTCGGTCATTTGAAGCTCTTTTGGGGAAAACAACCCCTCTTCTATAACGGTTTTCTAAGCTTTTCTTCTGTTTATTAGTTTCTGCTGTGTATTTCCAATTTGGTGGTTTGTTTATTTTATTTTTTTCCCACTTCCCTAAGCCACAAACAGGCACTAATGACCGTAGCAGTTTTGCGCTCTGAAACAATAACAAAAAAAAAAAAAGTATACCATGCCAGAACCATGGACCTTGCCGTTGGTGGGGAGGCTTGCGTGCCTCGGGGATACAGATGGCCATACCGTAGGTGCAACCACAACGGAGGGGTATCTGTTGAGAGGCCAGACAAACGTGTGGTTCCTGAAGAGGGGGAGCAGCCTTTTCAGTAGTTGCAGGGCCAACAATCTGGATGATTGACTGATCTGTCCTTGCAACGTTAACCAAAACGGCCTTGCTGGGCTGGTACTGCGAATGGCTGAAAGCAAGGGGAAACTACAGCCGTAATTTTTCCCGAGGGCGTGCAGCTTTACTGTATGGATAAATGATGATGGCGTCCTCTTGGGTAAAATATTCCGCGGTAAAATAGTCCCCCATTCGGATCTCCAGGCGGGGACTACTCAAGAGGGTGTCGTTATCAGGAGAAAGAAAACTGGCGTTCTACCGATCGGAGTGTGGAATGTAAGATCCCTTAACCGAGCAGGTAGATTAGAAAATTTAAAAAGGGAAATGGATAGGTTAACGTTAGATATAGTGGGAATTGTGAGGTTCGGTGGCAGGAGGAACAAGACTTTTGGTCCGGTGAATACAGGGTTATAAACACAAAATCAAATAGGGGTAATGTAGGAGTAGGTTTAATAATGAATAAAAAAAATAGGAGTGCAGGTAGCTACTACAAACAGCATAGTGAACGCATTATTGTGACCAAGATAGACACGAAGCCCACACCTACTACAGTAGTAAAAGTTTATATGCCAACTAGCTCTGCAGATGATGAAGGAATTGAAGAAATGTATGATGAGATAAAAGAAATTATTCAGGTAGTGAAGGGAGACGAAAATTTAATAGTCATGGGTGACTGGAATTCGAGAGTAGGAAAAGGGGAGAGAAGGAAACATAGTAGGTGAATATGGATTAGGGCTAAGAAATGAAAGAGGAAGCCGCCTGGTAGAATTTTGCACAGAGCACAACTTAATCATAGCTAACACTTGATTCAAGAATCATAAAACAAGGTTGTATACATGGAAGAAGCCTGGAGATACTGACAGGTTTAAGATAGATTATATAATGGTAAGACAGAGATTTAGGAACCAGGTTTTAAATTGTAAGACATTTCCAGGGGCAGATGTGGATTCTGACTATTGGTTATGAACTGTAGGTTGAAACTGAGGAAACTGCAAAAAGGTGGGAATTTAAGGAGATGGGACCTGGATAAACTGACTAAACCAGAGGTTGTATAGAGTTTCAAGGGGAGCGTAAGGGAACAATTGACAGGAATGGGGGAAAAGAAGTACAGTAGAAGAAGAATGGATAGCTCTGAGGGAAGAAGTAGTGAAGGCACCAGAGGATCAAGTAGGTAAAAAGACGAGGGCTGGTAGAACACCTTGGGTAACAGAAGAAGTATTGAACTTAATTCATGAAAGGAGAAAATATAAAAGTGCAGTAAATGAAGCAGACAAAAAGGAATACAAACGTCTCAAAAATGAGATCGACAGGAAGTGCAAAATGGCTAAGCAGGGATGGCTAGAGGACAAATGTAAGGATGTAGAGGCTTATCTCACTAGGGGTAAGATAGATATTGCCTACAGGAAAAGTAAAGAGAACAACTTGTATGAATATCAAGAGCTCTGATGGAAACCCAGTTCTCAGCAAAGAAGGGAAAACAGAAAGGTGGAAGGAGTATATAGAGGGTCTATACAAGGGCTATGTACTTGAGGACAATATTATGGAAATGGAAGAGGATGTAGGTGAAGATGAAATGGGAGATACGATACTGCGTGAAGAGTTTGACAGAGCACTAAAAGACCTGAGTCGAAACAAGGCCACGGGAGTAGACAACATTACATTAGAACTACTGACGGCCTTGGGAGAGCCAGTCCTGACAAAACTCTACCATCTGGTGAGCAAGATGTATGAGACAGGCGAAATACCCTCAGACTTGGAGAGCAACATAATTCCAATCCCAAAGAAAGCGGGTGTTGACAGATGTGAAAATTACCGAACTATCAGTTTAATAAGTCACAGCTGCCAAATACTAATGTGAATTCTATTCAGACGAATGGAAAAACTGGTAGAAGCCGACGTCGGGGAAGATCAGTTTGGATTCCATAGAAATATTAGAACACGTGCGGCGATACTGACCTTACGACTTATCTTAGAAGAAAGATTAAGGAAAGGCTAATCTATGTTTCTAGCATTTGTAGACTTAGAGAAAGCTTTTGTCAATGTTGACTGGAATACACTCTTTCAAATTCTAAAGGTGGCAGGGGTAAAATACAGGAAGTAAAGGCTATTTACAATTTGTACAGAAACCAAATGGCAGTTATAAGAGTCGAGGGACGTGAAAGGGAAACAGTGGTTTGGAAGGGAGTGAGACAGGGTTGTAGTCTCTCCCCGATTTTATTCAATCTATATACTGAGCAGGCAGTAAAGGAAACAAAAGAAAAATTCGGAGTAGGTATTAAAATCCATGGAGAAGAAATAAAAACTTTGAGGTTCGCCGATGACATTGTAATTCTGGCAGAGACAGCAAAGGACTTGGAAGAGCAGTTGGACAGAATGGACAGTGTCTTGAAAGGAGGATATAAGATGAACATCAACAAAAGCAAAACGAGGATAATGGAATGTAGTCAAATTAAATCGGGTGATGCTGAGGGAATTAGATTAGAAAATGAGACACTTAAAGTAGTAAAGGAGTTTTGCTATTTGGGGAGCAAAATAACTGATGATGGTCAAAGTAGAGAGGATATAAAATGTAGACTGGCAATGGCAAGGAAAGCGTTTCTGAAGAAGAGAAATTTAATATCGAGTATAGATTTAAGTGTCAGGAAGTCATTTCTGAAAGTATTTGTATGGAGTGTAGCCATGTATGGAAGTGAAACACGGGCGATAATTAGTTTGGACAAGAAGAGAATAGAAGCTTTTGAAATATGGTGCTACAGAAGGAGGTACTGAATAGAATTGGGGAGAAGAGGAGTATGTGGCACAACTTGACAAAAAGAAGGGAGGACCGGTTAGGAGGACATGTTCTGAGGCATCAAGGGATCACAAATTTAGCATTGGAGGGTAGCGTGGAGGGTAAAAATCATAGAGGGAGACCAAGAGATGAATACACTAAGCAGATTCAGAAGGATGTGGGTTGCAGTAAGTACTGGGAGATGTAGAAGCTTGCACAGGATAGGGTATCATGGAGAGCTGCATCAAACCAGTCTCAGGGCTGAAGACAACAACAACAACAACAACAACAACATGGCAAAAGACAAGCAGGTCATAGAAACCCTAGTACAGTAAAAGAAAAAATACAATTTTGAGAAAGCTCTGCCAAACATCTGTCTTTAATTGAAGCCTTGGATATCACTTCCCCCACTCACAATCTTACGTAGGCTTGGGCTATGCTGCAGATCAGTATTTCACCACAACTAAGATTTTGTGTTCACATTTGTTGGCTTTGTCAAATCAAGACCAAATTGTTGCCTTTCAGTCTAAATTATACCTTTGGATTATTCTACAGTTCAGTCTTTCACCACAACCTACATGCCAAAGAGTATTGTAAGCATATAAGAAATATTTTGAGTGTTCTGTTCTACCCTGTCACTCTCCACATTATCGTTAAGTAATGAGATGAAACAGATTTCTGGTACAGAAGGTTCAATTGACTCAATGCCTGCATATCCTGTTATTATTTTCCCACTCATGGCGTATTTTAGTGACTATTTGTAACAAACAAAGCTCTTTGAACTTAGGCAGTTATTGTATATTAGAAGTAGTAGTAGTGAATGTTAATATTTTATGCTATAGTTCAAGTAATTTGTCACATGAGCATATAGCAGGTCCATTGTGGTTTTTTGGGCTCATGATGTGTCACTTTTTATGCAATGTATTGAAACTACATCTAGGTGTATTTTGAAAACAAGGTAGCAATCTGTTTAGATAATGACTTGCCACTGATTTTAGAAAGTGGTGAGTTGAATGCAAAAAATATGTTCAAAGTTTTATTGTGTTTTGGGTCTTGCTTAAACTTATTGGTACAAGTAAGATATGCTGATGTCTCCCACAGTGATATGTTCATCTGCCATCATCATCATCATCATCATTATTGATCCTACATCATTATGTTTAGTTTCATGCTTCTGTCTTTCTTTCATTTATGCAAGTTTTGAACAACCACTGTGTGTGTGTGTGTGTGTGTGTGTGTGTGTGTGTGTGTCAGAGAGAGATGCCCCACTCCCAGATTCAACGAGACTGCCCTTTTCAAAGATTTACTGTCCTACACTCGTAGTCTCTGCTGGAAATATCACTTTGCCACGAAGAAAAATAATCCTGATCCCACTCCTAATGATCCAACTCCCCAAGACACTATCCAAATTGAACCCTGCCTGGAACAGTTCCGTCCTCCATCACAGCGGGACCCACCCCCTCTTCCTCAAAATCACCCTCTCCAAACCTTCCAGGAATTTCTCACTTCCAGCCTTGCCTCTCAATCTTTCTTGAAAAACCTTAATCCTACTCCCAACATCACCACAGCCGAAGCCCAGGCTATCCGTGATCTGAAAGCTGACCGATCCATCATCATTCTTCCGGCTGACAAGGGTTCCACGACCGTGGTACTTGATCGTCGGGAGTATGTGGCTGAGGGACTGCGTCAGCTTTCAGACAACTCTACATACATAGTTTGCCAAGGTAATCCCATTCCTGATGTCCAGGCGGAGCTTCAAGGAATCCTCAGAACCTTAGGCCCCCTACAAAACCTTTCACCTGACTCCATCGAACTCCTGACCCTACCGACACCTCACACTCCTACCTTCTACCTACTTCCTAAAATTCACAAACCCAAACATCCTGGCCGCCCCATTGTAGCTGGTTACCAAGCCCTCACAGAACGTATCTCTGCCTACGCAGATCAACACCTTCAACCCATTACATGCAGTCTCCCATCCTTCATCAAAGACACCAACCACTTTCTCGAACGCCTGGAATCCTTACCCAGTCTGTTACCCCCGGAAACAATCCTTGTAACCATTGATGCCACTTCCCTATACACAAATATCCCGCACGTCCAGGGCCTCGCTGCAATGGAGCACTTCCTTTCATGCTGATCACATGCCACCCTACCTAAAACCTCTTTCCTCATCACCTTAGCCAGCTTCATCCTGACCCACAACTTCTTCACTTTTGAAGGCCAGACATACCAACAATTAAAGGGAACAGCCATGGGTACCAGGATGGCCCCCTCGTATGCCAACTTATTTATGGGTCGCTTAGAGGAAGCCTTCTTTGTTACCCAAGCCTGCCAACCCAAAGTTTGGTACAGATTTATTGATGACATCTTCATGATCTGGACTCACAGTGAACAACTACTCCCGAATTTCCTCTCCAACCTCAACTCCTTTGGTTCCATCAGATTCACCTGGTCCTACTTCAAATCCCATGCCACTTTCCTTGACGTTGACCTCCATCTGTCCAATGGCCAGCTTCACACATCCGTCCACATCAAACCCACCAACAAGCAACAGTACCTCCATTATGACAGCTGCCACCCATTCCATATCAAACGGTCCCTTCCCTACAGCCTAGGCCTTCGTGGCAAACGAATCTGCTCCAGTCCTGAATCCCTGCACCATTACCCCAACAACCTGAAAACACCTTCGCATCCCGCAACTACCCTCCCGACCTGGTACAAAAGCAAATAACCAGAGCCACTTCCTCATCCCCTCACACCCAGAACCTCTCACAGAAGAACCCTGAAAGTGCCCCACTTGTGACAGGATACTTCCCGGGACTGGATCAGACTCTGAATGTGACTCTCCAGCAGGGATACGACTTCCTAAAATGAGATCCATCCTTCATGAAATCCTCCCCACTCCACCAAGAGTGTCTTTCCGCCGTCCACCTAACCTTTGTAACCTCTTGGTTCATCCCTATAAAATCGCCAAACCACCTTCCCTACCCTCTGGCTCCTACCCTTGGAACCACCCCCAAGTTAAAACCTGTCCTATGCACTCTCCCACCACGACCTACTCCAGTCCTATAACCCGGAAGGTGTACACGATCAAAGGCAGAGCCACGTGTGAAAGCACCCATGTGATTTACCAACTGACCTGCCTACACTGTGACGCTTTCTGTGTGGGAATGACCAGCAACAAACTGTCCAGTCGCATGAATGGACACAGGCAGACAGTGTTTGTTGGTAATGAGGATCACCCTGTGGCTAAACATGCCTTGGTGCACGGCCAGCACATATTGGCACAGTGTTACACCGTGCGGGTTATCTGGATACTTCCCACCAACACCAACCTATCTGAACTCCGGAGATGGGAACTCGCCCTTCAATATATCCTCTCTTCTCGTTATCCACTAGGCCTCAATCTCCACTAATTTCAAGTTGCCGCCACTCATACCTCACCTGTCATTCAACATCATCTTTGCCTCCACACTTCCGCCTGGACTGATATCTCTGCCGTAACTCTTTGCCTTTAAATATGTCTGCTTGTCCCTAAGGTAAGTCTTTCCGCTCCCGGGATTGGAATGACTCCTTACCCTCTCCCTTAAAACCCACATCCTTTCGTCTTTCCTTTTCCTTCCCTCTTTCCTGACGAAGCAGCCTCCAGTTGCGAAAGCTCGAAATTTTGTGTGTGTGTGTGTGTGTGTGTGTGTGTGTGTGTGTGTGTGTGTGTGTGTTTGTGTTTGTGTTTGTGTTTGTGTGTTATTTTATTATGCTGCCTATCCCTGTTGCTCAGCTATGTGTGTCCTTCAAAAATTAGAGGCTACGGTCTTTTCAGGTGGGCAGTATGTGCTAGCATTGTGATTTAGAACACTATTGTTTCCCGATATTTTGCTCCATTTTCAAATATATTAAAACATCTTCATCAAAGGCAGTATTGCTCTACAGCTCTCAGATAATTGTTGAATGATATGCTCAAAACATCAAAAGCTGCTATATTGATAATTTTTTATTTGCAACTAGTTTCTATTGCATCAGGTTGATAGGATAGTTTGTTGATATCACACAAGTGAGACATAAGTCTACTGTATTGAGAGTCATGGTTCTACAGCTACAGTGTTCCAGAATGTTTACCGTGACTTTAAAATGATCACAATTTTTTAATTAGCATTCACACAATATTTGACAATGCATACACAAAGTCTTAGATTTCGAGCTGCGAGTGTGAACATTGCTGACAACATGCAACAAATAGTACTGTACTGCATGGCACACATTTTACTGCATTAGAGGAAGTGACCTACTTTCAAACAGTTTGTACATATGTGCCATTACTGTCTTTCTTAATTCTGCCTACATTCCTTATCCTGTTTTCAATATTTTCTTAAGTCTCTCTAATTGAGAGGTGTAGATGCTAGAACTGGTTTAATGGAAACCTTTATGAATGAAAGAGGCTTATAAAAATTAGGAAGCCGGTAATTGAGAAATCTCTGTAAAGTGGAAGAAATTGTAGGTCATTTCAGCTCTTTTTTTAATCCAGGTTTGACTTCATTAAACAAAAAATGCTTCTGTAAATATTCCATATGAATTCAGATGAGATGGCATCTTTTTCACAATGTAATACTCTTTAGTTATCTACAGATTTACTGCAATAATAATTAAAAGGGGTTGTAGGTATGGGGTCAAGGACTTGTTCTAAAATATTACAGAATGTTGGCTAATGGAAGTGAAACCAATTTCATATAGGCCTACATTATGAAAGCAAAGAAAAAAAACTGAACTCTGAGATTATTGGACCTTATTTACTCTTGCAATGAAATTGTAAGAGTGTGGCACATAATTCTGAAAAGAAGTTTACCAACCTGAACAAAGAAAACAATTTTAAATTGGTCACATAGCACTTTATGCATACAAAAGTGCTTCAGTCAACTTTTGAGTTTTACTTTTCCACAACCTAGTAGGATTTCTGATGAACAAACAATCTAGCTCATGTCTACAAGCAATAAGAAGACTTTATGGAATTTTTACACTCATGGTAAATAATTCTAAATTTATGACGAGATGGCTTACCTCTCTCTCTTCATTGTTGAAGTTATACTGTAATTTATTTTCTGCACTGATCTGTTGAATATGTTGTCACATGTAACAATATAAAATCTGTCTTGAAATTAATGAAACATCCTTGAGGTAGCCTGTGTATTGAAGATAATGTCTTAATGTATCAATTCTAAGCCTGATTGTTGATTGTTAAACCATCATGAATTGTACAACAAAGTTGGCACTTAACTGTATTGTAATTATGGATTGGTTGCAGAGACAGACTAAGGATGCATAGGCATGATTGGGGGGGGGGGGAGGTGTTGGTCCACCATGAGCCTTTGGTTGTGGGGGAGGGGGGGGGGGGGAATCTTAATCTCGAGACCACTTTTAATCCAATTCCAAACAAGGCCAAAATATGCTCAATAAATAAAAGGCAGTTTGGAGGATCCATACATATTCAAAGCATAAACATTGGTACTTTCATATCTATTATCAGGCAATGGCAATTGTCCAGGGTGTGCTAAACATTTTTAGAATTTTTGTAAAATGTTGCATGAAACTTAAAAACTGTAGAATGATAACCAGTTGTCATCTAGATACAATCATCCTACATTATATATATATATATATATATATATATATATATATATATATATATATATATATATATATATATATATATATATATAAAATAGAAAGAAACTTCCACATGGGAAAAATATATTAAAAACAAAGATTCCAAGACTTACCAAGCGGGAAAGCACCGGCAGACAGGCACATGAACAAAACACACAAACACACACACAGAATTACGAGCTTTCGCAACTGGCAGTTGCTTCGTCAGGAAAGAGGGAAGGAGAGGGAAAAATGAAAGGATGTGGGTTTTAAGGGAGAGGGTAAGGAGTCATTCCAATCCCGGGAGCGGAAAGACTTCCCTTAGGGGGAAAAAAAGGACAGGTGTACACTCGCGCGCACACACACACAAACACACACATCCATCCGCACATACACAGACACAAGCAGACATATTTAAAGGCAAAGAGTAAGGGCAGAGATGTCAGTCGAGGCGGAAGTACAGAGGCAAAGAAGTTGTTGAAAGACAGGTGAGGTATGAGTGGCGGCAACTTGAAATTAGCGGAGGTTGAGGCCTGGCGGATATCGAGAAGAGAGGATATACTGAAGGGCGAGTTCCCATCTCCGGAGTTCGGATAGGTTGGTGTTGGTGGGAAGTATCCAGATAACTCGGACGGTGTAACACTGTGCCAAGATGTGCTGGCCGTGCATCAAGGCATGTTTAGCCACAGGGTGATCCTCATTACCAACAAACACTGTCTGCCTGTGTCCATTCATGCGAATGGACAGTTTGTTGCTGGTCATTCCCACATAGAAAGCGTCACAGTGCAGGCAGGTCAGTTGGTAAATCACGTGGGTGCTTTCACATGTGGCTCTCCCTTTGATCGTGTACACCTTCCGGGTTACAGGACTGGAGTAGGTGGTGGTGGGAGGGTGCATAGGACAGGTTTTACACCGGGGGCGGTTGCAAGGGTAGGAGCCAGAGGGTAGGGAAGGTGGTTTGGAGATTTCATAGGGATGAACCAAGAGGTTACGAAGGTTAGGTGGACGGCGGAAAGACACTCTTGGTGGAGTGGGGAGGATTTCTTTCCGCCGTCCACCTAACCTTCGTAACCTCTTGGTTCATCCCTATGAAATCCCCAAACCACCTCCCCTACCCTCTGGCTCCTACCCTTGCAACGGCCCCCGGTGTAAAACCTGTCCTATGCACCCTCCCACCACCACCTACTCCAGTCCTGTAACCCGGAAGGTGTACACGATCAAAGGGAGAGCCACATGTGAAAGCACCCACGTGATTTACCAACTGACCTGCCTGCACTGTGACGCTTTCTATGTGGGAATGACCAGCAACAAACTGTCCATTCGCATGAATGGACACAGGCAGACAGTGTTTGTTGGTAATGAGGATCACCCTGTGGCTAAACATGCCTTGATGCACGGCCAGCACATCTTGGCACAGTGTTACACCGTCCGAGTTATCTGGATACTTCCCACCAACACCCACCTATCCGAACTCCGGAGATGGGAACTCGCCCTTCAGTATATCCTCTCTTCTCGATATCCGCCAGGCCTCAACCTCCGCTAATTTCAAGTTGCCGCTGCTCATACCTCACCTGTCTTTCAACAACTTCTTTGCCTCTGTACTTCCGCCTCGACTGACATCTCTGCCCTTAACTCTTTGCCTTTTAATATGTCTGCTTGTGTCTGTGTATGTGCGGATGGATGTGTGTGTGTGTGTGTGTGTGTGTGTGTGTGTGTGCAAGTGTACACCTGTCCTTTTTTTCCCCTAAGGGAAGTCTTTCCGCTCCCGGGATTGGAATGACTCCTTACCCTCTCCCTTAAAACCCACATCCTTTCATTTTTCCCTCTCCTTCCCTCTTTCCTGACGAAGCAAGTGCCAGTTGCGAAAGCTCGTAATTCTGTGTGTGTGTTTGTGTGTTTTGATCATGTGCCTGTCTGCCGGCGCTTTCCCGCTTGGTAAGTCTTGGAATCTTTGTTTTTAATATATTTTTCCCATGTGGAAGTTTCTTTCTGTTTTATTTACATCGTCATTAATTTGAACCCAACAATTACGTTTGTTATTGTCTCTGTTGCATTTCGAAATCTTCTCTATCGTCTTACTTTCTCTTTTCGTTTGTACAAGAAGTTCCACTTTGTATTCATCTTCCATTTTTCCGTAATCTACCATACATTTTATCCTGCCTAATTATACTCAATAATACGTAATTTACTTCCAAACTATAACCTAAAATTTTCAACGCTTTCAACATAACCGCTGCTATAAAATCCATTGTTCCAAGTTTACAAACATTTCGTGTAAACTCGTGAATACTATTTCACAGCTTCAGTTCCTTTCACCCATTACACAACCATCTCAGTTTTTTTTTTCCAACAACTTTCGTTTTATTTCCATTCCCGTTTTTCCCACAAAACCGATCATTTTTTAGCAGCTTCCCACAGGTTTACACGTTATTATTTCTTCATCAAACAATTGTTAGCCTCATTATCATAAGCTGCCAGTACATAATCAGTCCTTTGAATACATTTACACACATATTCTTCGAGATTTTATTCGAAAATTTTTTTCGAATTTTTTTTTTCGCAAATTATTTTTTCGAAACTTTTTTCGAAAAATTTTTTTTGTCGAAATTTTCTTGAATTTCTCGAACTTTTCTTGAATTTCTCGAAATTTTCTTGAATTTCCCCACCCTTTAATGTGATCTGGAGACAACATAACTACCCAACCTTTGCACCCATTGTTGTTCACCAACCTAAGTTCAGCACATGATCAACATAGCTCATCTCAAACCAACACTTTTTCGACTTTTTTCACACCTTTATCTCTCCCTATATAAATCTCTCTTTACTTTCACTTTAACCTCATATTACCCTTTCCACCTACCAGTACCATGTCAACCTCACAACATCCCTACAACGACCCCATTAAATTTTATTTACATTCCCTCCGCAAACATGCCTTCACCCTAGCCAGATTACGCTCCCATATTTTATTTACTCAGGCTTGTCTGACATTTGACATTACTCCCAAAGGCCTCACACTTAAAGTTCCCATCTCTGGCTGCAATCCTTCTTTCCATCAGTCCTTATACCAGTTCCAAACAGCACAATCCATAGCCCTCACCCGCCTAATCCTTCACCTATACATCGACTCGGCCAATGAACACACCCGTCAACTCCTATCCCAAATCAAAGTCCTCAATCTTTCCTCTCCCACATCCACACCGGCTGTACATAGCATCCTCCTACAGGCCAACCGCAAATTAGAACAACATGCCACCCTCCACCTCAAAAAACTATCCAATCTCCTGGTTTCCCACCTCCGGAAAGGCAACTCACTCACCCTCCACAACCTTTCCAACAAACCTCAACCTCCTCTCATTGCACACAGACCCAGTCTCTCCCATCTACTCAATCTCCCACTTCCAGCTCCACTCCCCCCAACACCTCAAAATTCTAGTCAACACAATCTGGAACCACAACACCCCAATTCAGTAGTTAACCTTTCCTCCAAACCCCTCTCCCAATCCGAAACCTCTGTCCTATCCAAAGGCCTCACCTTCAGCCCCACTCCCAGGTTCAACCAAACTGCCCTTGTCAAGGATTTACTGTCCTACACTCGTAGTCTCTGCTGGAAATATCACTTTGCCACGAAGAAAAACAAACCTGATCCCACTCCTAATGATCCAACTCCCCAAGACACTATCCAAATTGAACCCTGCCTGCAACAGTTCTGTCCTCCATCACAGCGGGACCCACCTCCTCTTCCTCAAAATCACCCTCTCCAAACCTTCCAGGAATTTCTCACTTCCAGCCTTGCCTCTCAATCTTTCTTGAAAAACCTTAATCCTACTCCCAACATCACCACAGCCGAATCCCAGGCTATCCGTGATCTGAAAGCTGACCGATCCATCATCATTCTTCCGGCTGACAAGGGTTCCACGACTGTGGTACTTGATCGTCGAGAGTATGTGGCTGAGGGACTGCGTCAGCTTTCAGACAACTCTACATACAAAGTTTGCCGAAGTAATCCCATTCCTGATGTCCAGGCGGAACTTCAAGGAATCCTCAGAACCTTAGGCCCCCTACAAAACCTTTCAGCTGACTCCATCAAACTCCTCACCCCACCGTCACCTCGCACTCCTACCTTCTACCTACTTCCTAAAATTCACAAACCCAAACATCCTGGCCGCCCCATTGTAGCTGGTTACCTAGCCCCCACAGAACGTATCTCTGCCTACGTAGATCAACACCTTCAACCCATTACATGCAGTCTCCCATCCTTCATCAAAGACACCAACCACTTTCTCGAACGCCTGGAATCCGTACCCAGTCTGTTACCCCCAGAAACCATCCTGGTAACCATTGATGCCACTTCCCTATACACAAATATCCCGCACGTCCAGGGCCTCGCTGCAATGGAGCACTTCCTTTCACGCCGATCACATGCCACCCCACCTAAAACCTCTTTCCTCGTCACCTTAGCCAGCTTCATCCTGACCCACAACTTCTTCACTTTTGAAGGCCAGACATACCAACAATTAAAGGGAACAGCCATGGGTACCAGGATGGCCCCCTCGTATGCCAACCTATTTATGGGTCGCTTAGAGGAAGCCTTCTTGGTTACCCAAGCCTGCCAACCCAAAGTTTGGTACAGATTTATTGATGACATCTTCATGATCTGGACTCACAGTGAAGAACAACTCCAGAATTTCCTCTCCAATCTCAACTCCTTTGGTTCCATCAGATTCACCTGGTCCTACTCCAAATCCCATGCCACTTTCCTAGATGTTGACCTCCATCTGTCCAATGGCCAGCTGCACACATCCGTCCACATCAAACCCACCAACAAGCAACAGTACCTCCATTATGACAGCTGCCACCCATTCCATATCAAACGGTCCCTTCCCTACAGCCTAGGCCTTCGTGGCAAACGAATCTGCTCCAGTCCTGAATCCCTCGACCATTACACCAACAACCTGAAAACAGCTTTCGCATCCCGCAACTACCCTCCCAAACTGGTACAGAAGCAGATAACCAGAGCCACTTCCTCATCCCCTCAAACCCAGAACCTCTCACAGAAGAACCCCAAAAGTGCCCCACTTGTAACAGAATACTTCCCGGGACGGGATCAGACCTTGAATGTGGCTCTCCAGCAGGGATACGACTTCCTAAAATCCTGCCCCGAAATGAGATCCATCCTTCATGAAATCCTCCCCACTCCACCAAGAGTGTCTTTCCGCCGTCCACCTAACCTTCGTAACCTCTTGGTTCATCCCTATGAAATCCCCAAACCACCTCCCCTACCCTCTGGCTCCTACCCTTGCAACCGCCCTCGGTGTAAAACCTGTCCTATGCACCCTCCCACCACCACCTACTCCAGTCCTGTAACCCGGAAGGTGTACACGATCAAAGGGAGA
Organism: Schistocerca gregaria; assembly: GCF_023897955.1. Lineage (NCBI taxonomy): Eukaryota > Metazoa > Arthropoda > Insecta > Orthoptera > Acrididae > Schistocerca > Schistocerca gregaria. The sequence goes on along the minus strand of NC_064923.1, from coordinate 218,623,094 downwards.
GCCACATGTGAAAGCACCCACGTGATTTACCAACTGACCTGCCTGCACTGTGATGCTTTCTATGTGGGAATGACCAGCAACAAACTGTCCATTCGCATGAATGGACACAGGCAGACAGTGTTTGTTGGTAATGAGGATCACCCTGTGGCTAAACATGCCTTGATGCACGGCCAGCACATCTTGGCACAGTGTTACACCGTCCGAGTTATCTGGATACTTCCCACCAACACCAACCTATCCGAACTCCGGAGATGGGAACTCGCCCTTCAGTATATCCTCTTTTCTCGATATCCGCCAGGCCTCAACCTCCGCTAATTTCAAGTTGCCGCTGATCATACCTCACCTGTCTTTCAACAACTTCTTTGCCTCTGTACTTCCGCCTCGACTGACATCTCTGCCCTTAACTCTTTGCCTTTTAATATGTCTGCTTGTGTCTGTGTATGTGCGGATGGATATGTGTGTGTGTGTGTGTGTGCAAGTGTACACCTGTCCTTTTTTTCCCCTAAGGGAAGTCTTTCCGCTCCCGGGATTGGAATGACTCCTTACCCTCTCCCTTAAAACCCACATCCTTTCATTTTTCCCTCTCCTTCCCTCTTTCCTGACGAAGCAACTGCCAGTTGCGAAAGCTCGTAATTCTGTGTGTGTGTTTGTGTGTTTTGTTCATGTGCCTGTCTGCTGGCGCTTTCCCGCTTGGTAAGATAGACACACACACAAAGATTCCAAGACTTACCAAGCGGGAAAGCCCCGGCAGACAGGCACATGAACAAAACACACACACAGAATTACGAGCTTTCGCAACTTTCAGTTGCTTCGTCAGGAAGGAAGGAAGGAGAGGGAAAAATGAAAGGATGTGGGTTTTATGGGAGAGGGTAAGGAGTCATTCCAATCCCGGGAGCGGAAAGACTTCCCTTAGGGGAAAAAAAGGACAGGTGTACACTCGCGCACACGCACACACACACACACACACACACACACACACACACACACACACACACACACACACACACACACACACACACACACATATCCATCCGCACATACACAGACACAAGCAGACATATTTAAAGGCAAAGAGTAAGGGCAGAGATGTCAGTCGAGGCGGAAGTACAGAGGCAAAGAAGTTGTTGAAAGAGAGGTGAGGTATGAGTGGCGGCAACTTGAAATTAGCGGAGGTTGAGGCCTGGCGGATATCGAGAAGAGAGGATATACTGAAGGGCGAGTTCCCATCTCCGGAGTTCGGATAGGTTGGTGTTGGTGGGAAGTATCCAGATAACTCGGACGGTGTAACACTGTGCCAAGATGTGCTGGCCGTGCATCAAGGCATGTTTAGCCACAGGGTGATCCTCATTACCAACAAACACTGTCTGCCTGTGTCCATTCATGCGAATGGACAGTTTGTTGCTGGTCATTCCCACATAGAAAGCGTCACAGTGCAGGCAGGTCAGTTGGTAAATCACGTGGGTGCTTTCACATGTGGCTCTCCCTTTGATCGTGTACACCTTCCCGGTTACTGCCGCCGAATCTGCCATTGCCCATTCTTCTGGATCCCTTCGGCGGCGGACTGTGCCTGAGATCGCTGAAGCGATTAAAGCTCGCCAGCGGGCGCTCCAGCATCACAAGCGATATCCCTCAATCGACCACCTTATCGCCTTCAAACGGCTGCGTGCGCGAGCCCGTTGCATTATCCGCCAACGCAAGCAGGAGTGCTGGGAGCGGTATGTGTCCACCATTGGCCTCCATGTCACTCCATCGCAGGTCTGGGCCAAGATTTGCCGCCTCTATGGCTATCGGACCCCTGTCAGTGTCCCTGCGCTCTCACTGAATGGAGCAGTTTGTACTGACTCCAACGTCATTGCAAACCGCTTGGCAGAGCACTTTGCTATGAATTCCGCTTCAGCCAACTACCCCTTGGGCTTCCGCTCCATTAAGGAGCGGATAGAACGTCGGAGTCTTTCTTTTCGCACTCACCATCCTGAATTGTACAATGTTCCATTCAGTGAGTGGGAATTTCGAAGTGCCCTCGCCACTTGACCTGATACTGCTCCTGGGCCAGATAGCATCCACTCTCAGATGCTGAAACACATTTCAGTGGACTGCCAGTGACGCCTCCTCAATCTTTACAACCGCATTTGGGTCAAGGGTGAGTTTCCGTCGCAATGGCGGGAAAGTCTTGTTGTCCCCATTCTGAAACCAGGGAAGAACCCTTTAGAGGTGGACAGCTACCGCCCCATTAGCCTCACCAACGTTCTTTCCAAGTTGCTTGAACGGATGGTGAGCCGGCGCTTGAATTGGGTACTGGAGTCTCGAGGCCTTCTGGCTCCGTCTCAGGGTGGGTTCCGTAAAGGCCGCTCCGCCACCGACAATCTGGTGAGCCTGGAGTCGGCCATCCGTACTGACTTTGCCCGCCGTCAGCATCTGCTGAACGTCAGCTACAGGGCGCAATCCGCAAGGCGCAGTCTTGGGCTGTAGCACATGGTTTTCAGTTTTCCACAGCCAAGACCTGCGTTATGCATTTCTGCCGGCGACGCACTGTTCACCCGGAGCCACGGCTTTATCTTGACGGCGAGCTTCTTAAAGTGGTGGAGTCACATAGGTTTTTGGGGATGGTTTTTGATGCCCGGTTGACTTGGCTGCCTCATATTCGGCAGCTTAAACAGGCGTGTTGGTGGCATCTAAATGCTATGCGATGCCTGAGCCACACCAGGTGGGGCGCCGACCGATCTACTCTCCTACGGCTTTACCAGGCGTTAATCGAGTCCCATCTGGACTACGGGAGTGTGGCTTATGGCTCAGCATCCCCATCTGTGTTGCGGGTGCTGGACCCAATCCTCCACAGTGGGATACGCCTTGCCACTGGTGCCTTCCAAACCAGCCCTGAGGACAGCATACTAGTCTAGGCAGGTGTCCCTCCACTGCAGTTACAACGCCAACAGTTACTGGCTGCTTATGCTGCCCATGTTTTTAGCTTGCCCGGGCATCCAAATTATCGTGTCCTCTTCCCGCAGTCAGTCGTTCATCTGCCAGAACGTCGGCCCCGGTTGGGCTGTCCGATCGCCGTACGTGTCAAACAGCTTCTTTCCTGGCTTGGGTGTTTCCCTGTTCCACCTCCTTTCCAGGCCACAATGCGTACATGCCCGTGGTGTGTGCCTCGCCCTTGCCTTCGGCTCGACTTGGCACATGGCCCGAAGGACTCAGTCCCTCCGGAGGCCTTCCGACGCCGCTTTTATTCCATCCTGGCCACGTATCAGGGCTCTGGTGTTGTCTACACCGACGGTTTGATGGTTGCTGGTCTAGTCGGTTATGCGCTAACTCTAGGGGACCATTCTGAACAACGTTCGTTGCCGGCTGGCTGCAGTGTTTACACTGCTGAGCTGGTCGCCATTTTTCGTGCCCTAGAATATATCCGCTCCTGCTCAGGTGAGTCCTTCATTAACTGTAGCGATTCCCTGAGCGGTTTACGAGCTCTCGACCAGTGTTTCCCTCGTTCTCGTCTGGTGATGGCTATTCAGGAGTCCCTGCATACTCTCGCCCATAGCGGCAGGTCTGTGGTCTTTGTTTGGACCTCAGGCCATGTTGGTATACCTGGCAATGAAACTGTTGACCGCCTGGCGAAAGAGGCCACCAGTGCGCCATCTCTGGAGATTGGCCTCCTGGCGGCTGATTTGTGGGCAGTCTTACGCCGCAAAGTTCTCTCGTTTTGGGATGCTGAATGGCGCGGTCTGACCACCCCTAACAAACTCCGTGCCGTCAAGGACACGACGACTGTGTGGCGGTCATCCATGTGAGCCAACCGCAGGGAGTCAGTCGTCCTTTGTCAGCTCCGCATTGGCCACACCCGACTCATGCACAGTTATTTACTGTGTCGTGAGGATCCCCCTCTGTTGTTGTGGGGCGTCCTTGACTGTGGTCCATATTCTGTCGGAGTGTGCCCTTTTAACCATGCTCAGGCAGACTTTTGCAATGCCTGACACGCTCTCTGCTCTTTTATCAGATGACTCTGCCATGGTGCACTTGGTTTTGTGTTTTATTTGGGCAGGGGGTTTTTATCCTTTAATCTGAGTGGTTTTTTAGTGTTGATTCTGGCTTTTAGCCTCTGATTTTAAACTGAGTTTTTAAAGTGTTCTTGGTGGTTGGCTTTTCCTCTTTTTCTCTACGGTCGGCCAACCACCGTCACACTGTGTGTTTTAATTTGTTTTGTCTGGTCTCTGTCAGAGTATTTCTTGTCCTGTTTCGTCTGCTGTCTTTCCTGTTGTTCGTTTTTTATTCTCTTTGGGTGGTTTTAGTTTTTATGGAACAAGGGACCGATGACCATAGTAGTCTGGTCCCTTTAAGCCCACAAACCAACCAACCAACCTGTACCCCTTCTGAGACATCCTAACGTGCTTTGTGAGCAGAGTGCAAACCTGAGTCAAAGTCAGCACATTCCTATCCCACTCAGCTGAATTTAGCAGTAGAACTAGGTCCAGGCATTTAAAAAGAGGCAAATAGCACACTATTTCTCCACTTGTGTAGAAAGCTCAAAAAGCAAGCTCAGTTGAACAAAATTATTTCTGAGGGTAATGCATACCTGCAGACCTTTATAAGAGCTGCTCGCGACATACGTTTTGGAGAATAGCTATAAAGGCAATCAATTTGAACCATAATTGTCATAAAATTACATTGTGACTTGTAATTTTCTAGCATTCTAAATGAAGATAGTAGTCACTGCAGGACTTCCTTTCGACTTCCATTTGAAAGTCTCGGGGAATCAGAATGGGGAAAACCCAAAAACCGTCCAGTCGCAAATGTGCTCGAGAATACTTTGGGTTTCATGTTAACTTAATTTCATTCTACACAAGCCTTAATTATAAATACTATGTAATTAATGTAGTTCTTTTGCTGAGGAACTTGTATAAGTTACGTGTAAGTTCCCATCCATTCGTTAGCCCTGCCCTAGATGCCACGTTATTGATACCATATTCACTCCTGTTCGGCATCTGTGCAAAAATTAGTTTTGGTATCCTCAGTGATATTCACTTACTCACAGTATCCACTTCAGTATCATACCTATCTAGCCTTTCACTACTTCATTCACCAAGTCACATTTGTCATTGTCTCTAATAATGTCAATTACAAGGAGAGGTCCCCAGTGGTGGATCAACTTTTTGAAAATGAATGTATGGTGACATGGGTTAAGATCCCAGGTATCAGACCCGCAGCCACTTACCCTGGTGGGCTCTCGTTTGCGAGTAATTGATGAAAAAAATTTCTGGATTTTGTGTGACACTCACTAGCATTTAAAAAAGGTGTATGAAATAGTATGGCTGTGTGATGTAATGGATGGAATAGGAGCTTCGCATTGTAATTTTATCCCCCCACACTTCACTATTAAAATTCTCTGTCTCTGCACAAGTTTTGAAAGCTTTGGGAGGCATAAGAAATATGAAAGAAAAACTTTTTACTGATCTTCATTTTCTCTTGGTGTTGGCTCCAGTTTTTTTTGCATCTAGGGGTACATTTTTGCAGCTGAAATGTTGATTTCATTATGTGGTTTCTTGATAACTAAATAACTGATGAAGATTTGCCTGTACTACTCTTGAATTTTATTCTTCATCACATATTTCAGTATCACACCATTTTTATAATTTCCACTTAGTATTCCAAATTACATTGTTAGTGTTGATCATATAAATACGTCAGTCTCCATCAGAGGCGTACCCACTACTACCCGCATTTGGGAGGACGACGGTTCAATCCCGTCTCCGGCCATCCTGATTTAGGTTTTCCGTGATTTCCCTAAATCGCTTCAGGCAAATGCCGGGATGGTTCCTTTGAAAGGGCACAGCCGATTTCCTTCCCCATCCTTCCCTCACCCGAGCTTGCGCTCCGTCTCTCATGACCTCGTTGTCGACGCGACGTTAAACACTAATCTCCTCCTCCTCCTCTCTCACTACTTCCTAAATTGGTTCTTTCTATACCTAAAAGAAAGGGTAATATTAAAGGAGGGTGTCCTGTTACAGCATGCAGGAGGATGTGGGTTCCAAAGAGTTTACAAATAAAAGATTTTACAAACTTTCTTGACAAAAGGAGAATTTTTGCTAAAATATATCATTATTTTGTAAATGAGTCCAGAAATAAATTTAATAATTAGTGCTGGATAGTGCGATTAATAATATGAATTTTAAGTGTGCCATAAATTTAGTAATTTCAAATATGTCTAAAACAAGAGTAATTTTAACTGTATGTATAGAGCACAAACAAATTAATTTCTTTTTACATATTTTAGCCCAAAATATAATACATTGTATTCAAAATCATATAAAATTATTTTAGTGAACCCTCTGAGATAATTTTAACCTATACAAGAATCGATACTATAAATTGTATTGGTTATTTCTATAAAAAAAGATAATATTAGAGGAGGGTGTCCCATTACAGCATGCACGAATATGTGGGTTCGAATTTCACTAGGGCTGTAAATTTTTGTTGTTTTTAAATCTGTATTGAAATGATTTTGATCATCATTTTCGTTCATTTAATTGATTTAAATGTAATTCTTTATTTTCATTCCTTTGGCATATCATTTTAGTCATAATATCAAGTACTTCATTTGCTCTCATTTTTCTTCCAATCATTCCTTTTCCACTCGAAATCTTTGTCCGTGTGCTCATAATTAATTTTATATATTAATTTTGATTTAGTTTATTTTGTTATATCACCCTGTTTTTTCATTCACATTATTGCATTCATTATATCTGTTTCTCATTTTGTTTGAATTTTTTGTACTTATAAATCCTTCTTTCATTTAAATCGTAATCTGCATTATTTTGTCCATGGTGCAACAGGTATTGAAGTTATGTTTCAAATGTTTGTTTGATGATTGCCAAGGAAAAAGAAAGAAAAATTGCACATCAAGTAACAAAAATACATTTTTCAAATTATTGAATATTATAATAATTGGAAAAAGAATAATATGAAGAAAAATGAAGCAAATGAAAAGCTCCTACACTAAATAAAATAATGTGACTAAGGAAAATAAATAAAAAGCTACATTTAAACCAATTAATTGAATAAAAATGATGATCAGAGACATACATTTAAACCAATTAGAAATCTTTGTAGGTAGGGTACTCAATACAATTTGGTCTTGCGTTTCAATGTCTCCACAAATACTCACATTTGTTGTGTGATTCTTTATCCTGTATAAATATTCAGTGTGTGGGTCCATAGTCTGTCAGGCAGTGAATCATACATATAGATGGATTTAGTGGCTCATATGCAATCTCTCCTTGATATCTGGAATATGCCATAGACGCTGTGACCTTTTGTGATATTGTCTGTGTGCCACTTGCTCATTTTCTATAATTTTAGATCTTGTTTGGTTGTTATGTCGTGAACTGTAATTTATCTCGCCTTGGGAATATCTCTTTGCAAATCTGGTAGAGAGATCTCCTGTATCCAACAGTAATATCAGTTGAGCACATGCCTAGTCTGACTAATAGTACTTCCAACACTGTTGTACCAAAGGCTCCTGTGAGCCTCAGCAGCACACTCCTTTGAATACATCTTAGGATTTACTTAATCAGTTCCTCCCTGCGGGTCCTGGGATTAGAATAGGCCCAGGTATTCCTGCCTGTTGTAAGAGGCAACTAAAAGGAGACTCTCACTTTTCGGAACTGTGAGTTCAGGTCCCATTCTATGGTTTGACCTGCCACTTTCCAAATTCTACAGAAGTGCATACCATATGGGGAAGGACACCTTACGTGGTGCATGAGTTATCCATAGTGCCCTTAGAGTCAATCTGCTGAATCTCTTGTCATGGCTTTGCATCTCCACCTGCAATTAAACTATTTGGGGGAGGACACTTTTTCGGGGTATGTCATCATCTTCCGTTGTCTCCTGTCCTCTTTTGCCCCCATGACAGTATTGGATTTCTCTGTGCCCAATATCCAGCATGGTAGCCAGTCCATTGTGTTGGGGCCATCATGTACCCATTTGGTGGTAGCCCCCTAACAACACAGGGATCACACTGCTGATGCCTGAGCTGTAAACTCCCCACATATGCCAAGGAGTATATGCCTGTCTTCCTGGGGCATAATGTCACCTGGCAATGGCAAGTAGCCAGTTGGCCTTTGCTGTGGGTGTGTTTGCATCTGTGGGGAGAGACCCTAATGGGAGTGAGAGGCATCAGGGTGGGTGACCCACAATGAAGCGGACTAAGTCATCTCTTGCTGGTGAATGTATGGCACCAGCAGTCTTTAAGAAGGGCAAGATCTAATACAGTGCCGACAGGTATGACCCTAAATCGTTTTCCTCGGTTTTTAATCTGGTGGGGACTCTTTTCTACCTATGAAGCCCCAATTTTTCATTGGGCACCTTAAGGATAAGTTTGGAGAAGTGACAGCGCTGTCCAAGATGCGAAACGGGGCAATCTTGATTCAGACACCATCCTGAGCCCAATCCCGAGTGTTACTCGCCTGTGACAAGCAGGGTGATATTCCTGTTTCCGCCACTCCCCATAAAAGCCTCAACATGGTCCAGGGGGTCATTTTCCATCACGGTCTCCTCTTGCAGTCTGACAATGAGCTCTGTGCCAATCTATACATGGCACCCAAAGACAACAGGGTCACTACCAGTGCCTCCATCTTGGGCCTTGAGGGCGATTCATTGCCTGAAAAGGTCAAGGTGATCTTTTACCACTGTGATGTTAAACCATACGTCCCTCCCCCTATGTGGTGCTTTAATTGCTGGAAGTTCAGGCACATGCCTTCTCACTGCACTTCCAATGCCACATGTCGAGACTGTGGATGTCCACTGCATCCAGATAATCCTTGGGCGCCTCCTCCCACTTGTCTCAGCTACAAAGAGCAGCATTCCCCCTGCTCATCAGACTGCACAGTACTCCAAAAGGAGCGGAAAATCGCCGAGTAAAAGATCCTGGACTGGTTGACTTACACAGAGGCTAAACGTAAATTTGAGAGATCACATCCCATTTGGTTGACGTCGACATAAGCTCCAGCAATGTCACCATCACTGTCCCAAGTGCCAGTGGTATCTCACTCTGTGTGACGAACAGTGGGCCCTCTGGGCCACCAGAATACATCCGCCACCTTGGTGGTAGGTGGCAAATCTTCCTCCGTTGCTCCCAAAGCAACTGCTTCAGGAGCATGGCCCCCTCAAACCCAGGGGTCATCGGTCCCCTCCCCCCTGCTGGAGAAGCAACAGCCTACACTGACTCGTATCGTGCAGAAGTGATCCCTTGGGGCCCTCTCTCCCAAGCTCTCCACTAATGCCACAGTGGACACTCTCCTGCAGGATGAAGAGCTTCATGGTCTTCTATACATCTTTAACATAATGCAGCACTTCAGCAACCATGAATTGTTTAGACAATAAGAAATTCAGCCTTCAGTTGCAAGGTAAATTTTTTTTAGTTTACCTAGGTTTCGATGCCAATAATGTTTGTTACCTTCTTCAGAACCTATAAATTATCCCATACGGGCATATATTAAACATTGAAATACCTCATCAATCGAATGATTTCATAATAAGGAAAAACGCGATACTTACAAAAATTAAATTATTTTGAGGACCAAACTTTGGCCATGTCACAGAATAAAACTAATACAGAATAAAGACACTTAATCATAATATTATGTCTGTCAATACTAAAAACAATAAGAAAAATGTGTATGGACCTACGCCGGGCCAGGAATAAGGGTCACACATAAGCAACAAGGAAATTAGGTGTCGCGAGCAGTTCTGCGGCAAGGCTCGGCCAGCGACCAAGCGCATGTGCAAGTGCACACGCAAGTGCTAGAGACAAGCTGTCTCAAAATTATTTAGTGCAATGTAAATTGTAAACAAAATGTGACAGGAAACAGGCCTGCAAATGGACAAATGCCTGCCTGTGGGACAGTACTTTAAACAATTTTCATAAGAACTTGCTACTAAGTCAGGGCAAGAAAATTTACACTCAAATATTATAATAAGAGGGTGAAACCCCACTACACCCACAATAAATTAGTATGGGAGACACAGGCGTGTGTAGCATGAAATATCTTGAACATAAAACAGGCAAATTAAGAAACACCTTTGCAACTGACATCATTACCAGTATAATACAAAATATATGGAGACACAATGTACAGACACACTAGAATAATGGGGCAAAGCAGATAGGAAACAGTACCGGTCATTCGAAGCAGATTGTGGGTCAACTCCACTGGAGTAAAGGTTGTAATCCTTCAAATTAATTTCTATTTTTTAGTTGCAGCTGATCATTCAGTAAATTACTTAGATTCTTTGACTTCATTATGCAAAAGTTCTGTATCTTTTAGAGGCCTGGGAGCATGGGCCATTTGGACAAGATGTTCAGAAAAAGGAGATCTTTGTGGTCCATCACTCCTCGGCAGATGCTCTTTAAACCTAACAGACAGGACCCTTCCTATCTGGTCAATGTAATAACAGGGACATTCAGCACAAGTGATGTTGTATACACCTGACAGGGATGATTTATCAGTACCTTTATCAAGAGAATGGACTAAATTCTTTTTAATCTTGTTGGTGGTAGAGTAAGAAACTTTGCACCCTAGGTTTTTTAATAAACAGCCTTGTAGGATACGTTACCTATAAAGGGAACTGATATGTATTTCATTGCCAGTTGCAAAGGTGTTCTTAATTTGCCTGTTTTATGTTCAACATATTTCATGCTTCACATGCCTGTGCCTCTCATACTAATTTATTAGTTCTGTAGTGGGGTTTCACCCTCTCATTATAATATTTGAGTGTAAATTTTCTTGTCCTGATTTAGTAGCAAGTTCTTAGAAAATTTGTTTAATGTACTGTACCATAGGTAGGCATTTGTCCTTTTGCAGGACTGTTACCTGTCACATTTTGTATACAATTTATGTTGCGCTAAATAATTTTGAGACAGCTTGGCTCTACCTTGCTGTGGAACTGCTCGCGACACCTAGTTTCCTTGTTGCTTATGTGTGACCCTTATTCCTGGCCCGGCATAGCTCCGTATACGGTTTTCTTATTGTTTTTAGTATTGACAGACATAATCTTATTATTATGGATCTTTATTCTGTATTAGCTTTATTCTGTGACATGGCCAAAGTTTGGCCTTCGAAGTAAATTAACTTTTGTATCACGATTTTCCTTATTATGAAAATATTAGATTGGATGATGTATTTCAATGTTTAATATATGCCCGTATGGGTTAATTTATAGGTTCTGAAGAATATACCATTATTGGTATCGAAACTTAGGTAAACTAAAAAAAATTTACCTTGCAACTGAAGGCTGAATTTCTTATTGTCTTCAGTCTTCCTCCATGCCTGAAGCTGCTTCGGAGAAATCTTCCCAGCAAGCCCCCAAAGAGAAGCGAGAGAGCAAGCAAACTAAAAAGAAGTCTGTTTAGAAACAGGACTCTCTGGTGGCCACAACACAACCACACTCTATCAGTTCTGAATCTGAGGATGTGGTGGAGATCTTAGAGTCCCCTGAGGACCTGGATCACACTGGTGCCTCGTACACCATATAAATGGCTACAAATTCTCACTCGGTGGCAGCAGGTGACCCTGAGACATAACCTGCCTCCTTGCATGCTTCATGTCTTCCCAGCCTTCAGTGGAATTGTGGCGGTTTTTTCCACCACCTGGCTGAGCTACAGCAACTCTTAAGCTCTACACCTGCTTTCTGCATTGCCCTCCAGGAAACCTGGTTCCTGGAAACGCAGACCCCTGCCCCTCTACAGCTATAGAGGATATTACAAGAACCGTAATGATAATAATAGTGTCAGGTGGAGTTTGTGTCTATGTCCTGAACTCAGTATGCAGTGAACTTGTGCCCCTTCAAACCCCTCTTGTAGCTGTGGCTTTTAGGATAAGGACAACACAGGAAATAACTGTCTGCAACGTGCAGTACCCCTGAACGCATTTGCTGCACTCATTCAACAACTTCCTAAACCTTTCCTACTCTTGGGAGATTTTAACACCCATAACCCTTTGTGGGGTGGCACTGTGCTTACCACCCGAAGTAGACAAGTCGAAACTTTACTGTCTCAACTCGACCTCTGCCTCTCAAATGCAGGTGCCCCCAAACATTTCAGTGTGGCACATGACACACATTCGGCTATTGATCTTTTGGTTTGCAGTCCTGGTCCTCTCCCATCTATCCACTGGAGGGCACATGATGACCTGTGTGGTGGTGGCTTCCCATCATCCTGTCACTGCACCAGTGTGAGGCCTACGGATGCCTGCCGAGATGGGCTTTAAACAAGGCAGACTGGAAGCCTTCACCTCTGCTGTTACCGTTGAATCTCCTCCACATGGTAACATTAATGTGGTTGTTGAGCAGGTAACTACAATGATCATTTCTGCGGCGGAAAACACGATCCCCCATTCTTTAGGGAGCCTCCGGCGAAAGATAGTCCCTTGGTGGTCGCCGGAAGTTGCTGAGGCAATTACGGAGTGTCAGCGAGCTCTACAGCAGTATATGTGACACCCTTCCCTGGAGCGTCTCATAGCCTTTAAATGGCTCTGTGCCCGTGCTCGCCAGCTTATTAAACGATGGAAACGAGTGTTGGGAGAGATAAGTCTTGAAAATTGGGTACCATGCGTCACCTTCCCCGATGCAAACACGATTGCCGAGTAGTTTGCTGAGTGCTATGCTCGCCCCTCTGCATTGGAGAATTACCCCCCAGCCTTTCACACTCTCAAATGGCGGATGGAAGGGAAAGTCCACTCATTCACTACACACCACAGTGAACCCTATAACAACCCATTTGCAGATTGGGAGCTCCTCCATGTCCTTGCACATTGCCCTAACACAGCTCCTGGGCCAGATCGGATCCACAGTCAGATGACTAAACATCTCTCGTCTGACTACAAGCAACATCTCCTCATGATCTTCAAACAGATCTGGTGCGATGGCATCTTTCCATCGCACTGGCGGGAGAGTACCATCATACCACTGCTCAAACCCATCAAAAACCTGCCTGATGTGGATAGCTATTGGCCCATCAGCCTCACCAATGTTCTTTGTAAGCTGCTGGAATGTATGGTGTGTTGGTGGTTGGGTTGGGTCGGGTCGGGTCCTGGAGTCATGTGGCCTACTGGTTGCATGCCAGGATGGTTTCCGCCTGGGTCGCTTTACCAATGATCATCTTGAGTCCCTTGAGTCTGCCATCTGAACAGCCTTTTTCAGACACCATCACCTTGATCATGTCTTTTTCTGATTTACAAAAAGCGTATGGCATCACCTGGCGATGTCATATCCTTGCCACATTATACGAGTGGGGTCTCTTCTGGGGCCTGCTCCTGATTTTTATCGAGAATTTCCGGTCGCTTCATACTTTCCACATCCAAGTTGGTGCCTTCCCCCCCCTCCCCGCACCCCTCTGCCCATATCCATGAGAAGGGGGTCATGCAGGGCTCTGTATTTTTAGTGGCCATAAACGGTCTAGCAGCAACTGTAGGGCTGTCCATCTCACCGTCTCTGTATGCAGATGACTTCTGCATTTCGTACTGCTCCATCAGTACTGGTGTTGCTGAGCGGCGCCTACAGGGAGCCATCAACAAGGTGCAGTCATGGGCTCCAGCCCCAAGCTACCAGTTTTCAGCCACAACGTCATGTGTTTTGCACTTCTCTCGGCATTGTACCATTCAATTGGAACCAGAACTTTACCTTACTGATGATTCCCTCCCCATAGTGGAGGCATATCGATTTTTAGGACTGGTTTTCAACACCTGAATGACTTGGCTTCCTCACCTTCGTCAGGTTAAGTGGAAGTGCTGGCAGCACCTCAATGCCCTCCGCTGCCAGAGCAATACCCACTTGGGTGCAGAAGGCTCTACGCTGCTGCAGCTCTACAGAGCCCATGTTCAATCTCGCCTTGGCTGTGGGGGGTCTGGCTTATGGTTCGGCGGCATCCTCAGCATTGTGTTTACTCAGCCCAGTGAACCACTGTGGCATTAGACTAGCAACTGGAGCTTTTAGGACAAGTCCAATGACCAGCGTCGTGGCGGAGGCTGGAGTTCCTACATTGCAGGTCAGGCATGCACAACTGCTCATCAGTTACGTTGCACATGTTCGTAGTTCTCCTGCCCATCCGAATTACCATTTCCTTTTCCCACCCATGGTGATCCCTCTCCTGCATTGGCGACCCAGGTTAGGGCTTACAATTACAGTTTGCATTCGATCCCTTCTATCTGAACTGGTGTCCTTGCCTTTACCACCTATACTCGAGGTCCATTCATGTACACCTCCATGGTGTACACTTAGGCCGCAGCTTTGCCTGGACCTTACACATGGCCCAAAAGACTCAGTTCATCCCTCAGCTCTCCACTGTCACTTCCTCTTGATTCTTTACATGTACCGAAACCATGAAGTGATTTACACTGATGGCTCAATAGCTGATAAGTCACACCAGCTTCGCATAAGTCGATGGAGGACATATTGAACGACATTGTTTGCCTGATGGCTGCAGTGTTTTCACTGTAGAGCTGGTGGCTATATCTCGTGCTCTCGAGCACGTCCATTAATGCACTGGGGAATTGTTTCTTCTGTGTACTGACTCCTTCAGCAGCCTACAAGCTATCGACCAGTGCTACATTAATCATCCTTTGGTAGTGACCATGCAGGAGTCAATCTATGCCCTACTACGGTCCGGTAATTCAGTGGATACGTCAGAGTCCCAGGCAACGAACTTGCCGACAGGCTGGCCAAACAGACTATACAGAAACTGCTTTGGAGATCGGCATTCCAATATCTGACCTGTATTCATTTTTATGCTGCCAGGTTTTTCGGCTTTGGGAGACGGAATGGCATAGTCTCAGTATGCACAACAAACTGCATGCCATTAAGGAGACTACGAATGTGTGGCAGTCCTCCATGTGGGCCTCTCGCAGGGACTCTGTGGTTCTCTGCCGACTCCGCATTGGCCACGCTTGGGCGACCCCCGGCTACCTCCACGCTGTGAAGACCCGTCTCAGTGTTGATGCGGCGCCCGGTTGACAGTTGCCCACATTTTGGTGTGCTGTCCCACTTTGACTGCCCTGTGACGAAATCGTCGGTTACCGGTCTCCTTGCCACTAATTTTATCTGACATTATCTCATCGGCTGATTTAGTTTTACATTTTATTCGTGAGGGTGGGTTTTATCATTTGATCTAAGTTTTAATGCATGCCCTTTGTCCCTCTGTGTCTTCCACCCTAGTGCTTTTAGGGTGACGGTTTTAATATGTTGCAGAATATCTGACTTCTCCTTTTTATTCTTGTGGTCAGCCAGCCATGGTAATCTGTTTAGTCGTTTTAATCTGTTCTACATGTTTTTTGCATTTTTGTGGTTTTCTTCTCCCCTTTTGTCCATTTAAGTGTTTTTTGCCCTTCCGTCATTCTTGTGGTTTTTCCTTTCTCTCCTATTTGTGTTGTCAGTCTCGCTTGTTTTATTCTTGCCCTTGTGGCATTGTTTTATCCGGAACAAGGGACCAATGACCTAGCAGTTTTGTCCCTTCCCCCCCTCTTTTAAATCAACCAACCAACCAACTTTATCAGTTTTTATGCAGTTTGTGTCCCCTGGTACTGGCTGAAAATCCTACGGTAGCAATGTTTATTACATCATTATAGAGCCTAAACAATTGTAATAGGCTCGTAAAGTGAATAGCGCCCCACCTTACCAATTTGTGCATAACTTTTAGCAGCTTTCTGACATATCTAAGACATACATAAGTGAAAATTACACTTCTCACCCAAGTGTATTCTCAATACTTGTGTACCTCATTGTGTCATAGTGTAGCTGCTCAATTCTCAGAACAGGATTCCACCAGTAGGAATGTCTGCCTTTCATTAACAGGAGGGCAGTCTTATTTGGTGCAATATCTAATTTATAATTTGAGCACGACTTTTGCATCTGAGCAAGCACTTCATATGCTTTTCATTCCAGAGTAACTGTTGAGTTCTCTGCCCCCACAATCAGTATTACCGGCATAGTCTGTAACTCCTAATACTTGCACAGTTTTGTCCAGAGTCATTAGCAATGGCTCAGGGGTATGATGCCAGAAAATTGGTCCACATATAGATCACCATGGACAACACCTAATGATTTGTCTCACTACTTTGCTGGATGTTGTGTCCCATGCCACATTGCGCCATTTATGGTAATCTTGGACACTCTGGTACAAACATTTTCTGACCTGCAGTTATCTCAGTTGGGAAAACATTGTGTGCCACAACAAGCTGTCAAATTCACCTGAAATATCAACCATGATACCTATGACATACTTTCTGCTCAAGTGTCAGCAATGCTGAGAGCACAATTAAGTGTGCTGTCTGTAGATCTGTTTTTTCTGAAGCCGATTTGGTTCTGGCTGAGACTTTTTAGCTCCTTGTGGGACTGCAGTCTGTTGCACAGCAAGCACTACTGTACTTTGTCCGAGGTGCTAAGAAGACAGATAGGTCTATAGCTCTAAGGAACTGTTGTATCTCTATCCTTGCTCTTTTGCATTATTACAACTTGCCCAGACTTCTAGACTATAGGATTCTCCCCTGTCTTAGAGATCTCTTTAGTAAGTGTGTGAAGAATGGAACAGTTATGTTCTTTGTGGTTTTCAGCAGTTTATCATTAATGTGATCAGGTCTGGGAACTTTTCCATGCTTAGCTGATTGATAGTCAGCTACAGTGACTTCTTTGCAAATGGTAAAATGATACTTGGGCTTTCATGTGGGGTACACATACTTTCTTGTGCCTCTCTTTGTGGATTGTTGTAATTTTCAGTTATCTTCTGGAAGAAGTGGCTTCAGTAGGTATTCGCCATAGTCCAATGCTTACACAATGTAGATAGCACATTTGATATTTTTACATTCTCTGTTGTATGTTGTATGTTAACTGGGGACCTAGAAACAAAGGAGAGGCTCTGTCCCCGCCGCAGCTGTAGTGGTCCACAACCCCACGACGACTACCACAGTCAACTTCACCCCTCCACTGCCCCATACCAGACCCAGGGTTATTGTGCAGTTCGGCCCCCGGTGGACTCCCCCAGGGAATGTCTCACACCAGACGAGTGTAACCCCTATGTTTGCGTGGTAGAGTAATGGTGGTGCACACGCACGTGGAGAACTTGTTTGTGCAGCAGTCACCGCCCTAGTGTAGCTAAGGCGGAATAAGGAGAACCAGCCCGCATTCACAGAGGCAGATGGCCAACCGCCTAAAAACCATCCACAGCCTGGCCGGGTGACCAGACCTAAACACAAGTCCTCCGGGCGAATTTGTGCCGGGGACCAGATGCCCCTTCCCGCTCTGGAAAGTCGTGTGTTAGACCGCTCGGCTAACTGGGCAAGCCACTTTCTCTGTTAATATTCTGTTGGGGGTAACCAATCCACATGTTAGTAGTTGCCCTTGAATGTATTGGTCCCAGTGCGTGTTTTTCCCCAACTTGCTCAGTATTTACTTTTCACTGATCTAGAGAACAATAGTCTAGCTGCGATCTCCTCGTATCCTATAGCTATTTGATATAATATGCATGGTTATTGTACACTTTTTCCCCCTTCTTCTTCATCTTCATCTTCATCTTCTTGTTCCAGATTGCATGTTTCACACACTATGGCATCCCACAATGTCTAGTCATTTCTGTGCTGGAATGGCCACATTTTGTATGAGTTATAAGTGGCTGTATAATGTAATCTATGCTGCAGTCAGCATGTTCTGGTACTTGAAGGTCATTTTCTGCATGTCATTTTTCCTCACTTGACCTTTTAAAAATTATATAAAAGGTGATTGTGTTCCTGTCCCAGATTTGTTCACTGTAAATCAGGATCAAACAAATCTATCATCACATTGTGGTCACTTCTAGTAACATGCTGAAATATTCTCAAGAGCTAATTTTGTTAGCTGTAAACTGATTTGCCAAGGTGATTTTAATGTTGATTGTGGCGCCCGCATTGTTTTCATATGTAGCTGGACAGCCCATCTTGTCCAGCACATCAGTTTCTCCCTTCACTCGTGTAATGTGCTCATCTGTCACAGTGCTGTAGTGCGGATTTTGTATTAGTGTCCATCACTATTATATGTAGCGAAGCCTAAGCATAATAAACTGCATCTCTCAGCCTATTGGTGTAATGTTTAATGCTATGGTAATATTTTGTGTAAAAGCTCATTAGTATTAATTTCCCATGTGTGGACTTAAGAGTTACTCATGTAGCATATTTGTGACAAAGTTGGAATGTTTTTGTTGTTCGATAAAATATCTGGAGGAGTACTATAGCTGCTTTTGTGCTTGGATTATCTGCAATTGTGTTTATATGAACTGCAAAATGAGATCTTACCGTTGTACCAAACGAAAATACACGCATTGATACAACAGTGGGTTCTTTGGTTTGTCCTCGGAGGAAACCTTGGTTCAGTGGAAGGGGACTCAAAATAAGTGAACCTATGTATTGACTTAACTGTAAATATTCAACAGTTTATCAAAGTTTTGAATGTAATTTGAATGGCTTTTAATGCGCAAGTAGCTAAATGCAAGTGATAACGTAGTGGCTAGTATCATGGGTTTTCAGTTTTACATCCCATGTCTGAAAACAGATTATTGCTTTTTTATTTTATTTTATTTTTCATTTATCTAATAGAAGGTTACTATGTGAATATTTCTTATAAATTTAGGAGGTACAAGGGCATTATATTAGTTGTAAAACTACAACTGGCTTTCACAATAAGTGTGATACATTTAGTATATAATTTGTGTGCCAGTGTGGTTTCAGTTGCCTGAGACTGCAGTGGTGTGTGTGTGTGTGTGTGTGTGTGTGTGTGTGTGTGTGTGTGTGTGTGTTTGGCCTTAATGGCCAAAAGCTATATTTGTGACAAGTCTTTTTGTTGTACCTATCTGCAGCTCGGCATCTCTGCTATATAATGAGCAGCAACTTTCCTTTTCATAATATTGTCATGTGTCTGATATTTTCAGTAGTTTCAAACTTTTAAATTTTCATAGTTTTATATTTCATTCTTATATCTATTCTTAATCCTTATCTTTTATTCTTGTGTTTATTCTTCAGAAAGATTTAGTGCTTTAACTTCAGTGATCACAATTTCGAATGTTTCTAAATTAATAACACCTGAGCTTTCACAAAGGCAGGTATTCTTGTGTTTATTCTTCAGAAAGATTTAGTGCTTTAACTTCAGTGCAATCTTAGAAACATTCGAAATTGTGAACACCAGAGCTTTGCACAAAGGCAGGCTTGCCACAGCGACATTTATTTGAATGAATCTCACTCTGAGAGAGCCAGCCGGTGTGGCCAAGCGGTTCTAGGCTTTTCAGTGATCTGCGCGACTGCTACGGTCGCAGGTTCGAATCATACCTCGGGCATGGATGTGTGTGTGTGTGTGTGTGTGTGTGTGTGTGTGTGTGTGTGTGTGTGTGTGTGTGATGTCCTTAGGTTTGTTGGGTTTAAGTAGTTGTAAGTTCTAGGGGACTGATGACCTCGGATGTTAAGTTCCATAGTGCTCAGAGCCATTTCCCTCTGGAAGAGAAAAAGAATTGTTAACATTGCTGAAGATTTTATATGCAGGCAATAATTTCAAGATAAAACATGCGTAATCGATCGAGTTTCCAAAAACTGGTGCTTGCAATTGATTATGAATCAAGATACACCACAGGAATTTCACCAAAGCAATTTCAAATAATTTTTCCACTCATTTATTGTTTTTCTTTTCTTTTTAGTTTATTCAGTAGACATAAGATTAGTAGACAAATAAAGACATTATTATTTTAATTAATACATTTTATAACATCTGTGTAGCCCGAATCTCGTGGTCGTGCTGTAGCGTTCTCGCTTCACACGCCCGGGTTCGATTCCCGGCGGGGTCAGGGATTTTCTCTGCCTCGTGATGGCTGGGCGTTGTGTGATGTCTTTAGGTTAGTTAGGTTTAAGTAGTTCTAAGTTCTAGGGGACTGATGACCATAGATGTTAAGTCCCATAGTGCTCAGAGCCATCTCAACATCTGTGTAGTAATCTTCTATGGGCATGGGTAGTTAAATGGAGAAAGTCACATTTCGAACAAGGGCCCCGGAATTGTGAAGCTGTGATACTAGCTTTTGTGCCACCATTTTAGTTAGACTGTTTACTCCCTAAAAGGCACATACTTTTCCTAGAAAACTTTGACTTTAACAATAACTTTCATTTTGACTTCTGCCTAATACGTTGATCACAAAGCTGGCCTAATAGAAGACAATGCTGTTGTTTTAGTCAATGATCACGGCCTGAGGCTGAGCAGTCCCATGCTCAGTCGTAGGTAGAAGACCCACTGCGGCAACACGGAAAAACATTTGTCGACATGGCTAGGCTGGTGGGATCTTCTCTTGCAATTGCATTGCGAGGTACCAACCTTGATTTGGCACCTCACTCTTTGGAAGACACCATGCTTCAGATATGGCAGTTGAATATATAGTGTGTGTATCTTCCAGTCTTCTTCTCATTTATTTGTTATATTCACATTTGTCAAGGATATCACTTTTCAGTGATTTCCGGAAGAAATTGAAGTGGGTTCCGCTGGGAGCTTCGAAAAAGCCTTTGTAACTTTGTTTTAGGTCATGAACTTCTTTTCTCCTGGTGAACCCTTGCTTCATGAAATCTCAGAGTTCTTGTGTGTTTGTTGGTAGGGTTTTCACTTTCAACTGAATTTGGCAAATTGCTTCAGGTGTTGGAAAGACCACTAAGCTACCTTTTGGGTGTGCCATGAAAGTAATATAGTGCAGGGATATACTTGGAACTGTGCTGAGGTCCGCTAGTCTGTTTAGATGCAGATTATTTTCAAGATTTTTATGCATGTCTTCTAGCTTGTATTGCAATCTCTGAAGCTGGTATGATGCCCTTTGAGAGCAATTTCAGTTACGTGACAGATTGCAGATTAGTGGGCATAACAGCTTTCAGTGAGTGCACTATATTAGTGGTTATCACAATAGATAAGGCTTGTGGGAGGATGAGAGTCTCTGTAGGGAGAGCACCATCTATTTCTCTATGCCTTCCATCCTTTTAATTTGTGTTGGTACTGATTTCGTCATGTTATTTTGTTTTCACAGAGTAGAGTTATCGCTTGAAAAGCCTATGATTTACAACTTCACCTATCACATCATTAGAATTCTGCCTGACTAGTCTATTTCGGCAGTGCCTGTTATGTATATCGCACAAGCATCATCTGCCTTGGGGTAGCATATGTTTTGTTCGTAATGACAATATTATGAAAAGGATCCTTTTAAAGAATATTGTTGATATTCCAACCAGGACTTTCCATTGTTTGATTTTGTTCATAATGGATGTAGATGAATAATAAAAGGGCATCATAATTGGGCACACTTTAAAAGTGTACTATAACACATTCTGCTGACCATTAACATAATATTTTTTCCCCTTGGTCATCCATGCCTTCATTATTCCTCATCCTGGTATGATCCTGTTGGCTTTCCTGCCACACTTAAGATGGTTTCTTCTTTTTGTGCCCATGATTACCCATTCTTTCATTGTGTGTTGTTTCCAGAGTCAGGCACTGATCTGCAAGAGGGTTACTGGGCATAGTCGATTTTTGCGATTTCTCTTTGCAATAGCACATTCATTTCCATGGCTTGAACATACATAACATTTGTTGTAGTGTTGAGGCAGTCTCTAAGTGGTTGGCTTCACCATAGTGTTCACAAACTTGCTTCTCTGCTTTGAAAAAGATTAGACATTTTCACATGCCTGAGTGAGTCCTTGACTGTAGCCAATGTACAACCTATTCATTGATAGTAAGAGCTTCCCTAAGTCGTGGCTGAAATCTACCACCTGATGCACAAACATGTTTGCCCTGGGTACTGTCTTAAATTTTAACTTCATTTCACTGTCTGAGTCCTGTCTTTGCGTGTGTTCCTCCATATTTTGCCAATATATTGAGTCCAAAAGGTGTTTCTTCACATGCGATAGTGGATACATTGTGTATGACCATAAGTGGGTGCCTCTTTTTTGGAGGTTTACATGTTAGTGCCTCTAAATTTTTGGTTTTATCAGTTGTTTTCACACAGCCTTCACTAGAATCTGCTTTTGCTATTACCACATTGTTTGTGATGTGAATGATTTTAATTTTCATGTGGTCTGCTCAGGGATTTATCATGTTTGTAAAGTGTATTGTGGTTACACTGGCACCATGCTCATCTTTTGAGTTAATAAAAGTGTGCTTGAGAGTTAACATAAATGGTAGCCAAAGAAACATGTACAGGAGATCCTGTCGCTCAGTGGATTGTCATTTTACATACTGTGAGAAGAAGAGTGAACAATAAACTACAGCTATTTGACAGTAGCATACCTCCTTTCAGCCATCAAGTCCTCACTCATATTGTAATAGGGCACAGTATGGTTGTGCATAGATTCTCACTCCAGCAAAGAGTATACAGTGTGGTGCAGGAGTGATAAACAAGAAATAGATCAGGGGAATGCTGCATTCGAAGGGAAGGGAGGGAGACACAACAATGAAAAAGGGTTGGAATATGGAAACAGTCCTTACCCAGGTGCAAACAGTGATAGTGATGTATTGGGTATGTTTGCTTGTTGATATAGTTCAGGAATGGTGTGGCATTTGGCTTCGAGAGAGGAAGAGACCACTGAGCAGACAGTGTGGAGGAAAATTCATTAATTTATCGGCCTATAAATCTGACTAAAGTGAGAGGGCTGAAGGATAGGCATGAGGAGTAGGAAGCTTACAGAAAAAGTGGAGTAGTAGGCAAAACAGGAACACTGGTACATATTCAGGTAGAATGGAGACTCCCAGAGAGTGTCACTGAGGAAATTGGAGATCCGAAAAATATGTTGGCAGGCGAGGTCCCACCCATGCAATGTATAAAACCTGGTGTTGCAAGGAGGGGAGGTGGGGATGGAGAGGGATGCCCTGTCACTGGGTGAGCCCGGTGGTCAACTATTCTCTCGGCTGCAGTTTGGTTGTAGATTTTCATACAGGTGGACTATTGGTTAGGAATATGCTGAGACAAAAGGTGGTGCAGTAGAGGCATTGGACATGACTGAATAGCAATTCGATTCTACACAGAGTATGCGAAAGAACTTGCCCCCCTTCTAACAGCCGTGTACCGCAAGTCTCTAGAGGAACGGAAGGTTCCAAATGATTGGAAAAGAGCACAGGTAGTCCCAGTCTTCAAGAAGGGTCGTTGAGCAGATGTGCAAAACTATAGACCTATATCTCTGACGTTGATCTGTTGTAGAATTTTAGAACAAGTTTTTTTGCTCGAGTATCATGTCGTTTTTGGAAACCCAGAAACTACTCTGTAGGAATCAACATGGATTCCGGAAACAGCGATCGTGTGAGACCCAACTCGCTTTATTTGTTCATGAGACCCAGAAAATATTAGATACAGGCTCTCAGGTAGATGCTATTTTCCTAGACTTCCAGAAGGCGTTCAATACAGTTCCGCACTGTTGTCTGATAAACAAAGTAAGAGCCTACGGAATATCAGACTAGCTGTGTGGCTGGATTGAAGAGTTTCTAGCAAACAGAACACAGCATGTTGTTATCCATGGACAGACGTCTACAGACGTTAAAGTAACCTCTGGCGTGCCACAGGGGAGTGTTATGGGGCCATTGCTTTTCACAACATATATAAATGACCTAGTAGATAGTGTCGGAAATTCCCTGCGGCTTTTCGCGGATGATGCTGTAGTATACAGAGAAGTTGCAGCATTAGAAAATTGTAGCGAAATGGAGGAAGATCTGCAGCAGATAGGCACTTGGTGTAGTGAGTTGCAACTGATCCTTAACATAGACAAATGTAATGTATTGCGAATACATAGAAAGAAGGATCCTTTATTGTATGATTATATGATAGCGGAACAAACATTGGTAGCAGTTACTTCTGTAAAATATCTGGGAGTATGCGTGCGGAACGATTTGCGATGGAATGATCATATAAAATTAATTGTTGGTAAGGCGGGTACCAGGTTGAGATTCATTGGGAGAGTCCTTAGAAAATGTAGTCCATCAACAAAGGAGATGGCTTACAAAACACTCGTTCGACCTATACTTGAGTATTGCTAATCAGTGTGGGATCCGTACCAGATCGGGTTGACAGAGGAGATAGAGAAGATCCAAAGAAGAGTGGCGCGTTTTGTCACATGGTTATTTGGTAACCGTGATAGCGTTACGGAAATGTTTAGCAAACTCAGGTGCAGACTCTGCAAGAGAGACGCTCTGCATCGCGGTGTAGCTTGCTCGCCAGGTTTCGAGAGGGTCCGTTTCTGGATGAGGTATCGAATTTACTGCTTCCCCCCTACTTATACCTCCCAAGGAGATCATGAACGTAAAATTAGAGAGATTCGAGCGCGCACGGAGGCTTTCAGACAGTTGTTCTTCCCGCGAACCATACGCGACTGGAACAGAAAAGGGAGGTAATGACAGTGGCACGTAAAGTGCCCTCCACCACACACCGTTGGGTGGCTTGCGGAGTATAAATGTAAATGTAGATGTAGATGTAGACTGCTGCCGCAGGTTGCCTTTGCTATCATTGACCATATAGTTTTACTCCTAATGCTAAGTTTAGTTTATTATTTGTTGTTTAAAGTAAAATTAGTGAAACATTAGTACCAATGGAAGGCAGTAAGCAACATAGTCTGCCTTATGAGCAAAGAACGCAAAACACATACGGGGTAAGGCAGCTAAGACAGGCCACCCGAAATATGCCCAGAATGACTAATTAAATACGGTGTGGTTTTTTCCAAGTTATAGCAGGCGATATGGTGAATGTCTTGACATTCACAAGTAATTTTTGTCATATATGGTCACCGGATTAAGACACTGATATTTTATTGAATTAATGGCACTATATATTTTTTTCTGTGGCATTTGAAAGAAGCATCTAAGAGATCTTAAACAACATACCATGCATGGGGCTTGGTCAAATAGTGTAAAGATAACGGCCTCACAAACCACTGTTCTTCTGTCAGGGGAAGACGTTCCATAAACTGCCTTATTATACCAAATGTAAGCAAACACATAGCTTAGGTATGGTTTGTTTATCTATTATCACAGCTGTGATCTCAAGAGTTCAACATGTTAACCTTGAGCATTACTGCACACTGTAAAGTTATTCTGGAGAAAAAACATTGCAAGTTGAATTTCACCTGAAATTAATGGCAGCACAGATGACCTGTGGATTCGTTGATGTTTCCTAACATACCTATTATTTTCACCACAGGTAGAAGGATAAAAATGTTAAGTTTGGTGAGTGCACAGACCATTTAGCATTCCATGAATAGCAGTGACAGTGGTCTCCAGATGTTAAGAAGGTCTGTCATTTACATGTGTGGAATGAGAGGGAAATCTGTTGTGTTGGTACCACACTGATTTCCCCATGTCCAGTAGGATGTCTTCCAATAACTGCAGCAGCAGTGTATGTTAGGACCATGTATTTAGATTCCCATCAGTAAAATTGGGACTGTTGATGCTCTCCTGAAAAACATGCACCAAACATAGGTAGATCAAGAGCATTGTTTTTATCTGCTGCTTGAAGTCAGCATGGATTTTCAGCTCACGATTAGTGCATATTGTGAATATTGAGTTGCATATATTTTGTGAAAGGTGCTTCTTCCTCAAACAACATTAACATTGATATGTTGCATCACTTTACACTTTTGGTATGAGGGCTGTTCAACAAAGAATGATCATAATTTTATTATGGTCATAATTTCTTGCGATAAACTTTAATCTTATGATATTCTGTTAGTTTAGTGTGTAACAAACACACTGTAGTAGTTTCATATGTTCATATATGTTCAGTATCGCCTACCGCTGCAATTGAGGTAACAGGCAAGGAACAATATGCGTCTTTGAAATTCTGCTTGAGTATCAACAGATATTCATCTGAGGCTATGCAATGTTACAGAATGCCTATGGAGAGTTTGTTCTTTCCTACAGCACAGCTCAAAGGTGGTTTAGAATGTTTAAAGATTGGAGACAATCAATTTCAAAGGAAGGTGGACCCAATACTCCAGTTACTGCTCTTGTGGAAGAAACATGAACACTGCTGTTGTCCTTGTTGGCGAGGATTGATGAATTATGTTAAGATCACTTTCTGAAATACTGAACATTTCATTGGTTGCCACCTACACACTGGTGACAGAAAAATTACACATGACACATGTTTGTGCAAGATGGGTTCCAAGATTTCTGATTCCCGAACAAAAGGACATTCGCTTGCAGGTCTGCATGCGGTTAAAATTGATGTTAGAGGAAGATTGGTAGTTTCTTTCAAATGTAATCACACTGATGAAACTTGGCTACATCATTTTGATTCTGAGAGCAAAGAGCAAAGTGCAATGTGGAAATTTCCTTCATCACCAGCCCCCCAAAAAGCAAAAGTGGTTGCTTCTGCTGGGAAAGTTATGGTCATCTCATTCTTTGATATTGATGGAATGGTTTATCAACATGTTGTACCTGCACACACATCAATAACTGGACAATACTACAGGGATGTCCTGAAAACGTTGCAAGGCCATATCAGGCGCAAAAGACCAAATTTCCGTGAAGCAGGCTGGAAGCTGCACCATGATAATGTGCGGCCGCATATTGCCAATGTTGTTGCCATCTTGCAAAAATCAATGAAGTACATCCCTCAACTTCATTATAGACAAGTGCATCACATTTGTGGGAGACTACTTTAAGGAGGACCATCAAAATTATGAGGATGAGTTAATAGTAAGTTGTAAAAAAAATCATTCTTTATTGAACACCACTGCACATTGTGCCTAGTTGCCAATATCCCTGTACTTGCCCCATGTGCAAATAGAGGCATACATGTATGTGCATGCATCTGTCTCAGCATGTGCATATAAGTGATGCCATTCACACCTAGAGAGAAGTTCACAAACACTACTCCAGTGATCAAACTACAGCTGCAGGTTAAATTTGCATGTGTGGCTGGACAATGGGCAGTTGTTTTGTTTACCAGAAACAGTCAGGTGTGCTGGCAATGAGCCCCATTGAGGATGCAGCATTAATATGGGCTTTGGCCACCTACTATTACTTACAAGGCTTACTGGAGGGACAAAACCCTTTGTATATTCTTAACATGTAACGAATACCTCAAGATAATATAACTATGCATATTTTATTGATCTTGCAAAATGTACTATTGTAATGGTTAATTATAAATACGAGAAAAAATTATATTTAGAAAAAAGTAACAATCGTGATATCAATATGCTTACCGAGTCCTTCAGTTTATATTACGAATACAAAGTTTTGCTGGACATGGGGATTTTGTAAACAGAAGCATTGGAAAGAGTATCAAATGTCTGGGTATTTTGTTGTTGCTCCGATGAATTCAGTTTGCTGACTAAGCCAGAGGTGTTAGGTGCTAAAATTTGTTTTTGAATCAGAGAGAGGATAAGTTTCTGCTATAGATAAAAGAAGCACAGGACATTAAATGTTGTTTTCACTTCCATTTGCAAATAAAAAACTTACTTTATTGATGTGCATTTCTGCTTGAGACTTTGAGTAAATCTTTTTTTTTTCTGGAATATGTTCTTCACAGTAAGGCGATCATCTTTCATGAAACTTTGATTCCTTGAGCACAGTAGGGTAAGGGCCACATCATTTGCAGAGTTGCAAGTCACCAGTTACTCTGAGATATCATAGACAGCCCTGATAAACTGTAACAATGTGTTTCATCATATATTTTTCAAGAGTAAACCTGGAACTATTGTTATCAAATATATGGGGTTCCATTTCCTTACTTGTCTCCCTCTTCTGTGTCAGACCATTGATAGTTGAGGAAAATGCGAAATACAGACACATTAAATCAGTGATGATAAGGTTGGATCTGATGTTTCAAATTCTTGCTATCGAGAACAGTTACCCAAGTTTGAAGTTCCAGTGAAAGATATCTGCTGCATAGAAATCTAACATCATCCCAGTGCATCTTATGTGTACAGAAAGTTGAACAGATGTGAATCCACCTTTAAGATTCAGGTCAACTCTGCTATAACTATGGTACATTTTAAATGATAAAAATATCAAATGCAATATTCACTTGCAGGCCCAGAATATGTTAATGATTGCTGAGATCCTTCTCAGTTAGTCTCATATTCCAAAAAGTTGCAACAAATGAATATAGCAACAAACAAATTCTGTGAGAGATGGGATCTGAATCTAACAATACTTTTCTGAAATTCATTTTAACCTGTCAAGAGTTAGGCAAACATCCCAATATTTCTTGCCATTGTTTTCATCATGCCAAAATATTTATCAGCTCTATAATTGTTGGAGTTGAATAGCTCAAATTTTCTTTTGTCCTTTTAGAATAAGTGTCCTTTTTGCAATGTGTAACTTGCTGAAGTTGTACGTAAAATTATAAACATGGTATATTTTTATAATCAGTACTGCGCACATTGTAATATCATTGGCTACTGGGAAGGATTCCAGATATTTCATATTATTCTCTAGTAATTTTTTGTACTGTGAAGAATACATTCATATTAGCTTGTGAGTCAAGGGTACACTTCACAACTTAATTGTTCTTTATTTTCAATACTCTTGAAACTTACATTAATAAGACCTATCCTTTTTTTTAGGCAAAACAAGCCAAGATGATGTGTGCTATGTCGTTGCTAAATATGACTATGCAGCTCAAGGAGCACAGGAACTGGATCTTAGAAAGAATGAACGCTATCTGCTGTTGGATGATTCGAAACACTGGTGGAGAGTTCAGAATGCTCGAAACCAAGCGGGATATGTGCCAAGCAATTATGTCAAGAAGGAAAAACCATCACTGTTTGACAGGTATGCTTTGAATAATATTGTTTTTACAGTGTTCTTCTCCATCATACTTTAAATGTCCTTTGGCATTTTTAAATAGATTGTATAGCACTGAGGAAGTCACTTGCCAGAACATATTGCATACCTTAATATTCAGAACTTCAACTGTTCTCACATTCAGTGCTAGAAAAATTTCTCTGAAATCTGTTTAGAGAAGTTGTGTTTCTGAGAACACTTACGTGAAACATAATCAAATTTTTATCTTCTCTCTCTCTCTCTCTCTCTCTCTCTCTCTCTCTCTCTCTCTCTAGTCTGTTTTTCCTAAATGCTCTAACTTGTATCACTTTTATTTACTGTAAACTTTGTCCGTATAAATGCCACTATTGAACACTACTTCTACCAATGTACTGCTGACTCCAAATTGACTACCTTATTCCTTGTACACCTAACTATATCCTCATGTCCTGTCCTGTCCTGTCCTGTCCTATCCTATCTAGAGCCAGGCCATCTGTGGAAGCAATTAAATCTTTTACCAGCTGTGCTGTAACTTAGGCACAGCTTTGGCATAACCATCAACCAGTTATTCTCCTGCATAAATAGCCACTGCCAAACTGTGGGCAAGAGCAGAATTTGTCACTCTGTCTTGCTTAACTTCAATGGCTGCTTCACAACTGGTGCAACCTTTATTATATGCATCCTTTCCCACACCATCTCCAAGTACCAGTTTCACTGAACTGGATTGGTGGGAATTGTCCTTACAGTACATCCTTGGACCCTGCAAGCCAGGTGGGCAGAGTATGCTCTAATTCCTATTCCACACTCACCTCACTCCACCTCTTGTCATCATACTGCCCCCTCACCCACTTCACTCATTCTACGCCTTCAACCACTAACAACAATCTTTGTCTTTTATTTTACCTGCCCCCTTCTAATCTACTCTTGTTTATGCCAGCTAAGCTACATCATCAGTACAATGTAGGTCAGTAAAATGAAGCTAAACAGGTGCACACAATTTTTTTTCTTTTCCTATGCCACCTGTATTAATTAGGTTTGAAGAACATTGTTCAAAAGTTTATCTAAATTTTCAGTCTCAGTTATGTGCCTATCAACCTCTCAATTCCTTCTTGCCTTTACCGTCATTAATTTTCATTGTTAAATGTTGATTTGTTTGGTGTGAACTTTGAGTTAAACAAAAAACAACTCTAAAAGCTAGTTTATAGTTTTGTGTTCCTCATTTCTGAAAATGTTATCTCAGCTTATGATTTTGAGTATCAATCCTAATAACTGGACAATGCTATTAACAGATTTATTCTTGAAGAACCTTATGGTTAATTCCTTCCACATTGTGTGAGCTGTATTTTGTAATAAATCGGAGCTCTTTTGTGTTTCTGTCATTATTGAGATGAAAATTGTGCACATTATTAGTTTTTCTAGTGGTTCCTTTGCTAATACTGTATTTAGCACCCTTGTAAATACAGATACTGACCTGTGAACTTAAAATGGGAACATCTTTTAGAAAGGAAATATACAGTGTTTCTACAAAAGTTCTTCTTATATCCTTGCTACTATCCCATTGCAGTATTAGTATATAATGTTTACTCTACTCTGATGCCAATAAGTCATTATTTTCCCGATGATCAATCTACTGTTGGGTGTAGCAGTTTATCAGGCAAGAATTAAATTTAACTTTGCCGTTACCCCTCCCTGTTGAAGAAACCATTAGGCCTGAAAGCTAGGCAGTGTGTTACTTGTACTTGTTTCTAATGGCAGTTCTATACATTTTGCCTTCCAAATGTAAGTACTCGCCAACAATTCTGTCTCATAATTTATTAAGAATTAAGTTTACTCTATTGTAGGATCATTATACTATGAACTCCTTGTGTTTTTTGTGTATTTTTTATCTCCCCCCCCCAATTAATTTATTCACAATGCTAGATCACAAATGTGTTATATCATGTATTAACAAAAATAATCAGTTTTTGAAAACATAATGTAATTGTATGGATAAAAAACCTACTTTCCAAACGGCGGCAGGAGAACACACATATAAAAGACTTTACATATGCAAGCTTTTGGAGCTAGTGGCTCCTTCTTCTGGCAGAAGGGTTGAAGGTGAAGGAACTAGGGTAAAGGAAAAGGACCGGTGAGGTTTAGGAAAAGGGATGACATTCAGAAAAGTCAGCCAGAACCCTAGGGCAGGGGAGACTTACGGGATGTATGAGTCTTTCCTTCTCGTCCTGTCTGGTAAGTCTCTCCTGGTCCAGGATTGTGGATGACTTTTCTGAACTCTACCCCTTTTCCACCTTTTCTTAAATCTCACAAGTCCTTTTCCTTCAGCTCTATACCTGCCCTTTCAAACATTCTGCCAGGAGCCACTGGCTCCAAAAGCTTGCATACGTAGTAACTCCTGCCAATTCTTATATCATTTCCAGAAAGAACTAATTTTGCCCCCTGATTTAAATAAAATAGTAAACCTTTAACATGGAATGAGAGCAAAGGTGATCTGATTTCTCCATTTGAGTAGTGTGTGTGTGTGTGTGTGTGTGTGTGTGTGTGTGTGTGTGTGTGTGTGTGTGTGCTCACCCTGCTTCTTAAAGAGGAACTAAACCAAGAGTGTGCTGAATCATGTACTCTGTGAAAAATGAAAATACTTCCATGGAATATTATGCAAATAATTTAGGAGTAAAAATAAGAACATACCGAACAGTAGAGGTGTTGAGTCAAGTAATTCCTAGCTTTCAGTTTATTCTTTTTTGAGCTGGAGCATACTCATGGGGGCACCACCCAAAACCTACTCTGTAAACAGATTTCCTGTGCCATGTCCTCATCCCCTTCACCCACTCCTCCCACCATCCCCAAGAATCAGGTTCAAAGAAGCATCCCCCTCATCACCCTGGACTAGAACAACTAAACAATATCCTTCGCCAGGGCTTTCATTGTCTCTCATCATGCCCTGAAATGAGGGACATCCAGCCCAAGATCCTTCCCACTCCTAAAGTGATGTTCCATTGCCCATTTTAGTACGGTATGTGTACATGCTTTGGACTGTCACAGAAAATCAATTTTGTAGTGACAAAAGTACTTTCCCAATACACTAAATTTTCTAAATTATGGTTATAGGAAATGTACAAATTGTTGACCTCCAGCATCAATACATTTCTGAATAAAAATTAAATTTTCCATAGCTTACACCAAAGTGTGCAATGACATTTTTGCACATGCTGAATGAATTTTATTCTAGAATAACTCTAGGCTATGCAGCTTATAGTGGTGCACTACTTCTTTTACTGTGTCCCATTAGAAGAAATAGGTCTAGAGAGTGCACAGGAAACTTCATTGGTTCCACATGTTGTGTCACTGCCATTATATGTATTGTCTTCCCTTACCCTCCATTCTGGTAAGTCTCCCCTAACTTGGTGTTCTGGGTGACTTTTCTGAACTCTCTCCATGTCTTAAATCTCACCAGTCCTTTTCTTTCACCACTTTTCCTTCCCCTTCATCTCTTCTGCCAGAAAAGGAACCACTGGCTCCAAAATATTCCAAATTTCAGTACCTTAATGAGTGTGTGCTGCTGCTACCCCTTGGTAGTAGATTTTTATCTGTCCAATTACCTTATAAATTTTGATTCAAGTAACGGAAAATCCAGGATGGAATTTAACAATGTTATGAAAAGGAAAGTCGCTACTCACCATATAGCAGAGATTCTGAGTCGCTGACAGGCATAACAAAACGACTGTCACAAATAAAGCTTTTGGCCATTACGGCCTTTGTGACACACACACACACACACACACACACACACACACACACACACACACACACACACACACAAAACTGCAGTCTCAGGCAATTGAATCCACACTGGGAGCAGCAGCACCAGTGCATGATGGGTGTGGCAACTGGGTGGGGTAAGGAGGAGGCTGGGGTGGATAGGGAGAGGGATAGTATGGTGGTAGTGGTGGACGGTGAAGTGAAGTGCTGCAGGTTAGACGGAGGACAGGAGAGAGGGGGGCGGGGGGGGGGGGGGAGGGGGGGATGACGACACGGACGTAGCGGAAAAGGAGAGAAGTGTACAGACTGGGTGTGATGGTGGAATGATGGCTGTGCAGTGCTGGAATGGGAACAGGGAAGGGGCTGGATGTATGAGGACAGTGACTAACAAAGGTTGAGACCAGGAGGGTTACAGGAACATAGGATGTGTTGCAGGGAACGTTCCCACCTGCACAATTCAGAGAAGCTGGTGTTGGTGGGAAGGATCCATATACCACAGGCCGTGACTGTGACTGTGACTGCGACTGCTTCCAGCACTACTCGGCCTTCATTCCACCATCACACCCAGTATTTTTACTTTTATCCTTTCTCGCTACTCCCTCACTTCCCTCATGCCCCACCTCTCCCCGGCCCTCCATCTACCTTGCAGAACTTCGCTGTCCGACACCCGCACCATACTATCCCTCCCCCTCCCCACCCCTAGCCTCCTCCTTGCCCCACCCAGTCACCATGCCCATCATGTGCTGATGCCGCTGCTCGCAGTGTGGTTTCAGTTGTCTAGCGATTTTTCTTTTCATAATATTGATTCAAGAAAGATTGCACACCCCTAAAATGCTACCCGTATGTCCCATCTGACACACAACTTTCACCTGTTATTCACAGAATTGCACTGCATGGTCTGAGTCAGCCTCGCCTAGTTTCTGTACTTTCCTTCTTTTCAGAATTTGCCATATGCTACTAGTGTTTGCACCACTCTTGCACAAAGCTTGCCTTGAAGGTTTTTGTGCTGAATTCCAACACCACGTTAGACGATTCATCACTTGTAATCATGCGAGATTGCCACAATCAGTCTTTATGCGTATCAAAAACAGTTGCTTGTATTTCAAATTTGTCTCACAGACATTGTTATTAATCTTTTTAGTGAATTAGTCCCAAACTTACGTTTTCACAGTCTCTGAACAACAGCAACATTCTCAATCTTCCAGTAATGTTCCTGAAAGATTAAAGGTATATCTCCTGTTTTTATGGTGATTGCCTGCCACTGGCTGGTTTTTCTACAACAGTTCAGTGTATGTACAGTTATTTATGCTGCTTATGAAAATTCTGCTACTAAATACAAGACATATGATACAAAAAAAAAATCTTTTGACAATGTTATGAAAAGGATAGATCGCTATTCACTATATAGTGGGAATGTTGAGCCGCAAATAGGCACAACAAAATGACTGTTAGACAAGTAAGCTTTTGGCCAAAAGGCCTTCTTCCGCATTAGAACACACACACACACACACACACACACACACACACACACACACACACACACACACACACACACACACGTGTTGTCTAATTCAGAAGAAGACCATTTGGCTGAAAGCTTATTTGTCTAACAGTGTTTTTGTTGTGCCTATCTGCAGCTCAACATGTCCACTATATAGTGAGCAGTGATCGATCCATTTCATAATATTGTCATTATTCCATCTTAAATTTTCCATTGTTTGGGAAAAAATCTTTTTGTCAATAATACATATTTTAAGACAATATAGTGCATTGACAAAGTATATTATTAATCAAAAAAGGGTTTCAGTACAATTTGAGGTGCCTGTCTGTGAACTTTTTGCACACTGCTGATACATGTCAAAATTCAAATTCTATCATACCTCTTGAAGTTTGAAAGAAAAACAATTTGCACTTGAATATTATCCCCTAACTATTGTTCTTAAAGTTCAGTTTTCAATAGTGCTTCCTCCAAGTAATATTTTTAAGATTTGTACGCAATTAGACACTCATTTTTTGTGTGCATTCACTGTCCACCCTGATAGCTGAGTGGTCAGTGTGACAGATTGCTGTCCTGTAGGCCCGGGTTCGATTCCCAGCTGGTTCGGGGATTTTCTCCGCCCAGGGACTGGGTGTTGTGCTGTCTTCATCATCATTTCATCGCCATCTGGCGTGCAGGTCACCCAATGTGGTGTTCCGAATGTAATAAGACCCGCACCAAGGTGGCCGGACCTGCCCCGCAAGGGGCCTCCCGGCCAATGACGCCAAATGCTCATTTGCATTTTTGTGCCTTCAATAAATATTTTCTTTGCTTTCCTACATCAGTCTCCATAGTTAGACTCACTTCAATTCAATAGCTTCAGAAATACACTCTTAAGACAAAAAAAAGTGGCACACCATGAAGGAATTATTCACACAGGACAGAAATCAGTATATGTGATGCACATCTGCGGACAAAGAAATGATGACAATTTCAGAAAAAAATTGTGATTTAATCAAGGGCAAGAGCTTCACCAATTGAGCAAGTCAGTAACTCGTTGGTCCACCTCTGGCTCTTATTCAAGCAGTTATTTGACTTGGCATCATCTATAGTGCTCCAAGCATTTGCAAGAAGAGGGGAAGAGAGATGGAGATCTTGCTGGCTAAGGTAGGGTTTGGCAAGCATGAAGACGGTCAGTCAAAATTCTCGTCATGATCGGTTTGGGCATTATCTTGCTGATACGTAAGCCAAGGAGGGCTTACCATAAGGGGCACAGAATATTGTCGATGTACCGCTGTACTGTAAAGGTGTCGCAGATGACAACCAAAGGAGTCGTGCTACGAAAAGAAATGGCACACCAGACCATCATTCCTGGTTGTTGGTGATAATCAGGTTGGTATCCCACAACTGCCCGTGGTATCTACAGATAGGTCTCTGCTGGTCATTGGGGTTCACTTTGAAGCAGGCTCATCAGTGGTTCTACTCCAGAGAAAGAGAATCCTGCTTGCCAAACCCTATCTTGGCCAGCATGGTTTCTAGGTCTCTCCCCAGTTGAGAACATTGGAGCATTATGGGCAGGACCTTCCAACCATCTTGCGATTTTTACACTCTGGTATCCCAGTTGGACAGAATTTGGAAAATATCCATCGATAGGACATCCCACAGCTCTGTCAATCAGTGCCAAGCTAAATAACTCCTAGTATAAGGACCAGACATGAACCAATGTGTTACTGACTTGCTCAAATTGTGAAGCTCGTTTCTTGAAAAGATCATACAATTTTTCTGAAATTGTAATCATTTGTTTATCCGTACATGTACATCACATCTATCAATTTGTTCCATTTCGATAATGCCCCCCCCCCCCCCCCCCCCCCCACTCTCACTCTCACTCTCTCACCTTTAACACATTTCACATCCTTTCCATTCTCATTAGTATTTGCAGAAGTGCTAATATTTCTGTCAATACTTTTTCAGCATCAAGAAAAAAGTGAAGAAAGGGTCTGGTTCAAAAACTCTTCCTTCCAGTAATTCACCATCACGAGCTATTGAATCACCAACAATGGGACGACGTTTGCCAGCTGACCCATCAGAAGCTATTGGAACAGCTGTTGTGAAGTACAATTATCAAGCTCAGCAAGCAGATGAGTTATCTCTAGTGAAGGGAACACGGATTTTGATTTTGGAGAAGAGTAATGATGGCTGGTGGCGTGGACAGAGTGGTTCAGTGGCTGGTTGGTTTCCAAGCAATTATACACAAGAAGAAGGGGATGCAGATGATACTTTGCACACATATGCTATGGCAGAAAATGTTCTCGATATTGTTGTTGCACTCTATTCTTTTTCATCAAACAACGAACAAGAGTTATCATTTGAGAAGGGAGATCGCCTTGAAATATTGGACAGACCACCCTCTGATCCAGAATGGTATAAAGCTCGCAATGCACAAGGCCAAATAGGCTTGGTTCCAAGAAACTATCTTCAGGTAGGTGACTATATGTGTAAGGGAACATGGTCTTGTCACTCGATTTCTTTCATCTTTTTTCTTATTTGTATAATTAATTTGGTTTAGGAACTAAGTGAATACCTTACGCAGCCCTATAGAAATCGAGATGGCGGTGGAGAAAGGCATGATTCGCTGGATCATCGAACAGACGGTAATGCCCCAGGAGTTCGTAGTGTCGACCGACCTCATCTTGTGGGAAAACCGTGGTATTATGGAACAATTACTCGTGCCCAGTGTGATAATCTTTTAAATCAACATGGCCATGATGGCGACTTCCTAATAAGAGATAGTGAAACCAATGTGAGTTCTGCTTCAGTAAACCAAAATTTTCCATTGTGAATTATGAGGATATTGTTCTGCAGATTTATGTAGTAATTGTCTTTTCTCTTCTTGTAGGTGGGTGACTATTCGGTATCTTTGAAAGCTCCTGGACGAAATAAGCATTTCAGAGTGCATGTGGAAGGTGCACTCTATTGCATTGGTCAGCGGAAGTTTCATACCTTGGATCAGCTTGTAGACCATTATCAGCGTGCACCTATTTATACTAACAAGCAAGGCGAGAAATTGTATCTTGTACGGCCACTCCCAAAATCTTCAAATAACTGCTAAATATTAGTTTTACATTATTTACCCTACTCTTAACCTGAAGAACATATCTGTCATTCAAGAGTTTGTGTTTGTTAGAATATAATTATAAGATATGCTGGAAGAATAACGGCAGAGTGCAAGTGTGTGTATAATATTGTTTTTTTTTTGTTTTTGGAAGCCTTGGAAAGCTAGTTTAGTTTGTTACGAATAATTGTGATTGTGTGAGCAGTCCAGTGAATTATGTGACCATTTTTACATATTATTTGAGATTCATAAAATGCTGTTGTGTTATGATGTAACAGTGAGCTCCATAAGACTCTAGTCATTGTTATCTCTGTGGCAAAATAAAATCAGTTTTCCAAAACAAATGGCAAAAATATGCACATAATAAAAATAAGGAATATGTTACTGTTTTGGTTAATGAAGGCTGTAACTTCATTGTAACCAGTTTATTGAGTTGCAGGTTTAATTTATTATCTGACTATCTTGCAGAGTAGAGTCCCGTGTTGGTCCCTTCTGCAACATTCTGGATGCAGTAAGTGCTTTGTGTATTATTTTAGATGTGTGATTGATTGTAAATGATAGATTCATTGGAACCTCGAAGTGCTGAAAGAGAAAGATTTCTATATTTGCATTTTTCAGTTAGTACATATTATCAGAGCTTAGGTACCTCTTAAAGAGTTAACATTAATACTTTGCTCTGTTTAGAATACTGTTGAGTCATTGCATTTTTGTATGCCACATCTATATGTCCTTCCCTGTTGTGATAATTTAGTATAGAAGACTGCACATTATGAAAATGCATAATATCAATGTGTAATCATAATTCTAGTGATATAATGAGAATAAATGTTTGTCACTGTGTCACATGTTTTGTGATCTTCCATTACTCAGTGGAATTAATAGTACTTTTATGCCATTCATTTTTAATATACCTCATCATTTGACTTGTGTAAACTGTTTGATGCAGCAGAGATACTACAAAATTGTTGTATGTGTAACTACTGTGTGAACAGAAATTGCTGTTACTGGTTTTTGTTATGTTCTTTGTACCCTTACGCTTACATGACCGTTATGCAAGCAGAACTTCAGTATCATAGTAATAGAATACTAAATAAGAAGATAAAGCAAATTGATTACAAATCAAATTGTTAGCACTTCAAATCAGTAAAAAATTATCTTATTCCAATAAAGACATTGATGTAACTTTGTTAGATCTCAACAGTGTGCTCCTATATACATTTATATGCTTCAGATGTGGTATACATGACCTGCTTTACAATTATCACTATTACAGTGGTTAATACTGTAACCTCAGAGCCTAAGAACAGGATGAGTTGTAAAGATTCCTTTATTGTAAATTGCACAAATGACTATGACATTACCAACCCTGTTTAAATAAAATTTAAATTTAACTGTGTGAAATTAGAGATTTTAGATTCATGAAGAAATTGACAAGAGACTTTAACTTGATATTTACATCAAAGACTTGTATGATGTAAGAGTCAGCACTGTGAAACTATTTGACATGTAAATTCTTTCTGCCCTACGTTTCTTTTGTTCGTTGAATGATTCTGCACAGATTAACTTACATCTGGCATTTTGTAGTGTCAAGCAACTCTTTGAAACTAATTACAGAATATTTGTTTAAATATGTTCAAATTTAAGAATATCTATGAATTCAGTTTTCAGACAAAATTAAGACTACTTAAAAACAAAGCTCTCTCAACAATTGCAATTGTAGGAACTAGACTAGAATCTCCCCCCCCCCCCCCCTCTTCCTCTCCTTTATTACTGATTCTGCAAATGTTAGTAATCAACTTACACGTCTGGTTTCTTTGCTATTATATTTTACTTTTTCTTTTTAATCCCCAATAAACCAAAAGATTTTGTTTTCCACCCGCAACTTATTAACAAAATGGCTTTCGACCAGTTAAAACAAGAATGAAGGAAAATTGCCATATTGATAAGCACTTAGGCAGTGTAATTAATCAGAAATACTGAACAGGCAACTAAGGAATTTTGTAACATAGCATTATGTATTAAAATAAATGTGTAATACTTTGTGAAATACAAGAAAACATTAGCAAAAATTACATAATTCGATAGGATTCTGATTTCGTTTTGACAACATTTGTAAAGGTTTTCAGCAATGAAATAGCAGCAATATTTACTTACCGTCACCTTGCATGAAAGAAAAAAAAAGTACTTGTATCAAAGGATACTTAAAAGGAGCACTGCTTGCCATACTGAACATTATTTTCATTTTTCATCTAGATTCTCTGTTTTGAATTTATGAATATTTGTATAACTTAATTTTCTTCTTTTCACTGTATAACCATTCCTTTGTGTAAATTATTGTAAACATTCAAGGAATACGCTATGTAATTAATTACCTGCTGTATATAGGTTTTGTGTGTGTAATGATATGATGCAACTGTAGCATATTAATTTTGTGTTTTCATGAGTGACTGCATATTTATTATAGTAATTGGGAAGTTGTGACTTAGAAATGAAAGTTACTAAAGTACAAGTGAGATTTTTTTTATGACGACTCTTTGCAGAAGGGTCATGCTTCTGTGTCCTTGCTCATTTTAATGGACTGCAGATCTTCTGCTTGGATATAAATTATTATATGGTCAGTGTACTATTTTTTAATTTGCCTATTGTGTAGCTCTTTTTTAAACATAAAATGCTGCAAACATTGTAATGAGTTAGTATTCATGTTGTATGCTTTTTTTATTCTGTACCCTGCTTTAAAAATTCTGTGTCTGCTCTGTTTGTGGTCATCCTAACTTTGTTCACTGAATTTAGAGCCCAATGAGATGTTAATCAAGACTGGGCATCACTTAAGTAGCAAGTGAAACAATAATTAGGAAGAATGTTTGTCACAAAGGTAGAATAAAGTTTGACTGACCATGAGAGACAAGCATTAACGGTAAAATATCATCAGTTGCTTTTGGTTAACAAACATGTTTTTTATAAAACTTGCAGCTGTGATGGCTGTCATCATATTCATACAGAATATGTGGGAAGAGATGCAGGTACCACTTTAGGTGAGAATTCTTTTCAGATATACTAATGAAAATGATCAGTTATTGACAAAACAATGTAATTGGGTGGATAAAAAAGGTGTACTCACCAAGCGGTGGCAGTAGAAGACTCATGTAAAATAAAAAGGTTTTACATATGCAAGCTTTCGAAGCCAGTGGTTCCTTTTGGCAGAAAGGTTCTAATTTTAGATGGTTGTCAAAAACCAAGCTTTGGTGACAGGAGGCACCAGATCTCAGTGGAGTGTTCTCATAGAACAGAATTTATTTTCATTATGTGCTTCCTTTCATGATATTTAATTCCACTATACTCTATTCTGAACTTTCATTAATTGAATCCTGTAAGATTTACAGTCTTTGTGATTTTGGTTCCACATCAATCATGCCAGCTAACAAATTATTATTATTATTTTTTTCTTTTTGAATTCATCCCCTTCCCGCTCCTCCTTTTTATGTTGTGTCAAGACAATGTTAAACTTTCATCATCATGTAACTACTAGTATACTATAGTTGCTTACATAAGGTATGCATTAGTCCATGGTTAGGTTATAGTGTTACATATCACAGTACAATCCCAACCCCAAGAAGCTCAGTGCAACCTTAAAATGATTCTTAACCTTACTGTGCATCTTCAGAAACCTACCAGACTTCTAAGCTGTAACAATTACCTGGGATTACATCAGAATTGCTGTAGCATTTGAATATTCACCTGCTACACACTGATGTGCTGCATGGTTTAACTGCTCCCACACTGGATTGGTTGCTCTCCAACTGCATTACACTGTGAGAATGTCTGGTGTTTTTCTGTACATCACTGGTTATTGGTAACCTATACTGAGCAATATTAGGCCTTCATGTATCAGACAGCAAATGTTCTTGCTAGATTATGATTCTATTCCAGTCTGTCCAAAAACAATAGTGCAGGATGGTCTTGGGAACATCTTCATGACCTTATCAACAGCCAAGGTGATTGGTGAAAAACAGCTGGATTCAACCTTCCTCACTCCACATGAACCAAACTTAACAGGATTCGTTGCAGTACTAGACATGTCTCCCACTTGTGACTTATTGCTACAAGGTATCAAGAGTTAATAAGACATCTCAATTTATTGACTGTAGGTTTGCACCTCTATGATCACACAGACAAAAGAATTTTGTCTAAAAAGCTCAAGGAGCTGGAGACTGGTGCTCCAGATATGTATATAAGATTTTGGGGCTGAAAGGTCTTTCAGTTCTTAAGTTTGACTATACATTCTACCTTTGTTCTACCTGCTTTTCACTCTTCATTGAATCAATGTAGTTAACTGCCATTGTTTGTGCTTAATTTCCCTCATAATACGGTTAATAATAGGCTGCATACAACAGAGCCTTTTTAAGGTCTAGCTGACAAACGAAGAATGAGATAAGGTTATGAATGAAGTTTTACATGATGGAAGTGTTTACAAACTATATTCAAGTGAACATTTAAGAGAGAGACATAATGATGTGTAGTAATATGAAGCTGGACATACACTGGTATGTTGGCTTAACAAGAATGAAGATTGAAATTTAGCTTTGAAAATTTTGACAGTTACACCCGTGACTTTTTTTTTCTTTCCAGAGTTCTTTACAATATAAGGCAAGAAATAGTAAAAAGGCTGATTTGAACAACCTGTCTCCAAATTGAAGGCTCCTGAAGTCAGAGCATGCAAATACTGCTGAAACACTTTTGCTACAGATGAGTCCGTTTTGTTTTCTGTCTATAGGTTATTACTTTGTACAAAATCCTTTTTACACTGTCACACATTTGCTATCAGTTCTGAGCAGAAACAAGATACTGAGATATCTTTTTGTTTCTTATTACTTAGTGCAATCCCATGTCACACTCTGCAATTTAGACCAATTTTGAAACATTTTTTTCATGATAAATGAAACTGGAGCTGTAATTGACAGATATTTTATTTGGATAAAATTGTACCCAAGACCCAGGTTTCTCTATGTAAATCCAATCTTCAGGTGCTTGATTGCATATGAGAAAATTGTAGCAGTCATAAAAAAAAAAACACCCAACAAATTTATCAAGTAGCATGTAAGGTCTCGTGCAGGTGGGGTGAAGAGATTCAAATCAACCAAAACAACACTGGGTAAGCAGGGGCTTATAAGTAACCTGCCCATCCCATGTTGTTAAAGGTCAGCAAATCTGGTTAACAGACTGCTGCCCACAGTCTGTTTACCATCGCTGGGCAATCGTGATGAGCTGCGGGCAGGGCACTTACATGGCCCCAGTTACTGTTGTTTAACTGGTTGACTCGAACAATATTTTCATGCCTGACTCACACAAGATATTGCATGCTACTTGATAAATTTTTGTGTGAGTGGTATGATTTTATTGTACGCAATCAGATGCCCGAAGATGGGATTTACATCCTGAATCCCGGGTTGTGTGTACACTTTTATTCAAAATAAAGGATTTGTCAGTTACACTTCCAGCAGTTTCGTTCATCATGAAAAATTATAGCGACTGTTATGGATGTCTTGCATAGAGTATATTAATTTTGAAACAGTTCAATGTATTTTTATTAGTAGTTAAATTCCAGACTACAGGATTGTGCATTAATGAATAGTTGCTTGGTGGCATGTTGTTTTTCAGGAAGCACATAACAAGTAAGTATACCCTGAAGCTTTGCCATTGCAATTGTGCTATTCCCCAAATAATCTAAGGAGGCAATTCAAAGTAAAGGCAGGAGCTATTCCTGTGCATTTTGATGGCCTACTTCAGCAAAGGGTATAAGTACAGTTTTTATAATGTTGTAACCCTAAGAAAACCAGTCCATTCATAAGTGTTCTGATAGGTATAACTCTGTCGTGAGTCCAACTGCAGAAACGTAATGGCGTTGTTGTTGCTATGGCCTTGCCTTCCTCTCTCTCTGATCTTTTTAACTGATGTAGCTGACCAGTTGGAAGGGACCTATCATTTAATGAGAATTCAGAACCACAGTGCAACTTGGCATGTTGCATGTAAATAAACTTTGCCATAAATTGTAAGTGAAATAAAAATCCTAGGACTGACAGGGGTTGAATACTGGTCCTCTGGATCTACAGTCAGTGTTCCAGAAGTTTTCATATTTATTTGAAATAATTGTCATGAACAATTGAATCCAACATACTTTCCTACTAGCATGTAGCATCCCTTTACACAATTATGGCAGCAGCAGTGTGTAGTAGTAGTAGTAGTAGTAGTAGTAGTAGTACAAGAAACAGGTGCTGAAGAGCATT
Source organism: Schistocerca gregaria (assembly GCF_023897955.1). NCBI lineage: Eukaryota > Metazoa > Arthropoda > Insecta > Orthoptera > Acrididae > Schistocerca > Schistocerca gregaria. The sequence continues at coordinate 218,579,692 of NC_064923.1, read as the reverse complement.
TCTGATCCCTAATCACAGCCCACAAATATGACCATGTAAGTCAGAGGAGTGCACATCTTGTTGGATTATGTCCTTAATTGCCCAGGACTGATGAACACACTTGTCTGTGGAAAGTTCTTCAAACATTTGACAATTTGTAAGTGACATGGATGGTTCGTTGTCTTGCGTAAGGGTGCAGTAGTCGGACATACACATCACTGGACAGTAGGTTTCTGCATAGTTCACTTGTGAGAGATAGTGACAAATGTATCAAACAGTCCATTTCAGCTCATGTAAACACCCTTACATGTGAATAATAGTACCTCCATAATCTGCCCTGAATATTCTGTATCGACTAGCAAAAGTCACTAGCATCTGTGTTTTTCACTTCGCTTGTACCTTTTCTCAAAAAGTTCCAATGGGTACCGTGAGACATCTGTCTGTGTGATCGTTTTCCCCTGAGTTTAGGCATTCAGTAGCACAGTTCTCGCACCATTTGGGATACGTAGTGAGTAAAGCAGTGTGTGTGTGTGTGGAGCAATAGTGTCTGTCGGGTGATAGGACTGGTCATAAATTGTTCCCCTGCACTGAATTGAAGACTGATTAGCTGCACTGTTGCCTGTCTATGCACCATTACATTCTGCAATAGATGACTGTGACAGCTGGCATCAATACATCGTTGCGCATGGCTGCCGACTCACACTAAATGTGATGGCACATGGCAAGCCCATGCCTGCATGGCTTTGTAGTTTCCCATGCACAACACAGCCACAGTCCAGCTGCAATAAAATGCTGTATAATGGTATGTCTTGGCTGTTCTGTATGCAACCATCGTGTTACTGGACATTACAAGGGCTGACAATTTCTCAGTTGTGTATGACAACTATTACATTCATCTTGTCTCTACCTCAGTCGTTCATGAGCATATAACAAGAGATTACAGCTGTGGTATGTCTAATCAAATACTTTTACATTAGTCAGCTCTGCAGCAAAATTGTAAAGGGTGAAGAATTTTGCTCTACACATCTAAGATCTATCTACACAAGCATATCTGTGTTATATTCGAAGAAACTTCTAGGATAAAGAGTAAATTTCACGACAGGTTCTATATGGTGTAAAAGTAGTGACAGTTTTGTGAAGGTAAAGATTATTGGGAACAGTGTACTGAAGACATCCAAATGGGGGCAGTGATTTCAGGGCAATACATTCAAGAGACACACTTGATCTCTCCACCAAATATCATGGGAGAAATGTGTGCATCACAGCAAAGTGGAGAATTACACATCAAATTATCAGTCCGAAAAACCTTGCTTACACCCCTTGAACAAATGAAAATACCATAATTGTTCCGAAATTCATTTATGTGGTGGTGAAATTCACAGTTCCAGTCTATCTATGAACATTCACATAAAACAACATTATACAATTTTTTTTAAAAAAATTGAGTTGTGTAGCTTAAAGTCAGGTGGCTCAAAAAACAACATAGATGTATGATGGAATAGCTAGACCCCTCTCACTGAAAAATAATAAAAAACCATTGTTGGAATACCTATAATTTCAAACATAAAGCTGTACTTCTCTCAAAAGTTATTCTACGTGTCTGCAAAAAATCAAGAATAATATTTAATCCACAAATAAGAACCACGAGGATTTCAAATTTAAGTACAACAAATGAATCGTTCATTAGCCCTGGACTCTTCCAGCCAATTTGAGCTAGATATAAATGCTTATATAAGGTATGTGTGTAAAAACTTGGTTATCTGATATGTCAATCATTTTATGCTTAGTTACACTAAAGATCACATTATTGTCAAATATTTTCCCTCACACTTCTCCCATCATATCAAGTGTCAATCATTCCATATATATGCCTAACTCCAAATCTTTTTCCATTTGCTTCTGCATTTCAGGCATGTGTCTGTGGAACAGACTACTCAGAAAGACAGTCTGTGAGGAGGTTAAACATTTCTCTTTTACCATTGCTGTAGCTTTCATACTGGTGTATCTCAGCTGTCGTTTGTGAGCAGTAAAGTAGTATTTGTCACACTGCACAATCATTTCCAACTTCACTCATCCCAATTTATTAATGCCATTTCCTTCCTTCCTTCCATCTCTGACTAAATTTACTCTAGAGGGAGGGATAGTAGGGTTAATGTCCTGTCAAACTGTGTGTTCAGAGGCAAACCATTTGTTTGGACTGTTGAAGGATAGAGGAGGAAACTGGCCCCCTCATTCAAAGGAAGCCTCCAGCATTTACCTTGTGCTGTACAGGTACACCAAAATCTGGACAGCTGTTTTTCTTAAATCTACTCAGGGAGTTATCATTATGTTACCTCACACAGTGAACGTTATTCTAGGATTCCTTGCTATTCAAGATCAATCAACTTGTTAAGATTTCTTTCATTCTGTATTTATGTTAATATATCATTATTAGACAGAAATGTTATTTTACATAAATGTATCTACCATAGTGCAAACAAGACTTGTGTGTTTGCAAGAATTATGTTACTACTACCACCACCAACAACAACAACAACATTATTATTTTTATTATTACTGCTACTACTACTACTAAAATGTGTGGTTCATGTGGTATGCCCAGTTCAGTATTAAATATAAACTGATTCACTAGGGGTGCCTGACTAGGTGGAGAGAGGGCCTCAAAAAGCTATAATACTGCCAGATGAAATAAGTGCATAAATAATGATTTATAAAAATGATGAATGTTGGAGGTCTCACTAGGAAAATATTTTTGAAGCAGCGTGTGGAAAAAATTGAAGAGAAAGAAATCTAACTATAAAGTACATATAAATGGCCTATAAGCTTTGTCATGCCATTTATGATGACAAAAGGTGCAATAAGATCCATTGGATGAGAAAAAATAATAGAACATATATGCTGCATTGTAATTTATGGCCAAATCTTAATACTACACTATGAAACAACGAAGTACAGAAAAAATAACTGAGCCAAGGTAACATCATTTAAATTTATTCATATTATAAAATATTTTGAAGTGATAACTGGATAATAGTTTTACAAGCAACAACAAAATCTTACACTTGGTGCAGTCCTGGCTGAAAAATATTCTCAAGTACCTTACTGATGTAGGTATTGCCAATCTGCTGCAATGTAGTTTAGTAGCTCTTTGACAGAAAATGCAGTAACTCCTTGTAGGACAGTGTCTGGGACAGAAAGTTCTTCTCTTCAGTAAGTGATATGTTGATTGAATGTGTTGGCCAAAAACATTTATTTGACAACACAGCATCTAACACTACTGGCAAGCACTCACAGCCAAGCAAATATAGACTTAAGATGCTAGCCAGAGATGGGCATCCACAAGAAATCTCCATTACCTCTTGTAATGCCTATAACAAAACATTCTTCCTGTTCTAATACTAATCTTTCACTGTATATAGTTCATTAAGTGAAATGGTATTTATATGTAATTTCAAATGGTTTGTGGGTCACTGTAGCACAAGAACTTGCCACTGTAGTCACACAGTTGTCAGTATGTGACAGTTTACAAGACACTGCACTACAAATTCTGCAACTTCAAATCCATAAAAAAATACTACTGCTTAGAGAATATTCAGTTATAAATACAAAGTGTCTAATCGTATCACTGTCTTCGAGGACATGAAAAGTAGGCAAAAGAATATTTGTTGTATAACGTATCACTTCTTTCAATCAGAAAATTTGAAATATGGACATACATCAAACAAACAATGATCAAGGGAAAACTTAAAGTTTGTATTTCCAGAGCTAATTTCACATGTACATATACAATACCTTATATAGCACGTAATCATTGTGATTACAAGCATTTTACCCACGGCTTCACTTGCATAAATACTCAATTGCACACACATCCTCCTCCTCCCTCTCTCAAACCATCCACTCCTTCCCCTCACTGTCCACGTCCTCTTCCTTCCCATCTCTCTTCTCAGCTGTGCCCATTCACAAGAGCATATATTGCTTGGAACAGATTCTGATACCACCACTATAACACACCAATCGTGCATGGCGGAACAGTCGTCAAGCATTACCAGCCCTTTCCTGCCCCCACCCATATGGGAGCTAATAGTTCTTACCCCCACTGTACTTCTTTCCAGACAAATAAATAGTTTGGTTTAAGTCGATCCATTACAAATTCCAAACGGTTATCATCATTGCATTAATCACCATTACACTGAATAATTTACAATTTAATCCATTAAGATTTTGTTTTGCTTTTATTTAGTCCACTTCTGTAACTGAGTGTCAGTGTGCCCAACTGCCATAAGAATCTTGGTTAAATTACCAGCACTTACGGACTGTTTGTTTGTGGGAAGACTGAAATGCTGAGGGGCTACTGTAATGAGAAAGAAGTAATGGCTACTGGGTTTGGGACTGATTAGAGTTGGTGTGCTGACCCAGTGTTCTTAAGGATATGGGCTTCCTTAAATATCTCACTTCTTTTCAACACTCTTTCGTCCAGCTGTAACATCTTACCTTAAATATGTTGCTGGGCACAAATAAAGTCTCTCTTCTGTGCAGTGCTCTAGGATAATTACAAACAAATATTCTTCAGTCTTGCCTTTTATTGTCAACTTCTTAAACCACCCACAAAGGACCTTACCTTGTTCACAAATTATCTGACTGTTACCACATTCTTGTTAACACACACTTTTTATTCTAAGTAAATCTTTCAAACAGAACTGGATTAAATTTTTGGAATGACTAGACCATGTACAAGTAATTATCGAATCTATTTTGATCTCCCTGCAATTTTTGCATCTTGTCCTGTTCTTTGGCTTCCTATGTGTGTTTGAAAAAGCTGGTGTGTGTGGAAATATATCTGATAAGTTTACTATTCTTATTTATTTCCTCTATGTCATGTACTTCTAGATATTTCGTTTTCCCCCCTTAGCTTGTTCTGGTCATTTCCACTGTCTGTGTATTTTTTACCTCCAGTCAGGTCTCTCTCTCGATTTCCCAGCACATAATTTTCACATTCACAGATAAGTGTATTTTTCTAAGCCTGAAATATTTATGTCATAAATACTTATACTATAACCTTATTCCTTTCACTTCACTTAAACGATTATCACCTGTAATTAAACTGCAAATATATAAAAAATGCTTTACTTGATTCCTTTCAGTTCATCAAGTTATCACCTGGCCATTGTCTCATACACTTGCAAACTGCTATTACTCTTGGTTTCTTCTCACTTGGTTTCAATTCTCTCTTATTTTGTGCATCACAGAGCTCCTGTTGGTTTCATTTCCCAATTGGAGTTATTTCCTTTTGTTTCCTCTTTCATTGCAACCTAGCCATATCTCTGTCCTGACTTTAGTTTCTTTTGCTACCCCATTTACAATTATTTTTCTGTAGAACATAAATTTTTCTTCTCTCCTTTCAGTGTAGCCCAAATATATTCTTAATGGTAAAAACAGCTCTCCGTTCATAATTAACCAAACCAATGAAACTCCCTACATGTAAGACCACCTGTTGCTCTTGTTCCAATAACTACAATGCCAAAATGGTCTACTCCATCCTACTATTAACTTTTCCTTTTATCTATCTAGGAGGGTGCAGTAGAACTTATATTCAACAACTAGGCAAGATAATAATTTGTAACATAATGAGAAGGTTTATTACAAAAGCAAGACCACTCATATTATGTCGTGCTGTCACATAGCATCGAATTATAAGAATTCGTAATGAGAGAACCATTTATATAGTTTTGTTAGGAAACTTGAGTGCTGTAGACAAAGTTGTAACTACAAAACGTTGAACTCAATACAGAAAATTTGAGACACCATCTGTACTGCTGTTATTGCTATTAATGTACTTACCATGTGATTGGGTGGGGAGGGAGCTGCTCCTTTGCAATTTGTTCTTGAGACGTGGTGGGAGGATTAGCAGTGGGTGAGGATATGACATGGGAAATCTGTCTGCAGACTAGTTTTGGTAGATAATACCTATCTACGAAGGCCTTTGTACGACCTATAGCAAACTGGGCATGGGAATTCTTGTCACTGCAGATGCACCGTTGTTTGTTAGCTAAACATATGGGAGTAATTTTTTTGTGTGAGTGATAACAGCTGTCAGAATGCAAGTACTCTTGATGGTTAGTGGATATTGTAGGAACAAAAGGGGCACATTGGGCTGAGGACAACCAGGTGAAGCAAATGAGAGATGTGTTGAAGCTGTGGAGAAATGAGGGTAAGAGGTCTTGGCCTTGGATCCAGATAGTGAAAATATCATAAATGAGCAACTACTCACCATAAAGATGACATGTTGAGGTGCAGACAGGCACAACTTTAGCAAACAGACAAAAATAAACTCATTGTTCCACAGGGCAATTAATGCTTGACTGTCAGAAGGGTGGAAATAAAATAAAATCTGAAACTAATGACATATTTCAGCCTTCCTATGTGAATGTGTTTTAATTCACTTGGGAGCTCCCGGCCACAGATATCCATTTTGTTTTCATTTGACGTGAGAGTAAACAAAGGGGAAACACAAAATCACTAAATGTAAACAAGGGGCACGCGGAGACTACCCACTATAACTCAGACTGCTCTGCGCATCAGCCCCGGATCTATGACATTTGCGAACTGGTCAATACAAAAAAAAAATTGAATTTTCAAAATATGTTCATCTTGTAGCACACATCTTTCTGAAAAGTCTGAAACATAAAACATATATATTCGAGGAAATGTAAGACATATTATTTGGTCTTAAGTATGCCAGAGTGCAGTGCCACGAGTCTTCATAAAGCATTTTTCTACCACATGGCCAAACTATATTCAGGAGAGTGGAAACTGAAATGTCCTGTGGTAGCTCTCCTTCTCCCAGTCGGCCGGTTTGACAGCCTACCCCTCTTTAAAAAATCTCTCAATTAATTAATAGCGGATGGGATTACTTGTAATCAAAAGAACAAGAACTTGCTGTTTTGTGTGACATAAAATTAAATATAGGATATATAAAACCAATACTGACAAGATTCCAAGTATTGTTAATAGCAGTCCACACGTGAATGGGGCACGATACATACTGACAAGAGATAAACAAGAAATTACACATTTCTTCAAACCTTAGCACCTAGCATTTTCTCTCTCTAATCTTGCTACAGCTTTACATGGCATGCTTTCCTTACTGCGAAAGAATCTATTACCTCATCAAAGTTCGTCAAACGTTTTGCTAAATGAAAAATTGAAATGTCGTTATCTAATACTGAAAAAGCTATTAATACAAATAATACCCAAGACTGGTGTGGTTTCTCGATCTGATTACATCTATTTTGTCACTGTCTGCTAGATAAAACAAAATAGGCCTTTCTAATAAGGCAGCAATTTTGTAACACACCAAATAAACGAGACTGTTTTGGCCATTTTTATAATAACAAGGCAGAATATAATCCAATAAGTACCAATATCAAATGCCTATTAGGCCTACTACAAGCAAAAAACTTTATGTTAGGAAATAGTTTCACATTTCATTTGTACGCACCAGGTTCTCGAGCATGAGATCGAAAAGTAGTATTACAAAATTTTTATATAAATTTGGAATTGTTTTATTCTTCCATAATTTGTGTGATGTCCCCGTTTCTTCTCCTTTTTCGTTCTAACAAACAATCTTGTCGCCAATTCTGTAGCTATTGCTGCCACTGTAAAAATTTATTTACCAATTAACTTCACCAACCCTGCCAGAATCACAGGTTTAGTTACCCCGCGATTATTTTCAGGTTAGGCATTATTACGTGTTCAAACAACACATTTTCCGCGTTACTTCCAGAATAGAACTTACGTGGCTGCTAGCCGGGGATTGTACTTCTGGTCCTTACTACTGTTGCAATATGGCCAAAAATTTTCTGTCAAAATTTCATTTTATTGAATATCTATTATCTAGAAGATAATACGTAACCTTTCTCACCTGTTATTGCTGTCAGTCATTTATTTCCATTCTGGTAGTCTGAATCTATGGACTTTGCTAGTAATAATAACAACGCTGATCATTCGCAAACCCAATCAACCACATAATCAGACAGTGATTGGCATTCATCCGTTCGGCTTTTCTCCCTCAGCTCATATAGCCCCGTCCCCTTTTGTCTGCATAAAGTTTATTTCCAGATGTGACGAGGATTCTCCTGACAAAACATCGCGTACACTATGCATGCATTCAAAAGTCAGCTTATGATTCATTCAGAAATCAACTTAAAATGTGTTCAAAAATATTCAAAAGCTTAACAGGGAAGTGTTTCAAAATCATATGAATAATCAATAGACAAACGTGCGCTGGATGCTAGGCGCTTCGTGATAAAGTTTTCTTCCTTAAGAATACCAATTGGCACCTCCCTTTTCCCGGTAGATTGGAGACAATGTTTTGTTACGAAGCACTGTGTAGTCTTCCTAAAGCCTTCGACACATTTTCAATTGCAATTTAAGTTATTTTTGTTTTTCTCTCTTGTTTATGTTGGATTGTTGAAGTATTATTCTGCAGTTGCGGGATACAGTAATATCCTTTGTTAGAATATTGGTTCTTACCAGTCAAAATTACTTGTATACACCCTGGTCAACCAACTGTCCACCCAAATAAATAGCCACTGCCAAACTGTGACCAATATATGACTCTTTTTATCACCCAGTGCCGGAAAACACTTCTGGGCAAAACATACTTGATTTCAATTGCAGTTTCACAATCTGAAACATTTGGATTCTTTCTCCCAGCACAAGCATTGCTAAAATATGTAGATGGAAGTTCAACCTAGCTCCCCAGTCTACCTGCCCAACTGCTGTCGTATCACTGGGTATTCTGTGACACAATGTGGTACAAGTGTGTGTGTGTGTGTGTGTGTGTGTGTGTGTGTGTGAGCGTGCGCGCCCACATGCTAGCACAGAAAATGATTAGTACAAAAGCTGTCAAGTCTTTTTACAAAAGACGGAGGAAACATTCCAGAATAAATACACATCAGATAATAACCAAGTGACTATTCTGGAATTATGACAAGCAGCAGCAAGTTAACAAGATGTAGAGAAAAAATTTTAATTTTCTTTTTCCACTGGAATGTAATGACACTTCCCACTATCTCTCAAAAATTGTTTGGGGAGGTATTGGCAGTGATGTACCTCATAGGGATGAGAGTAAATAAATTCAATGTGTGACTTTAAATAAACAGGCAGTGTGGTTTGATTGGAATTCAAACATAATTAACTTTTAATAGATTAATAATATTTTATGACTGAGTGAGTGTTATACTGTAACTCAACATAATGTATGACCACGGATATCAGCTAATGTACAATGCGTAGTAGTAAATTTTCTGTTCCTAGTTTTAGATAAAAAATTGAATTTTCTCTTTCTGTTGCATTATAATGTTCAAAGTAAATAGTGTTAAACTGAAAACAAGAAACACTCCATGACAGTACAATTTTTAATGTATACCACATGTGCACATCACATACTAGTATATACCAGGAAAGGAACAGATCTTCTGAAAAGCCAAATTATACTGAAATCATATATTTATTTACTCTTAAACATCCTACATAAATCTGTTCTTAGAATTAATGCAAGACAACATAAAACAAAAATTTATAAAAAATATAGAAATTAAAATTTTTCTTTTGTCATAATAGTAGCTGTACATTATATACATATGCATGTCATGCAAAAGCTGATAAATTGCACAGCTCTTCGATGTATAAATTTTACAACATTTGGGTTACTTTGATGTGAAATAATTGTTATGTCTCTGCTGTCAAGTTCATTTACAAAGTACCCCCCCCCCCCCCTCCCCCTCTCTCTTTCACACACACACACACACACACACACACACACACACACACACACACACACACACACAAATGTAGTTTTACTACAAGTACAAAAGTGTTAACCACATATTAAGATGACATAACATCTGTTTAGTCAAACCTCCACAAGTCACAAAAAACTGCAATGAAGCAGTATGTCATTACTAGTGGGTTATATAATTCATCACAAACAATTGCACTTACCAATAAATAGTTTTATGAAGCATTAAACATTTATTTACAAATACAAATAATAACTCTACAATTACAAGTTGTTCTAGCAATGTGCTGATATTTACTGAAATCCCAGCTAGCAGGGCAAAATTACAAGCAACAACAAGTTTTAACTTCACTGAAAGACATGGCCGGATAAAGTCTACCTAAAAATATAAAAAAGAAGAAAGAAAACTGACACAGGGTACTCTCATTCACTAGATCCCACTTTGCCTATCAGTTCATCACATATCGCTGTAAGTTCTTGGTTTTCCTTAATCTTTTGCTCCAGCATTTCTTCGAGTGAACTTGCTTTGATTTCAGCTTTCTTTAACATGGCATGCAACTTCGCACTTTCTGCCTGATGACTGCGGCGTAATGATTCGAGTTCCTGATTAGCACTGTGAAAATGTCAGAAAAATGCATATCAAAAACCACTTTAAAACAATATGAAGTTTATAAAACAGTATATGTTGCATCTAGCACTTCCTGGACACTGAAAGCAACTGTCACATAAAGCATAATTTGTCAAGTTAATAAAATCCCCAAAAGTAGTACCTCTTAACAGCCGGCTTGCTTCTGAATTTCTGTTCACTAACAGCAGCATGTATTCAATGAGATAGTAGCACAAGCCTACGCAGATGAACCTTGGCTTTGGTTCTAAAAGCAGGGAGGGGGACTTTTTTCATCTGGTATTCGTATTCACCATTTTTTAACAGACATAAATGGGTGTTATACTGATTCCCCTAACCAACATATTTGTGGAGTTGTGCTTTCACTGAAACTTAAACAGGCAGTGGGACTCACTTCACTTCACCTGTTTGGTGGAAACCTGCTTTGTCCTGTATCAAGGAGGAGGCAAACACAAATGGGTAGGTTCTAGTTCACACATTCAGCTATTAACGGCATCCTTATAGAAATGGCAGCAAATAATGGAGGGAGGGAACTAGATTCACTCAGTGTGTGTGCCTGGGGGTCTCATTCAAAATGTTGAAGTGGCTATTCTGGCACACGCTGAAACTATCGATGCCTGTCTGGTCTCTGAGGTCATACTTTGATCATTCCAGCAACAAGCAGATAAAGCTGAGAAGACTAGTCTTGCACACAACATTTTAACAAAGCTCACAATTTGCAGCACTGTCTCCAAACCTGATCATAATTCCATATTCTGAGTTGAGTGGAAGAACTGAACCAGAGACTTTAAGGATTCTGTGGCAAGCTAAGCTGCAACTTCATTAGGTGACTCTTCATTCAGTCCACATACTGACAGCTGTAGGAGGCCCAGAAGTACATGTGTAAAATTCAAAAGAATGTTCAATGTCCCTACAGGCAAAAGAATGAAACTCCTAGTAGTAAACTGCCGAAGCATTTGCAACAGAGTGCCAGAATTTGAAACGGTTCCTTAAGAGCAGTGAAACTCACATTAATTCCGGGTACAGAAAGCTGTTTGAAGCCTGAAATTGATGGCAGCAAGATTTTTGGGGAAAAATTGTGTTTACTGAAAGGATATAGTAATGGCAAATGGAGGTGGTGTATTTGTCGCAATAGGCAAAATACTCAAATCTACCAAGACAGAAATTGAAGCTGCATACAAGATTGATTAGACAAGACTCAGTATGAGGAGTGGACATAAAATGGTAATTGAATCCTCCTATCACTTGCCAGAATCGCCACCTGATCCAAACCAAAATTTGGTAGGAAACCTCACTTTGCATGTAAGTAAGTTTCCCAATTATACTGTAATCATCGGTGGAGATTTTTATCATCCAATAATCAAATGGGAAAATTGCAGTTTTGTTTGTGAAGGACATGGCAAGACATACTGTAAAACATTACTAACTGCCTTTCCTGAAAGCTACTTACAACAGATAGTGCAAAGCCACACTAATGATGGAAATAGATGTAGTGTAACAAATAGACCTGACCAAACTGGTATCAGTGTCCGTGATGCAGTTGTGGCAACAATAATTATCAAAGTAGAAATGATAACTATAACAGGCAGCAAAATGTTTATGTCCAGTAAAATATGTAAAAATGCAGTAATGTCATATCTCGAAGAGGAACTTTCAAGCAAGGAACAGAAGCACGGGAAGAGGCTAGGGCTCAAGTTTAAACGATTAGTTGGCCACGCACTGGATAGATATGTACCCAGTGGAACAGTTCAGAATGGAAGGGGGCCTCCATGGCATAGCCACTGTAAATGAACAGACTACTGCATAATAGGCGTAAAACAAAGCATAGAACTATAGATGGAGACATGACGAATGAAATGCATTCCTCTGTCAAGAGAACAATATCTGAAGACTTCAGTGACTACCATAGACGAAAACTGTCAAACAATCTTTCACAAAACTGAAAGAAATTCTAGTCATACTTAAAGGCTGTTCCTGGCACCACAGTTAGTGTCCATTCACTCATGAATGAGACAGGAATTCAAACCGAGGGTAGCAAAGCACAAGCTGAAGTGCTTAACTTCACTTTCAAATACTCTTTTACAAAGGAAAATCCAGGATAACTGCCCCAATTAAGTCCTTGGACCACTTAAAAGATGAGAGAAATAAATGTTAGTTTCAGTGGTGTTGAGGAATCATTTAAATCAAACCAAGCTCTGGGTCCACTGGAATACCTACAGGATCGTATATTGAATTTCCAGCAGAGTTAGCCCCTCTTCTGACTATAATCTATCATGATAAGTAGAGAATATGGGATGGCAAAATTTCTAGTTAGGTTCCTTTTTTTTAAATGGGTTTAGGGCGCAAAACTGCCATGGTCATTAGCACCCGGTCTGTGACTTAGGGAAAGCCTTTTAGAAAGAAAGAAAGAAATTGGAAATCAGCAGCAATGGGAGTGAAACTCAAAACTAAAACACAGAAGGAAAGCTTACAAAACCACTACAGAAGGGGGGTTCTTTTCCCGAAAGAGCTTCAAATGACCGACGTCATCTCACACTCTAATAAACTCAAGGATGTGATCGGCTGAGCGCGTGTCATCTGCTAAAATGGAATACATATCAGGTGACAGCTGTAAACGAGTGCGTAGCGGAATAAAATAGGAGCACTGAAGTGAAAGATATCTCACTGTCCACAGTTGATAGCAGTGGGGACAAAGTGGGGGAGGATCACCACTAAAAAAAAAGTCGATGACTAAAAAGACAGTGCCCTGTCCGGAGTCTAGTTGAAATTATCTCCTCCCGAAGAAGAAATCGGGTCCAAGCACAGCGAAGAACTTTCCTGTCCCACAATTTATTATTGGGAAATGTAGGCCAATGTGCGTGCCATAAAAGAGCAACACAACAACATAAAACACACTGTAGATCGGCGGAGGGAACCATGCAAACAGCAGGCTGAAGAAGAGAGACTGCAGCCTTGGCCTCGTTTCCATGGATACCAACGTGTACTGGGGTCCAGAGAAATGCCACAGAGATGCCCCCCAAGTGGAGGCAGTCCTGAATCCGGCGGACCAGAGGGTGGACATGGTAAAGACCTTGGACATTGAGGAGAGAGCAGAGCGAATCTGAGCAAATAATATACTGTATGCACTGATGGTGACGGATCAACCTGGAGAACAGCGTAAAGCTCCGCAGTAAAAACTGAACATTGGTTGGGAAGCTGAATTCAATTAGGGGTGTCGCCAACAATATAGGCACTCCCAACAACAAATGATGTTTTTGAGCCATCAGTGTAAATAAATGTTGCATCCTTCATTTGTGCGCATATAACAGTAAATGCCTTACAATAAACAAGAAAAGGGGGTACCATCCTTGGAAAGGTGACAAAGGTCATGGAGCAGGCACATCCGGGGGTACAGCCAAGGCTGTGCTGTACCCCCAGCTGTCAAGGAAGTTTTAGGAAAGTGGAAGGAATGAGAATGTATCAGTCGATGGAAGCGGACTCCCGGTAGTAGAAGAGAGGAAGGGCAGTCTGCATACCAAGGTGGTGTTGAAAAAAGGTCATGGGCCAGCTAAGCAGGCATGGAAGACAGATGGCTTGCATAACGACTCAGGACAGCTCAACGATTGGACAGCAGAGGGTCAGCAGTATCAGTATAAAGGCTTTCCACAGGGCTGGTGTAAAAGGCTCCAGACATTAAAAGCAATCCACAGTGGTGGACAGAGTCGAGACGCCAAAGAACAGACGGCCAAGTTTAAGGGTGCACTAAGGCGGGTTGGAGGTGGAGATGAACCACTCGGTCCGCTCCCCAAGAGGTACCATTCAGAACATGCAGGGTGTTAAGGGATCACAGACAGCGAGCCGAAATATAGGAAACATGGGAGGACCAGTACAGTTTTCTGTCATACATTGATGGTTACTGCCAGGTGGCGCTGTAGATGAGATATGCCGTGGCGGAGAAGGAGAGGAACATGGTTTCTTATGAGCCTTCTTGGGAACAGAACGTTGAGGTGAGGGAGGAATCGATGGCTGTGAAGTTGGGGTACGTAAAAAATCTTCGTGAGTAGGCTCTTTTTTGGAAGTCTGGGTGTCTGATTTGATTTCGAGGCTCGTGATTTAGCACAAGCCGATGAAGGGTGAGCCGTAGAGTCAGCAGGTGATAGTGGGGAGGTTGAACGAGTGAACTTTGCACTGGCCAATCTGATGACTGTAGCACTAAAGGTGAGATCACAAGTCTGCGTGGCTGCCTCATTAGCAGACCTTGGAGATTTACCTGCTGGTGGCACAGTGGGCTTTCGACTTGCAAATAACTTGCAAGCAGCAAATGTAGACACCTTTTTTTCACTCTGATTTCCTGAATAAGCCATTCATCTTTGAAAATGGGGCAAACTCTAGAGGAAGCAGGGTGGTCACCCATACAGTTGATGCAACGAGGGGATGGAGGTGGACAAGCACCCTCATGGGCATCTGTGCCACACGTAACCCATATGACCGGATTGGAACACTACTGGCTGGTATGATTAAACCACTGAACAAATGTCTAGAATATAGTACGGGTTGGTACCAAGTCCTTGTCAACTACTATGACTATGTACAGTGGTTATGCCCTGGTCAGACAGGTAGTTTTGAATTTCCTCGTTGGTCAATCCGTCGAGTGAGCGTGTATAAGACACCCCACATGATGAATTTAAAGTGCGGTGCACTTCTACCTGGACAGGGAAGGTGTGTAGCAGTGAAGTTCGCAGCAATTTTTGTGCCTGGATGGGACTGACTGTTTCTAACAACAAGGTGTCATTTTGTAAACAGGAACAAGACTTTACACGTCCTGCAATTGCATCGACACCTTTCTGAACAATGAAAGGGTTGACTGTGGAGAAGTCTTGACCTTCATCTGACCGAGAAACGACAAGGAACTGTGGCACTGATGGAAGAAATGTCCGTGGCTGAGACTCAACTAACTTTTGCTTGTGAGCAGAAATTGTAGACGTAGAGGAAAGCATTGTGGAAGTATCCCCCATGATTACCGGCGTGTCCGATGACGTGCTCCTTCCTTGTGGGGCCCTCTCTGAGGGCAATCCCGCCTTAGGTGATTGTACACACCTCCCGAGAAACAGACGGAGGGACCAATTGGCACTCTCGGAAGGTACCAGCTCCGGTAATCACCCCTCCGTGGGCCTGGCCGTTACCATGGAGTATGTATGTGTCCTATCTGTCTACCCGGGGCTGGGAATTACACGTTACCCCGTCAGTGGCTACGTATGGGTCGGCCTTCAGACACGCACAGGGAGGAAAGAATGAGAAAGGGAGGAAAGAATGAGAAAGGGAGGAAAGAATGAGAAAGGGAGGAACAAAGAAATGGAAAGAAGAGAGGTCTTAAATGCTGCAGCAGAGGAGCGGGTAAAAAGAGGAGGCAAGAAAAGGGAAGGACAAAGGGAGAACAGAGACTTTACAGCACAGTTACAAGCGTCCACCTCCAGATGTTTTCATGAAACATACTCCCACAGGGGGAGAAGGGGAAGGATGTGGAAAAGGAAGGTATGCAGTCCGGAAATCAAAGAAAGCTGCACTTGCTCGGGGTCCCGTGCCCGCCATGCACATATCCACAAAAGAGTTGCAGACCCCCCTGGGGGTCTAGTTAGCGTGATGAATGGTAGCTAGCTCTGAATGCAGAAAAATGTAAGTTTAATGCAGATTAGTTGGGAAAACAAACCCATGATGTTCGAATACACTATTAGTAGGGTGTGATCGACACCGTTGTGTCCATTAGATATTTAGGCATAACTCTGCACAGCAATATGGAATTGAACGACCATGTAAGGACCGTAGTTGGGAATGTGAATGGTCGACTTCCGTTTCTTTGGAGAATCTTAGGAAAGTAGTTAATCTGTAGAGGAGACCATATATAGGACACGGGTGTGACCCATTGTTGAATACTGATTGAGTGTTTGGGATCTGCAACAGGTTGGGTTAAAGGAAGACATAAAAGCAATTCAGAGGTGGGTTGCTAGATTTGTTACCAGTAGGTTCAACCAACATGCAAGTATTACGAGAATGGTACAGGAACTCGAATGGAAATCTCTGGAGGGAAGGAGACGTTCTTTTTGAGGAGCACTACTGAGGCATTTGAGACTCACTGCAGAATGATTCTGCTGCTGCTAATGTACATTTTGTGGAAGAGTCATGAAGATCAGAGAGATTGGGGCTCATATGGGCACATAAAGAGTCATTTTTTCCCCATTCTATCTGTGAATGGAACAAAAAAGGAATGACTGGTAGTGGTCAAAGGTACCCTCCGCCACGCTTGAGGAGTACGTACATACATACATACATATCACAGATTCCTCGAGCAAAAAACCTTTCCCAGGAGTTGCAGGAAAGCACAGGTCATACCCGTCAACAAGAAGGGTAGTAGGGGTGATCCACAAAACTACCATCCAATATCCCTGACATCGATTTGTTATCTTGAAGACATACATATGTACGACTTGATATTTAATTTCTTACAAATTTATTTAAGTGCTGTAGACCTTTCAGCTGAAACAATGGAACATTTAAATAAACAAGAAATAACTGGTAATTTATGGAACTGTAGTTCGAATGATGGTAGTTGTGTCATAAGAAGTAACAACAAATATGCCTTCCTAGCCCAAAATAGTCACATATTGCAACAGTTTTTAGTAACAAAATTTCATTAAAACAAGTGGGGAAAAATAATTAAATTTAAGCAGCATACAAAGTTACTCCCATGTTGTAAAATCTGAATGTGAATGGGAGGGAGGGGGGGGGGGGGGGGGGATTACACAAAGAAAGAACCATGTGGAGGGGGGAAGGTGAAACATTTACAATTGCCAATCTATGAGATTGGGTCCTCCGAACCACAAATGAAACGCAAACTTGTAATTTCCTGGCTTCTTCAAATTTGTTAACAGGTTGGAGACAAAGCCCGAGGATAGTTTGGGCAGTATTTTTGTGTTAATTAAAAAGACTGTGCCCGAGTACAGGTTGGGCTGCAATTTTATCGATGCGCAAGTCATGTATGCTTGAAAATTGGACTCATTTTTTATGAGAACAATGTATGGATTCCTTGTTACATGCCACTTGGTTGGTGTTGCCATAAATTGTCAATTTATTGAATTATTTAGAAATAAAACTTAGTGAACATAACAGCTACTGTCTCAAATGGTGGAGCTAGTATGAGCACATTGATATAATTTTGTACATATTCTCATTAGAACTTGCAGAATTTTTGCAGCAAATGTGTCACTTTTGTTGAGAGAGCAAGAAATTGGTCAATAATTCACTTCATACTTTTTCCTTGAGAAGATAACTGTCCACTCATTATTATGAAATTTGCAATCTATCAATGAACTAAAGTAAATATGAAAAATAACTCTTGAATCATGAGCCTTTTTAAAATTATGTATTACCTCTTGATGATACATCAGTTACATAGGTGCTAGAAATGCTTTAAATAATGGCATAAATGGCTGGTTTCCTAGGTCCAAAATTCTTCCAAGTGGCTCGTCTCCAAAGTGTTAAACAGATTTTTAAAAAATCATGCATCATAGGAAGTTGTAAAATTACCAAGTTTATTGGACGTAAACATTAAAAGAACTGTATGCAAACAGCACTTCATCATTTCGCAGTGGAAAAGAAGGTTAATGCGCAATCAATGAATGTTACAACACATTCATATTCAATAATGCTATTGACACGTGTATTACTATTTCCACCTCCACGTATATGACTTCAGGAATATCACTGCAAATTAGGACAAAAGATTAAGAATGGACTTTGTTGCAAAGATCATACAGAAGAAATACTAAAATAAGAGAAAATGGAGTATTTATCAACATTTTATTCTCAATCTCTTTATCAGTTGGATGTAGGTTCTACTGCATAGTACAGTAGTTGCTGTGTAGCAGAACTTTCATGGCATAATTAGGTTGTATGAACCCATTGCCCAGGGACTGCTTGACTGCAGTAACCGCAATCTTTGGGGTGCACTGCACTTGCTCCTGTGTATTCTGCTGGTGAATATCGCATTCCTTGATGGGGAAACAGCACACCTACAACAAAGATTGATGTGAAACTTCCTGGCAGATTAAAACTGTGTGCCTGACCGATACTCGAACTAAGGGACCTTTGCCTTTCGTGGGCAAGTGCTCTACCATCTGAGCTACCAAAGTACGACTCACGCCCGGTACACACAGCTTTACTTCTGCCAGTATCTCGTCTCCTACCTTACAAACTTTACAGAAGCTCTTCTGCGAACATTGCAGAACTAGCACTCCTGAAAGAAAGGATACTGCGTAGACATGGCTTAGCCACAGCCTGGGGGATGTTTCCAGAATGAGATTCTCACTCTGCAGCGGAGTGTGCGCTGATATGAAACTTCCTGGCAACTGTGTGCCCAACCGAGACTCAAACTCGGGACCTTTGCCTTTCGCGGGCATGTGCTCTACCATCTGAGCTACCGAAGCACGACTCACGCCCGGTACTCACAGCTTTACTTCTGCCAGCGTACACTCCGCTGCAGAGTGAGAATCTCATTCTGGAAACATCCCCCAGGCTGTGGCTAAGCCTTGTCTCCACACTATCCTTTCTTTCAGGAGTGCTAGTTCTGTAAAGTTCGCAGAAGAGCTTCTGTAAAGTTTGGAAGGTAGGAGACGAGATACTGGCAGAAGTAAAGCTGTGAGTACCGGGCGTGAGTCGTGCTTCGGTAGCTCAGATGGTAGAGCACTTGCCCGCGAAAGGCAACGGTCCCGAGTTCGAGTCTCGGTCAGGCACACAGTTTTAATCTGCCAGGAAGTTTCATATCAGCGCACATTCCGCTGCAGAGTGAGAATCTCATTCTGGAAAGATTGATGTGCAGCTTAATGAAGCCACGCGTGTTATCACTGGGACTGTCAGAATACCCCCACTCAGTAGTTACCTGTCCCAACATACTGTTCTCCACAAGATCTGAGGAGGAAAGCAGCTAAGATAAACTTGCTCATCAAGATCACATCTCATAAAAACTCTCCCTTGCACGATGTCCTGCAAAAGCCACCAGCAACTCATCTGAAATCCAAGTAAACCACCTTGGATTGATTCTTTGAACTGGCGACAATGCCGGAATAAACATTCACCCACAGAAATGCTCATCTGGTTCAAGATACAACAAAGAAGGCTGATGGATTCCAACTACCATGTCACACCTGCTCGAGGCTTAACCACATCAGGATGGGTGAATTGAGATGTGGTTACACTTTGCAGAAGTGGACTTGACAGACAGCAGAGTGGAGGAGCAAACAAAAGAACACGTCGTCGAGGAGTGTCCACTGAGCATTTGATGGTGATCTGAGGACACTACGCCAAATAACAGTGCTCTAGAGTGGTAGTCACGTTTGGACATTTCCATTTGATTGCAGATACTTTTGTGTAGTTGTTAACACCATACGATAAATATATCAATAAATAATCAGTTGCAGAGCATAATTCATTCTCTTTATGGAATTCTTGACTTGGACATATCGTCATCTTCCTCTTTCAGTCCAACAATAGATTACTATTGATGAAATGAAGATATTGTCCAGGACAACTAATGTGATTCAACAAAATTTCCAATAGCTATTTGTCAGATCAGATTCATCCGCATATCAGCATTTTTGCACTTCAGTCACTGCCATGGCTTACAAATTTGATCACATATACAGAACAACTGCTGGGACCATTTCCTAACCCCTACAAATTTGGCTAGACATACTTCGTAATTACTAGGATTCCTTAAATGCATTAACTTTTCGTTCGCTCGTGAAGCCTGATGTAAGGAAAGATGTCTATGTTACACAACAGACCCTTTTTTTACTATAGAGAATAAGTGATAAACTGTTCCATTGTAAATAAAATTCCAAAAGTATAATAAGATCTGTAGTATAAAAGTGGTTATAAAATGATGTTCATGGAAGTGCTATTCCATTTCAACAAATTAAATTCTTGACTGAAATGCTGGGAGGAATTTGCAACGTAATGTCAAAACCTGCTGTTTTAGTTCCCTGCTCCTCATCTTTGTAAGAATTATGAGGTGTGTTCAAGTTGTCATAACAATGCAGATTTTTTCCCCCACAAACCACCCAAATAAAAACTGTGAAACTTTTGTCACTTCCTAATGTAATCTCCCTGTAGCTGGACTCTTTCTCACAATGCTGACTGCCATGATTCAATGACTGTTGCAAACACTTCTTTAGAAGTCTGGTTAGACCACAGGAAAATTGCTCATGCAACAGTGGGCAGGTAAATTCTGCTTAGCTAATTGATGCTATGTTCCACACAGCATCAGTGTCTCATCCACTGTCACATGTCTTTATAATGCATCAACAGTACCTATCATGAAAACATCGACATTCTAGGTATTTTAGAAAAAAGTCCTCAGTATCACTACTGCCATTAGAATTCTGCGTGCCGTAAAAATGCTGTTATCTCTGTCACATATTCATAACCAGTACATGCATATTTAAAAACATACCACATGTTTCTGTTTCCAGAACTGAGAACAAAATTGGAGGTGTTATAACTAGAATGCATCTCACACACCTGCACAAGATCAGCTATCAAAATGAACTAGAAATAATAACAAATACAGAAAAGGGCAAGTGATATTTTTGTTGCAGTTCAGGAGCTGGAAATTCCAGTTTAGTATCCACCTAAGATCTCATCACAGCTACTTCTGTCCATTTGCCAATTCAGGGGTTAATCAAAATGGCTACACAAATCACTGTTAAACACAGTTCTGCATGCAGCAAAACTAACACCTTCAACAATTCTGACACTGCCTTCTTAAGGTGTATTCTACCATGCACAAAATTTCAGATTGTAAGCTTGTTTGGCATTTTTCCATTCTAAGCAGGATTTCCGGATTTTCTATGATGACTGCCTTAACCAGTAGGCTATCTGTTTGCAACTCCAGGTCTTTTTCAAACTTTCCTTGCAATGGAAGGGGGTTCATCTAAAAACACACACACCACCTTTTTGAATCAATACTGCCTTGCTCTTCTGTTTCATCTACAAAAGAAGATGAAAAAGAATGTCTTGGCCGTGCAGCTGCATTTTCTTGCAAGTTCAGAAACTGAAGGTAGGGATTTTCCATTTAGTAAAGTACCATTCCTTAACTTTCATGGAATAACCAAGAACAGACTATACAGAGTCCAGAACAGTATTGTAATCCGTGGGCAGCCTCCAAAAGATAAAAGAAGTTCACATACAAAGAGACCAAAATAGATACCAGAGTTGACTGCTCAGTTGACTTACTATTATATAAACTCCTTTAAAGCAAGGCAATAGCACTACTACTAGTGTGATATCCCAAATCAAAGATACCTGCCAGAAGATTTGATCACAAGTACTATGCATTTCTAATTTTTCCACCAATACCATATAAACCTTACTTACAAAAGTGACTGGACACCGTATAAAACTTTGGAAAAACATTTTGAATATACCCGTTCTGATACATGTACTACATGTGATTCCTTGAATGGCAAAATGAAAACTGAGGAAAGAGATTTTGAGAATAGTCATTAGAACAAAAGACATTGCACTTGATAAGGCAGAAGCCTTTGCAAGCATGAAATGAAACTATGAGCAATACTTCTCATTGATGGGGCATAAGACGTGAAAGACAAAGACTGCAGACATTCCTAAAAATTGTTAAAGCCTGTATGTTGCCTCATCCACTCCAGCTAAAAATAATGAAACATGATAATTTTGTATACATTAAACTTGCTACTGGGCCATTCTGTTTGAAAACACCAAAACCACCTAAAACAGCAGCAGGTACAGGTAATTTGCATTGATGTGGAAGATAAGTTTTTCCCTCATTGTGGAACTCTTTACTTTCACCCACGAAATAGACATATCATAATCAAGATGAATCCTATTAAAGAACCTACTTCTTTGGATATAAAAATATTGCACAAAGAATGCAGATTTTCAGCCAGCTAAAGCAGATGTCTTTGTACTTTGATGCTGTTGCTGGGAGAAGAAAACAAAACTTTCTACAAGGGCCTCCTTTTGGTACCCCAGAAGAAAACTATAACAAAGGGGAGTAGATGAAAGTAGATGAAGATCATGGTGATGGGTGTGAGGATGAGTAACAACTAATAACAAATAATAAGAACAGCAGGAATAACTACACCTCCTTTTTTAGTGCGTTGTAAAGAAAATATTGTGTTGTGTTAAGTCCAGTGAAAAATGTTAAAGCTTTTTCCTCAATTTTCTAAAAATACTGGACAATAGGGTATTTGACTGTTTTCTGGAAATTGTCTTAAATTGTTAGTTACATCACTTTATGCTCCTAACATGTTTTTCTTCCTCTTTAATTTCAGAATTCTTTCATAAAAACGGAAATGGAATTCAAATAGTTTGAACACCGCTAAAATGCTCGATTTGAGTTATGTGGCATCAACGGCTAGCTCCCTGCTCCTACCATCATAATGGTAATTCACAGTCATGCCTTGGTTTGAAATTTATGTTTCGTAAAATCGGTTGCATGTGGTGTGTAGTACCATACTGTGCAAATACACCTACAAAAACTACTGAGAAACTGATTTTTAGTGTTCCAGAGAATGAGAAGACATACAAAATGTGGTTGCTCTGTACCGGCAAACTGCCACCATGTCGACGCACAAGTTCACTAATTTAATTAAAAATATGTTGCACTGTTAAGTTAACTTATCTTTGAGATATGCTCTTCCACTGTTAAAACAAAGGATAGCATGACCTAATGAAATTAAATTCACCTAACTACACCTCAAATATTCGGTAGCTCAATTGTTAAAAGAGTGGTAAAACACCAAATTTTATAAGACGATCTCCATAAGTCGCTGGTTGAAACCTAACCTGAGGAACATTTAACTTATTTGTAAAACAGCTTGACTGGCCTCTCATATGTAAACCAAATCATTATTATAAAGCTTCACCACACTGATCAGAAACAGATTATTATTGTTTTCCTTGCTGTTTACAAAGACTTACATCTGCAATCGCTGTCCACACACACCATATTAAGAAAGATATTATTTAGTTAATGTGACCACACACTTTTCACTTTATTAGAAACAATCCTTACTGTTTAAATTTTAGCAGTTTAATCATCTTACATGAAGGTGAAATATGTCGTGAGTATGGAGAGAGCAAGCCAAATGGATATATGTTTCATTCAATTTGAAGCTTTAATGACAGTATTTTGCATGGTTTTAATATACGAACAGGTAGGATTACAAAGTTGGCCATAAAAACAAATTTCCTGTTTTCTGTTAAAAATGATGGCAAAATGGAAAACAAACTTGCACTTTTCATGCTACAGCTTGTATGTTCTCTCTCGCAGCCAGTTTAACAGAAAGCATTTATAGACGTCTGCATCTCCAGTGGTTTAGGCTGTACGTAGTCAGTTGAGAAGGAATTCATCCAACCGAATCTTTCCTTCAATTTTTGAAACAAAACATTTTCAGTAAGATCAAATTTACTGAAACGAAATATATAAGAATTTAATGTTTTGACGATAATCTGTTGATGTTTTTCATGTGTTCATCACAACAATTGGTGATGAAAGATATTTTTTGTCTTTCTGTCCAGAGAGACACTAATGGTGCCAATGGTTTACCAACTCTCATGTACACTGTGTAAAACTGCCCATGGGAAAAAAGGTGACAATTCAAGGTTTATTCCACACACTTCCAACTAATTCCCAGTGATTTATTAGTCATCACTGTGAATGCTAGGTGAACAGAAAACTGGACAAGCTTAAACTGAAATGGAAAGTCAGTTGGTATCAGTGGTATTCTTGAAATCAGAACATCCTTGTCATAGAACTTTCCTCTGATTATTGTTGCTTCAATCACATTGTTCTTCAGCTTTTCTTAACAGGGAGTCTTGTTCCAGTGCACAGCTTTGGTTGGTTCAGACTGTGCAACAAGATTATCATCAAGCCAACCTTGAGCTGCAAATTTTGCGGTGGCATTCCTAGCAAATCCAATAAATAGGAATTCAACTGGATAACTGACGACTTCATCTGGATTGGTAATAGAATCTACTGAATTAAATGAATGAAATAGCTAATTTGTTCAACCAAACTCGAATGGAGAGACTTTGTGAATTGTTGAGGTTTGTTTGTGTGATATATTTGTGTATGTGATAGTCATGCATTTGAAAAAGAATTTATCTTAAAAGTTGTGTTAAGTGCTTGTTCTTCGACAGTATTCACCCCAAATGATTTGGAAGGAACTGTTGTACTTTTGTATATTCTGCTAGAAATGCTTCGACCCAGGTTCTTGGCCAAAGAGCAATGATGCCACTGGTTCTATTGGCAGTGTCAATTGTAGTAATTTGATCTTTCCACTCGCACAAACTGGCAGTTTGTGTCAAAATATACAATCAAAGCAATGTTGACAAACATTTTACATTGTTCTGAAGTTAACCAATACATCCATGGCATAATTGACTGTTGGATTGAATCTGAAAGCCAAATGTTTGGTTCCAATTGTCATGTTTGTCTGTCTGTTTTCTCAATGTCTCAAATTATTTTGCGTTTAAGCTCCAACTGAGCATTTTGTTTCAGAGTCATAATGGATCACACTTGTGAAATTCTTGTTGTCTACGCTCTTCACCAGACTCACTGACTCGAAATCATATAGTCAGAGAGAGAGAGAGAGAGAGAGAGAGAGAGAGAGAGAGAGAGAGAGACCTGTTAAATGTAAGAGTCTATATTGATGTGTGTTTGCTCGTTTCTCAAACCATTTGCTTTCGGCATGTGGAAGTTTTTTTGTATTTGTATAAAGGCATAATTTTTGACTTTCAAAGGTTGTCAAACCTTAGTTGGAGCAAGCTCCGATTTACAACTACGGTTGTTAACCGCAGAGGGTGTATTTGGTCCACGAGAGCTATTTTGACAGCAACAAATCAGAGCGTTTGCAACCATCAAAATGCAAACTAAAAACAAAAAGAAGATTAAACATGAGCAGATAAATTGTATAGCAACACACAACATAAACTCACCACTTCAGACCGGAAAACTCAAGGAGCTCGCAGATGAACTAAATAAACAAAAAATTTTAATAACAGGGATCCAAGAAATGAGAAACACCACAGAGGATCCATTTGAATCACAAGGATACAAAATTTATAATGGGAAACCAGGACAGAGGGCAATGAAACAATATCCTCCGTTTGGAACAGGGTTTTTAGTAAACACGAAAATAATAGATTCAGAGTAACGGATTTCCAAGCAGTATCATCAAGAATTGCGACTCTCAGCTTTAAAACAATGAATAAAACCTATACAATAATAAAAGCTCATGCCCCAACAAATGAAAAAAAAAAAAAAAAAAAAAAAAAAAAAAAAAAAAAAAAAAAACTGTCTAACAAAAACAAAGGAAGAGGTAGATAAATTTTGGGACCTTCTACAACAAACTGTGAACAGAGTAAATAAAAAGAAAGGAAATATAAAGATATAATTGGAAAATGGAGTCCACATAAATTTATGAACAAAAACGGTCAAAGACTTGTAGAACTCTGCAGAGAACACAACCTTATATCTAAATCAACATACTTAAGGAGGAAGGCAAGTAAACTTAAAACATGGAAACATCCAGATTGGAGGAAGGGGGAGTGGCAGCTAGACCATGTCTGTATAGACAAAAATTTTCATAAGGTGTACCACAATGTTAAAGTACTGAGAGGAGTAGACACAGGCTCAGACCATTATATAGTTAAAATTAAAATCAAATTCGCCCTGTTAAAGAAGAGGACCGGAAAACTAATAAAATAAAAAGGTGGTTTGACCCGCATCAGCTAATTAAAAATAATAAATACCAACAAATAACACAAACCATCAAATTATCAGATGATCTAGAAGAACTAGTGCCTAATCTTAAAAATGAAGCAGAGAATCTAGCTCCCTTGAACACATGAAGGAAACATGCATGGTGGACATCAGAATGTGACAAATTCCATGAAGATAGACACCAAGCACGGTTAAAGTTTTGAACACACAAACTGAAGAAAATGCCACCAACCTAAAAAATGAAAGAAAAAAATTCACACAAAATATTAGAAGAATCAAGAGAGGATCCCATAAAGATATTATAACCTCTATAGAAGGTAATTATCATAAAACCAACTCCAGGTACTACTATAAAATCTTTGGGAAACAACTACAACAGTATGAGGCCCCTACACTAATACCGACAGATGAAAATGGAAGAATGACACACAGTAACAAGGAAAATGCAGAAATCATGGCAAAAGCATTTAACAAACTTCTGAATTGTGAGGAACCCAAAGAACCCTTACAAATCAACATAAATACCCCAATAAAAAGCAAACCTAACAAACTAGACCCTCCAACTTTCCAACAAGTAGAAATAATTCTTAAAAAACAAACAATTATAAGGCATGTGGAGAAGATCAGGTTTTTGTTGAAATGTGGAAATATGCAAGTGACACAGTCAGGATCACCTTACACATAGCTCTAACAAAACTTTGGGTAACAGAACGATTCCCCGAACATTCTATCATCCACCCACTACACAAAAAGGGAGATAAGAGCAATCCAGACAAATACAGAGGAATCTCTCACCTATATTGCACATACAAAATTTATCCAAGATCCTATATGGAAGAATCAAGGAGCAATTAGAACAAGAGTTATGAGAATATCCGGGAGGTTTCAGACCATGTAGAAGCTGTGCAGAGCAGATAATTAGTTTAAAATTGATTATAGCATACTACAAGAAATGGAACAAACCTCTGGCAATAACATTTGTAGATTTTAAGAAGGCATATGACTGTCACCACAGACCTTCAGTATTAAAAATTTTAAGAAATTTAAGACTCCATCCAACACTAATTAAAACAATACAAATCACTCTAACCAACACCAAATCAAAAGTGAAGTTTAGCGGAGAAATTTCGGAACCATTCCTCATAAAAACAGGATTAAGACACAGTGACTGCCCATCGCCATTAACTGTTCAACTGTGCACGGAATACATAATGAGAGAATGGTACTAGGACAATCCAAAGATGATAAGAACTGGAAGTGCAAAAGATGATATTAGCTTAAACTGCTTGGTATTCGCTGACGATCTTGCTCTCCTAGCAACACCGTTCAAGAAGCCAGGCAACAAGTGAAATCATTAAAGGAATAGCAGAGAAAGTAGGCCTTAGAATATCATTTGAAAAAGCGGAGATTATGCTAACTGATCCACCACATGCAAACAAAATTAAATAGAACAGGAAATCGAAACTGGTGATAAATTTAAATATTTAGGAGAAATAACAACATACAATCTAAATGAGAAGCAATCATGGCAGAATAAAATAAAAAATAAAAACTGAATTATGCAAATTAAATTACCAAAACTACATACAACAAAAAATGCCTATCAATAGATGCAAAATTATAACACTATAAAACAGTTGCACAACCAGAAATAACATATGCAGCTGAAACTCTTCAAAACAACTAATACAGCAGAAATTGACAGAATACTAAAAATAGAAAGAAGAATAATTAGGACGCGTATAAATAAACAGTATAAAATAAATGGACATTGGAGAATAGCATCAAATGAAAAATACAACCAGTCATGAGCAAGATCAGGAAGAAACGCATCTCATTTATTGGACATCCGATGAGAATTGCAGAAAACAGAATTAGTAAAAAAATAATACAAAAATTGTGGAATAGCAAGAGCGACATTAAATGGATCACAGAAATTAAGGAAGATATAAAAAAAACTCCAAATTAGAGTAGATTACCTAAAAAACAAGACAGAGAAAACCAGAATACTGCAACACCCACAAATCAGACTACAAATGAAAATCAATAAAAGGAGTACAGGAAGAGTGGTCTCAGTTGAAGAAAAAGAAAATATGAATGAAGAAAAACTGGGCAGCCAGAAGAGCAAAATAGCTTTAATTTGAGCCAAATTGTATCCCTGTGTAACAACTTGTTTACAACTTTGTATTTTTGACTGCTGCTGCTGTTGTTGTTGTTGTCGTCTTCAGTCCTGAGACTGGTTTGATGCAGCTCTCCATGCTACTCTGTCCTGTGCAAGCTTCTTCATCTCCCAGTACCTACTGCAACCTACATCCTAATGAATCTGCTTAGTGTATTCATCTCTTGGTCTCCCTTTGCGATTTTTACCCTTCAGCCCGCCCTCCAGTACTAAATTGGTGATCCCTCGATGTCTCAGAACATGTCCTACCAACCGATTCCTTCTTCTGGTCAAGTTGTGCCACAAACTTCTCTTCTCCCCAATCCGATTCAATACTTCCTCATTAGTTATGTGATCTACCCATCTAATCTTCAGCATTCTTCTGTAGCATCACATTTCGAAAGCTTCTATTCTCTTCTTGCCCAAACTATTTATCATCTATGTTTCACTTCCAGACAAATACTTTCAGAAATGACTTCCTGTTACTTAAATCTAGACTCGATGTTAACAAATTTCTCTTCTTCACAAAGGCTTTCCTTGCCATTGCCAGTCTACATTTTATATCCTCTCTACTTCGACCATCATCAGTTACTTTGCTCCCCAAATAGCAAAACTCCTTTACTACTCTAAGTGTCTCATTTCCTAATCTAATTCCCTCAGCATCACCTGACTTAATTCGACTACATTCCATTATCCTCGTTTTGCTTTTGTTGATGATCATCTTATATCCTCCTTTCAAGACATTGTCCATTCCATTCAACTGCTCTTCCAAGTCCTTTGCTGTCTCTGACAGAATTACAATGTCATCGGTGAACCTCAAAAGTTTTTATTTCTTCTCCAAGGACTTTAATACCTACTCCGAATTTTTCTTTTGTTTCCTTCACTGCTTGCTCAATATACACATTGAATAACATCGGGGAGAGACTAAAACCCTGTCTCACTCCCTTCCCAGCCACTGTTTCCCTTTCACGTCCCTCGACTCTTATAACTGCCATTTGGTTTCTGTACAAATTGTAAATACCCTTTACTTCCTGTATTTTACCCCTGCCACCTTTAAAATTTGAAAGAGAGTATTCCAGTCAACATTGACAAAATCTTTCTCAAAGTCTACAAATGCTAGAAACGTAGGTTAGCCTTTCCTTAATCTTTCTTCTAAGATAAGTCGTAAGATCAGTATAGAAGCACGTGTTCCAATATTTCTATGGAATCCAAACTGATCTTCCCCGACGTCGGCTTCTACTAGTATTTCCATTCGTCTGAAAAGAATTCACGTTAGTATTTTGCAGCTGTGACTTATTAAACTGATAGTTCGGTAATTTTCACATCTGTCAACACCCGCTTTCTTTGGGATTGGAATTATTATGTTCTTCTCCAAGTCTGAGGGTATTTCGCCTGTCTCATACATCTTGCTCACCAGATGGTAGAGTTTTGTCAGGACTGGCTCTCCCAAGACCGTCAGTAGTTCCAATGGAATGTTGTCTACTCCGGGGGCCTTGTTTCGACTCAGGTCTTTTAGTGCTCTGTCAAACTCTTCACGCAGTATCGTATCTCCCATTTCATCTTCATCTACATCCTCTTCCATTTCCATAACATTGTCCTCACGTACTTTGCCCTTGTATAGACCCTCTATATACTCCTTCCACCTTTCTGCTTTCCCTTCTTTGCTTAGAACTGGGTTTCCATCTGAGCTCTTAATATTCAAACAAGTGGTTCTCTTTTCTCCAAAGGTCTCTTTAATTTTCCTGTAGGCAGTATCTATCTTCCCCCTAGTGAAATAAGCCTCTACATCCTTACATTTGTCCTCTAGCCATCCGTGTTTAGCCATTTTGCACTTCCTGTCGATCTCATTTTTGAGACGTTTGTATTCCTTTTTGCCTGCTTCATTTACTGCATTTTTATTTTTTCTCCTTTCATCAATTAAATTCAATATTTCTTTTGTTACCCAAAGATTTCTACTAGCCCTCGTCTCTTTACCTACTTGATCCTCTGCTGGCTTCACTACTTCATCCCTCAAAGCTACCCATTCTTCTTCTATTGTATTTCTTTCCCCCATTCCTGTCAATTGCTCCCTTATGCTCTCCTTGAAACTCCGTACAACCTCTGGTTCTTTTAGTTTATCCAGGTCCCATCTACTTAAATTCCCACCTTTTGGCAGTTTCTTCAGTTTTAATCTACAGGTCATAACCAATAGATTGTGGTCAGAGTCCACATCTGCCCCTAGAAATGTCTTACAATTTAAAACCTGGTTACTAAATCTCTGTTGTACCATTATGTAATCTATCTGAAACCTGTCAGTATCTCCAGGCCTCTTCCATGTATACAATCTTCTTTCATGATTCTTGAACCAAGTGTTAGCTATGATTAAGTTGTGCTCTGTGCAAAATTCTACCAGGCAGCTTCCTCTTTCATTTCTTTGCCTCAGTCCGTATTCACCTACTACATTTCCTTCTCTCCCTTTTCCTACTACCGAATTCCAGTCACCTATGATTATTAAATTTTCGTCACCCTTCACTATCTGAATAATTTCTTTTATTTGATCATACATTTCTTCAATTTCTTCGTCATCTGCAAGGCTGTGCTGGTACTGGCCAGATCAGTCAATCATCCAGACTGTTGCCCCTGCAACTACTGAAAAGGCTGCTGTCCCTCTTCAGAAACCACACGTTTGTCTGGCCTCTCAACAGATACCCCTCCGTTGTGGTTGCACCTACCGTATGGCTATCTGTATCGCTGAGGCACGCAAGCCTCCCCACCAACGGCAAGGTCCATGGTTCATGACTAGAGTGGTCCAATGAAGGCCATACAATAATAATAATAATAATAATAATAATAAAGGCACAATACATATCCCTTCAGACACCACTTTGAAGATGCAAATTTGGAAAAAAATTTAAACTGCTGTTATCTCTGGAACAGTTCTAGATATTTTGTTGCTTTTTTTATTTGAAAGATAACTGCTTCATGATTAGAAAGAAATCCTACATTTGGACTTATATGCCAAAGTGCTTTTACTATAGGGTTTCTGACCTTTTTTAAGTAAAGGAAAAAAAATTTCAAAAATGCTAATCCATAAAATTTTGATCCCCCCCCCCCCCCCCCCCCTCCGTGTTGATTAGTACCATATAGTTCTACATTCCCAGAAAAGGAGAGCTTCCACTTTTAATTTGGACATGTTTTATTTTTTTAAAAAAATCATTTTTTTTTACATTCAAGGGTAATGTATGTCTTCACTGAAGCTGTTTCTTACTAATTTACTTCTTACAATGTTTATTTCTATTGTTTTTGTTGCAGTTATTTCTTTTCACTTTCATTGTTGCAGATATTTCTTACACTTTGTTGTAGTTTCTTTGTGATAGTTGTTCACTGTGCAGGTTTCTGTATTCTAGTTGTTCAGTGCTAATTTGTTTACTGAAGAGGCTTCAAAGAAATCTGAGACCATCCAGTGAGTTCTGTGTTTTCGTGCGGAATTTGTGCTGACTATTTTCATATCCGAAAGAAACATTCCACATGGGAAAAATATATTAAAAAAAAAAAAAATGCTGTGACTTACCACACGGGGAAGCGCTGCTAGATAGAGACAATAAAAAAAAATAAAACCACCCACCCACACACACACACACACACACACACACACACACACACACACACACACAAAAATAATAAGCTTTCGCAACCCACGGTTGCTTCATCAGGATCAACCTCCCACTTCCAGCTACACTCCCCCCAAAACCTCTAAATTCTAGTCAACACAATCTGGAACCACAACACCCCAATTCAGTTTCAGTAGTTGACCTTTCCTCCAAACCTATCCCCCAATCTGAAACCTCTGTCCTATCCAAAGGGCGCACCTTCAGCCCCACTCCCAGATTCAACCAAACAGCCCTCGTCAAAGATTTACTGTCCTACACTCATAGTCTCTGCTGGAAATATCATTTTGCCACAAAGAACCAGGCTCTCCAAACCTTCCAGGAATTTCTCACTTCCATGTCTGCTTGTGTGTGTGTGTGTGTGTGTGTGTGTGTGTGTGTGTGTGTGTGTGTGTGTGTGTGGGAGAGAGAGAGAGAGAGAGAGAGAGAGAGAGAGAGAGAGAGAGAGAGAGAGAGAGAGAGAGAGAGAGGGGGGGGGGGGGAGACGGAGAGGGAGAGGGGGGGAGAGAGGGGGAGGGGGAGGGGGGGAGGGGGGAGAGGGAGAGAGAGGGAGAGGGGGGGAAAGGGGGGAGAGAGAGAGGGGGGGGGGGGAATACCTGTCCCTCTTTCCTCCTAAGGTAAGTCTTTCCGCTCCCGGGATTGGAATGACTCTTTACCCTCTCCCTTAAAACCCACGTCTTTCCCTCTCCTTCCCTCTCTCTTTCCTGAGGAGGCAACCATGGGCTGTGAAAGCTTGATATTAGTGAGTGTTTGTGTGTTTTGTGTTTTTTTTATTGTGTCTATCTACCAGCGCTTTCTCGTTTTGCTCAGGTTGGCAATAAGTGTTCTCATTTGAAAACTCAAAAGTGATGAATTTTTGTGTTCTAAATGTTTTGACAGAATAACAACAATGATAGTATCTGTTCAAGACGAAACCTCCTACGGTGCAGACGATGCAGATTTTGCATGAATAGAGGAAGAATTAAATACTCTGAATCCGTCAACTACAGAAGTAGGTGTTACTCCTGTTAAGTAGCCGTGGTCAGTGAAGTAGAGTCATAAGCCCTATGCATCAAGAAAGTGCAGAGAAATTACTAAAGCTATGGATGAATACACTACAGCAAAACTGAACACACACTTCTGAATACTGTGCATCCTACAGTGAAAAGGTACAAGTTTTAACTATTATTCTAGAAACATTTTCAAAGAAAACAATTTTGAACCATGTTCAATCAGTATCAAAGCACATGGTAGACAAATCAAGAAATGTGAGGTCTTGGCTGGGAAGATGTGGCAGATAAATCTGCAGAAATTACATATGCAACATGGGTGGAAAATAAACTAATTAAGAAACTGTTGCCTTTGACAGTTTCATTGATGAACTTGGTAAATGGTCAGTGAAAGCAGTTAACACACCAGAATCTGAAGAACTATATTTAGTGCTTCACTGTGATTTTGCTGAGGACTGCTTTGTAATTCTCCCAAAAGAAGTACAAGGGTATCATTGGACTAATGACAAGGTTTCAATTTTTACAAAAGTGACATATTTTCAAAAAAAGACCACAAGTGTTGCAGTTATAAGTGATGACCAGGACATGACTCAGCATATGTTTTTCCAGGAATCCGCAAACTTCTTCAACTGCAAACAGGGCAGAGATCATCTTTATCTCTGGTGGTGCTCCTTGTCATTTTCAAAATTGTTACCAGCTGTTTGAATTGAGTAAGTCGCTTGTGCCAACTGACTGGGTATACAGTGCTACTAGTCATGGGAAGGGGCCCTGTGATGGTGTAGGAGGGCTGCTGAAGGACCATGCTACAAGACATAATCTTTCCAGACCAAATACAGCTGCGATTCATAAAGCTGAAGATTTTACGAAAGTCGTGAAATCTTACACATCCACAGTCTTCATTCATTTGTCCAAAGAGGAAATCGAAGGATTTCTTGAGCAGAAAAAAGAAGAATGATCCAAAAAAAACTACTCCTGTGAAAGGAATTCAGAAGAAGCACTGAACAACTACAATACACAAACCTGCAATGAACAACCACGACAAAGAAACTGTCACGAAACTTCCAAAAAGTGTAAGGAATATCTGCAACAAAGAAAGTGAAAAGAAATAACTGCAACAAAGAAAGTGAAAAGAAATAACTGCAACAAAGAAAGTGATAAGAAATAACTGCAACTTTAAAAAAATGATTTTTCAACATGAGGAGGGGGGGGGGGAGAAGCTATAGTAAAAGAACTTTCACAGATAAGTCGAAATGGAGGATTCCTTTGTAATCATAGAGCAATTACCCTTAAAAAAAAAAAAAAAAAAACCTAGAACTAGTCCAAAATTCACATCTTCAAAATTGTATGCCCAGTGTCATTTTCGGAGGGCTTTATCTCTGAGCAGAAATTATTTTTGAGGGGTGAGGTAGGTATCAAATAATTCCATCCTTTATAAATATACAGCCTGAAATCACCGAAGTCTTGTTCCCCAAATAATTCATATATTTAAGATTTTTTTGATGTGCTGTTTTCACAAAAATGAAGTGCAACCTAGGGCCTACAATTGCGGCATACATAAGCTTTAAATAATAATTATAAAGTATACATATTTTAGAAAGCCAATTTTTTAAAACATGGCGGTGCCAACTGGCATTAACAAGATGAAACAAGAGTAAATTAGAACGTAAACAGAGTTATTTCAGTATTCCAGTATTAAAGGTCCACAAACAATCGAGAGTTTCAAAATTGTAAATACCAGCCTCACTTGCATACTCCAACTGGGATCCTAAAGAAGAAAGAACTGGCGTTCATCGGTATTGTTCAAAATGTAGACCACCGGCTTCGATATATGCCTCCAGTCTACCAAATAAACAGTGAAGCACATGTTCTAGAATTTCATCATAAATTTCCATACAGGCAGCAGTGATACGCAAGTTCCTGTCATCTGGTGTAGTATGCATGTCTTTGTAAACAGTATCTTTTAGCTTTCCATATAGAAAAAGTAGCAGCAGCAGCAGCAGCAGCAGCAGCAGTAG
Source organism: Schistocerca gregaria (assembly GCF_023897955.1). Taxonomy (NCBI): domain Eukaryota; kingdom Metazoa; phylum Arthropoda; class Insecta; order Orthoptera; family Acrididae; genus Schistocerca; species Schistocerca gregaria. The sequence goes on along the minus strand of NC_064923.1, from coordinate 218,544,678 downwards.
TAGTAGTAGTAGTAGTAGTAGTAGCAGCAGCAGCACAACTACTACTATTACTACCACTACTACCACTAATAATAATAATAAATAAAAATATCTATGGTGATCAAGTCTTGTGAATGGGCCAGCAGCCAAAGCATAAGTACGCTTCGTCAAATACAACAACTGCACTGGACAACTATCAGGCTGAGAACATATGACATAATCCAAACTCAAACTAATGTGAATGAAGAACCATTGTTAACGATTATGTTGTAATATAATTAATTTCTACACAGAACTGAAACGTGATACTATGTTGACAATGGATTTTGAAACTAAAGAGATGAAGAAAAAGCACTGTATCTCACAAAATCATTTCTGACAGATGACTAGCATCATGACCTTATACAATGGATATCATATTATGAAGCAGTGTTAAGTACATAAATGTCTGACTGCTGCCAACATAAGTCAAATGTTACCTTTCCAGCTGGCTTGTGGCATATGATTTCAGAAAGTCATATTTCTGCTCCTGTTGCTTGATTGTTGCTTCATATTCTGCTAAACTTGCTCTCAATGTCTCCTCATTATTCTTTATTCCCTGGATAATATCTTTACTTCTTTCATACTTTCTGTAAAAAGAATGGGGGACAGCACATTAGAGACTACAGTGAAATCAGTTTAAAAAAACATACTTTTGATACCACTTGATCACAGAAACAACAATTCTCATAAATAAAATAAATGATTTCATCTATAACCTAGATTCACCGTTAAGTTGCTGAAAATCATTTCTCTATAACCAATTTAAGCAGCACATGCCAGGAAAGTTCACAGGAGGCACAAACATCTATTCCATTTTAGCTAGTGTCTGGATTGACATATTGTGGCAATGATGGGAGCTGTGAGCTACCGGTCTGCCTGGCTGTAGTGACAAGTCTGTCAGGGGCTATGAGCAACTGCCAGCCACCTGACTGCAGTGACAGCAAGGCATGTTCACCTGACCACAACAGTCTGGCATGAGCTACAGCCAACTCGCCAGTTGCCAACCACACAACTCCAGCACAAGTCCAGTAGAAGCTACTTTTCTGTGCAACTGTTTCCCACATTTCCCTTCACTCCCCTTGAATATTAACTGTGTACCCAAAAATCTTTTTTATTTATTTTATAATCAATCTTTAGGCATTAAAAAATGTAACTGATGTCGTCATTTGTGTACATATACAGTTTACATAACTAACAGAAATGGTGTAATATATTGTATATCATTATTGTCTGATAAGATAAAAAAATTTGTCCTTGATGCTGCGCAAGGTATTTGCATTATATTTACATTTATAAGTTTAATCTAAGTGAAACTATATTAGTACCAGTACTTAAGATCATCTTTAGTGCACATTATAAGCTCTTCTATTGAATAAAAAGCTTTTTCTCTAAGCCATTTCTTTGTGACACTTTTAAACTCATTCAGTGACACATTATGTGCCTCTATTGGCAACATGTTAAATAGTTTTACTCCCATGTACCTATAACTATCTTGAGTTTTCTTTAGTCCAGCAACCGGGATGTCAATTTGCTGTTTTATACGCGTGTCATGGTAATGGATAGATTGTCGTAGTTTGTGTCTGTGTTGGTTTTCTTTTGTGTGTGTCAGAGAACTTAGTATAAAGAGGGCTGCAACTGTTAGTATTTTTAGATTTTTAAAATATTGGCTACAAGACTCGTTATTTCTGACTCCATGGATGCATCTGACTGCCTCCTTTTGCCAAATGAAAACTTGTTTTGCTCCGGGTGAGTTTCCCCACGACAAAATGGCATATGTTAAATAAATGGGTGTGGAAAAAGGCATACTATGCATTGAGTAATAACTTATCACTAGCACATGACTTTAGTTTACCTAACAAATATGACACACATGCTAACTTAGTACAAATATAATCAGTATGACTCTTCCACGTTAATTTTGAGTCAAGATGGATCCCAAGTAGTTTAGCTGAGACACAATCAATCTTATGAATCCTAACACACAAGCTAAAGAGAATATTTACAGTTTTTTCATGATTGATATGCAAGTCATTGAGTTGGAACCACTTGATGGCTGCTCCAAGATGAGCCTCACTTTTCTCGTATAATTTTCCTAAGTCTTTCCCTGCTGTAACAAAAGTTGTATCATCTGCATAGAGTGTGGATTTACATAACAAGGTGCCGGGCAAGTCATTTACATATATTATAAAAAGTAAAGGTCCAAACACAGAGCCTCGTGGTACACCCTGCATGATATCCAAGACATTTGACCTCATATTGTTAAAATGTACAATTTGTTTTCTGTCACTCAGGTAGGATCTGATCAGAGATAGTTCTGAGCCTCTAATACCATAGCAGTGCAGTTTTTCTAGTATTATCCTGTGACTGACAGAGTCAAATCCCTTGATGCAGTCCACAAGAGTGGCATTAATTGATAATCCTGATTGGAATGATGACAAAATATATGAAACAACATCTTCAACTGCTTTTGCCGTAACAGGCCGGACCCGAAGCCATACTGAGAGTCACTATTTTCACAGACAGATGTTGACTAATTTGGAGCTGTATGCAATATTCCACTACTTTTGATATGTTTGGTACAAGGGAGATTGGACGGTAATTATTAGGACAAGACTTGTCACCTTTCTTGTGCAGTGGAGTAACAACTGCCATTTTCAAGGATGAAGGGAAACAGCCACTGACAAACATCCGGTTCATAAGAGAGCAGAGTGGATGTTCTATTACATCTGCTATTTTTTTTATTACAAAATTGGAGAGACTATAAATGTCTTCTGATTTTGAGTAACTTAATTTTGCTGTTGCAGTTTAAATGTATCTTACTTTTACTTCTTTCCATTTAAACACAGGAACCATATCATCAAAATTTTGTAGAAATGAATTTCTATTATTTGAGATATGGTTGTTGTCACATTTATGGATATGTTCACTTGCAGCACTGTTATTCATACTGGCAGCATTAATGAAGAAGGTGTTGAAATCATCCGGTGTGATACAAGCATCACATGAATTATTTATTTCTACCCAGATGAGTCTTGATAACAGTCCACGGTGCTTTGCATTTATTTTGGGACTTATTAATATAATCATCATTTGCCTTGCACTTGCTCAACCTAATTTTTTGCCTTGTATTTGTTCCTTATGTAGTTTGCTTTTTCGGCTTCACTATTTTTTGATTTGTCATAGGAAATCATTAATAGAGTTCTGAGCCTTTGTAGGTCAGGTGTGAACCAGTTATGCACTGATGTGAGACCATGTTTCCACACAGTTCCCTTATTTTTTCTCATTACTTTAGGGCAGCAAGTTTTAAATATATCTGACAATACACTAATGAATTCCAGCAGAATGTAATTCCAATTTGTCATCTTTATTTGTGTTCTGTAGTTATCAATGTTCTCTTCATTCAAAAGCCTACCTAATGTACTTAATTTTATTGGAGACAGATGCTGGCTCTTTTGTTATCAATTTTAACCAAATAACTTTATGGTCTGATAAAAAATGAGTATTGAATAGCCCTAGTTCATACCGATTTGTCTCAACATTTGTGATTACATTATCAAGGCAGGCAGACTGTCTTGCTGGGTTTTCATTAATGCAGTGCAGGTCATGTGATCTTAGCGTATTCAGAAGATTAAGTTGTTTAGACGTTGTTGTTGTGGTCTTCAGTCCTGAGACTAGTTTGATGCAGCTCTCCATGCTACTCTACCCTGCGCAAGCTTCTTCATCTCACAGTACCTACTGCAACCTACATCCTTCTGAATCTGCTTAGTGTATTCATCTCTTGGTCTCCCTCTACGATTTTTACCCTCCACGCTACCCTCCAATACTAACTTGGTGATCCCTTGATGCCTCAGAATATGTCCTACCAACCGATCCCTTCTTCTGGTCAAGTTGTGCCGCAAACTTCTCTTCTCCCCAATCCTATTCAATACTTCATTAGTTATGTGATCCACCCATCTAAACTTCAGCATTCTTCTGTAGCACTACATTTCGAAAGCTTCTATTCTCTTCTTGTCCAAACTATTTATCGTCCATGATTCACTTCCATACATGGCTACACTCCATACAAATACATCCAGAAATGACTTCCTGACACTTAAATCTATACTCGATGTTAACAAATTTCTCTTCTTCAGAAACGCTTTCCTTGCCATTGCCACTCTACATTTTATATCCTCTCTACTTCGACCATCGACAGTTATTTTGCTACAGAAATAGCAAAACTCCTTTACTGCTTTAAGTGTCTCGTTTCCTAAACTAATTCCCTCAGCATCACCAGACTTAATTTGACTACATTCCATTATCCTTGTTTTGCTTTTGTTGATGTTCATCTTATATCCTCCTCTCAAAACACTGTCCACTCCGTTCAACAGCTCTTCCAAGTCCTTTGCTGTCTCTGACAGAATTACAATGTTATCGGCGAACCTCAAAGGTTTTATTTCTTCTCTATGGATTTTAATACCTACTCCGAATTTTTCTTTTGTTTCCTTCACTGCTTGCTCAATATACAGATTGAATAACATCGGGGAGAGGCTACAACCCCGTCTCACTCCCTTCCCAACCGCTGCTTCCCTTTCATGCCCCTCGACTCTTATAACTGCCATTTGGTTTCTGTACAAATTGTAAATAGCCTTTCGTTCCCTGTATTTTACACAGAATTTGAAAGAGAGTATTCCAGTCAACATTGACAAAAGCTTTCTCTAAGTCTACGAATGCCAGAAATGTAGGTTTGCCTTTCCTTAATCTTTCTTCTAAGGTAAGTCGTAAGGTCAGAATTGCCTCACGTGTTCCAGTATTTCTACGGAATCCAAACTGATCTTCCCCGAGGTCGGCTTCTACCAGTTTTTCCATTTGTCTGTAAAGATTACGCGTTAGTATTTTGCAGCTGTGACTTATTAAACTGATAGTTCGGTAATTTTCATATCTGTCAACACCTGCTTTCTTTGGGATTGGAATTATTATATTCTTCTTGACGTGTGAGGGTATTTCGCCTGTCCCATACATCTTGCTCACCAAATGGTAGAGTTTTGTCAGGATTGGCTCTCCCAAGGCCATCAGTAGTTCCAATGGAATTTTGTCTACTCCGGGGGCCTTGTTTCAACTCAGGTCTTTCAGTGCTCTGTCAAACTCTTCACACAGTATCGTATCTCCCATTTCATCTTCATCTACATCCTCTTCCATATCCATAATATTGTCCTCAAGTTCATCGCCCTTGTATAGACCCTCTATATACTCCTTCCACCTTTCTGCTTTCCCTTCTTTGCTTAGAACTGGGTTTCCATCTGAGCTCTTGATGTTCATACAAGTGGTTCTCTTTTCTCCAAAGGTCTCTTTAATTTTCCTGTAGGCAGTATCTATCTTACCCCTAGTGAGATAAGCCTCTACATCCTTACATTTGTCCTCTAGCCATCCCTGCTTAGCCATTTTGCACTTCCTGTCGATCTCATTTTTGAGACGTTTGTATTCCTTTCTGCCTGCTTCATTTACTGCATTTTTATTTTTTCTCCTTTCATCAATTAAATTCAATATTTCTTCTGTTACCCAAGGAATTCTACTAACCCTCGTCTTTTTACCTACTTGATCCTCTGCTGCTTTCACTACTTCATCCCTCAAAGCTACCCATTCTTCTTCTACTGTATTTCTTTCCCCCATTCCTGTCAATTGTTCCCTTATGCTCTCCCTGAATCTCTGTACAACCTCTGGTTTAGTCAGTTTATCCAGGTCCCATCTCCTTAAATTCCCACCTTTTTGCAGTTTCTTCAGTTTTAACCTACAGGTCATAACCAATAGATTGTGGTCAGAGTCCACATCTGCCCCTGGAAACGTCTTAAATTTAAAACCTGGTTCCTAAATCTCTGTCTTACCATTATACACTCCTGGAAATGGAAAAAAGAACACATTGACACCAGTGTGTCAGACCCACCACACTCGCTCCGGACACTGCGAGAGGGCTGTTACAAGCAATGATCACACGCAGACACAGCGGACACACCAGGAACCGCGGTGTTGGCCGTCGAATGGCGCTAGCTGCGCAGCATTTGTGCACCGCCGCCGTCAGCGTCAGCCAGTTTGCCGTGGCATATGGAGCTCCATCGCAGTCTTTAAGACTGGTAGCATGCCGCGACAGCGTGGACGTGAACCGTATGTGCAGTTGACGGACTTTGAGCGAGGGCGTATATTGGGCATGCGGGAGGCCGGGTGGACGTACCGCCAAATTGCTCAACACGTGGGGCGTGAGGTCTCCACAGTACATCGATGTTGTCGCCAGTGGTTGGCGGAAGGTGCACATGCCCGTCGACCTGGGACCGGACCACAGCGACGCACAGATGCACACCAAGACCGTAGGATCCTACGCAGTGCCGTAGGGGACCGCACCGCCACTTCCCAGCAAATTAGGGACACTGTTGCTCCTGGGGTATCGGCGAGCACCATTCGCAACCGTCTCCATGAAGCTGGGCCACGGTCCCGCACACCGTTAGGCCGTCTTCCGCTCACGCCCCAACATCGTGCAGCCCGCCTCCAGTGGTGTCAAGACAGGCGTGAAAGGAGGGACGAATGGAGACGTGTCGTCTCCAGCGATGAGAGTTGCTTCTGCCTTGGTGCCAATGATGGTCGTATGCGTGTTTGGTGCCGTGCAGGTGAGCGCCACAATCAGGACTGCATACGACCGAGGCACACAGGGCCAACACCCGGCATCATGGTGTGAGGAGCGATCTCCTACACTGGCCGTACACCTCTGGTGATCGTCGAGGGGACACTGAATAGTGCACGGTACATCCAAACCGTCATCGAACCCATCATTCTACCATTCCTAGACCGGCAAGGGAACTTGCTGTTCCAACAGGACAATGCACGTCCGCATGTATCCCGTGCCACCCAGCGTGCTCTAGAAGGTGTAAGCCAACTACCCTGGCCAGCACGATCTCCGGATCTGTCCCCCATTGAGCATGTTTGGGACTGGATGAAGCGTCGTCTCACGCGGTCTGCACGTCCAGCACGAACGCTGGTCCAACTGAGGTGCCAGGTGGAAATGGCATGGCAAGCCGTTCCACAGGACTACATCCAGCATCTCTACGATCGTCTCCATGGGAGAATACCAGCCTGCATTGCTGTGAAATGTGGATATACACTGTACTAGTGCCGACATTGTGCATGCTCTGTTGCCTGTGTCTATGTGCCTGTGGTTCTGTCAGTGTGATCATGTGATGTATCTGACCCCAGGAATGTGTCAATAAAGTTTCCCCTTCCTGGGACAATGAATTCACGGTGTTCTTATTTCAATTTCCAGGAGTGTATAATCTATCTGATACCTTGTAGTATCTCCAGGGTTCTTCCATGTATACAACCTTCTTTCATGATTCTCAAACCAAGTGTTAGCTATGATTAAGTTGTGCTCTCTGCAAAATTCTACCAGGCGGCTTCCTCTTTCATTTCTTAGCCCCAATCCATTATCACCTACTACGTTTCATTCTCTCCCTTTTTCCTACACTCTAATTCCAGTCACCCATGACTATTAAATTTTCGTCACCCTTCACTATCTGAATAATTTTTTTTATTTGATCATACACTTCTTCAGTTTTTTCGTCATCTGCAGAGCTAGTTGGCATATAAACTTGTACTACTGTAGTAGGTGTGGGCTTCGTATCTATCTTGGCCAGAATAATGCGTTCACTATGCTGTTCGTAGTAGCTTACCCATATTCCTATTTTCCTATTCATTATTAAACCTACTCCTGCATACCCCTATTTGATTTTGTGTTTATAACCCTGTATTCACCGGACCAGAAGTCTTGTTCCTCCTGCCACTGAACTTCACTAATTCCCACTATATCTAACCTTAACCTATCCATTTCCCTTTTTAAATTTTCTAAAGTACCTGCCTAATTAAGGGATCTGACATTCCACGCTCCGATGGATAGAACGCCAGTTTTTTTTCTCCTGATAATGACATCCTCTTGAGTTGTCCCCGCTCGGAGATGCGAATGGGGGACTATTTTACCTCCGGAATATTTTACCCAAGAGGACGATATCATCATTTAACCATAGAGTAAAGCTACATGCCCTCGGGAAAAATTAGGCCGTAGTTTCCCCTTGCTTTCAGCCGTTCGCAGTACCGACACAGCAAGGCCGTTTTGGTTATTGTTACAAGTCCAGATCAGTCAATCATCGAGACTGTTGCCCTTGCAACTACTGAAAAGGCTGCTGTCCCTCTTCAGGAGATGTGTTCTGCCTTATATCAATATTTATGTCACCGAAAATTAAAATCCCATATTTAGGCCACCTATCGAGGTGCAGTATCAGCTTCTGTAAGGCCTGTGCAAATACTTCAATATCATTATCAGGTGTGCAGTATAGACACAATTATGAGTTTTAACATGGACAGTAACATTGCTGCTATTTCTAGTAAATTTTCTATATAGTAATCATTAACAGTAAGGGCACTGTAATCCAAGTCTATACTACTACTAACATATATAGAGGCTCCCCCATAGTCGTGTGTTGGTCTACAATAACCCATTACTAAATCAAAGCCTGGGGGTACATATAACTGCAGTTGGTCTTCACTTTACCAGTGTTCATTGATACATAATATAATATTCTTGTTCACTCTTAACAAAAAACTCTGATCATCAGTTTTGTTTCTTAATGACCTGATATTTATATGTACAAATAATAATGAGTCATACCCACAAAGACGTAGGTCTGGATTCCTCTGTAGCAGTATATCAGTTTGTTCACTTTGCTTGTACATTCTTCTGTCACTTGTTGCTTGTGTACTTACATCTCTGGCTAGTTTCTTGATCGTGTTGGATCCAGATGATGACGAGATGATTTCCCTGGTGCCATCCATAAAAAAATCACTGCTCCTCTGTGGAACTTTTTCTCACTCTAGAAGATGCATGTACAGTAGCTTGTTTATTTTCACTCATGTCTTGAGTACTTGCTTTTCTAACTTTTACAGCTTGATTGCTTACACTCACTAGCTGAACACTTACATTTAAATCATCTGCTCTTTGAATGTTCCTATTCACTGACTGAAAACTTCCTTTTAACTGACCCACTTGACCTGGAGATGACAACATGACATTTATTTGTGTAGATGATGTGCTGACAGTTCCTGGAGACTTTCTTCTTTGCTGGGAAGTGGACTGGATAACGGTTTCACTTCAGTTTATATGTGTAGTTGGTGTGCTGACAGTTTCTGGTGACTCTTCTCTGCTGAGAAGTGGACTGGATAACAGTGTCACTTCTGTTTATCATATGAACACCCTGTCCCAAAACTGGTGTCATCATATGACTGCAGTTTACTGTTCTTTATCAGCTTAATATTTGATGTATTCTGTATTCCTTGTCATTTAGGAGTCGGCAGCAGCTCATACCTAACTGCCACTACAGCCGGGTGGCCTTACACCTAGCTCCTGTCCCCACAAAACTTTCACGCATGTCAGGGTTGCCACTGGTAGAGGCAATAAATGTTACTCGTGTCTAAATCGCGGTGGGGCCATAAAGACAGCAGCTCACATCCTGCAGGGCTGACCCATTGTTCTGCCTCTCCGCGCTAAGCATGGTATTTCAGATTCTTTGCCTGTAAATATTACACAATAGAAACTCCAGGTAGGGATATCAACTGTGTAGGAAAAAGACAGATTGCTAATTACTAAAAAGAGGACATGTCAAGCTGCAGTGAGGCACAATTAAAAGACACTAACATACAGGTTTCATCCACAGCCTTCCATCAGTAAAACACACACACACACACACACACACACACACACACACACACACACACACACACACCACCACCACCTCACGCACAGGCGACCGCCAACTCCAGTATCTTCGGCCGAGATGCCAGAGTTACAGCATGGAAAGACTTAGGAAAATTAAACGAGGAAAGTGAGGCTCATCTTGGAGCAGCCATCAAGTGGTTCCAACTCAATGACTTGCATATCAATCATGATAAAACTCTAAATATTCTCTTTAGCTTGTGTGTTAGGAGTGATAAGATTGATTGTGTCTCAGCTAAACTACTTGGGATCCATCTTGACTCAAAATTAACGTGGAAGAGTCATACTGATTATATTTGTACTAAGTTAGCATGTGTGTCATATTTGTTAGGTAAACTAAAGTCATGTGCTAGTGATAAGTTATTACTCAATGCATAGTATGCCTTTTTCCACACCCATTTATTTAACATATGCCATTTTGTCGTGGGGAAACTCACCCGGAGCAAAACAAGTTTTCATTTGGCAAAAGGAGGCAGTCAGATGCATCCATGGAGTCAGAAATAACGAGTCTTGTAGCCAATATTTTAAAAATCTAAAAATACTAACAGTTGCAGCCCTCTTTATACTAAGTTCTCTGACACACACAAAAGAAAACCAACACAGACACAAACTACGACAATCTATCCATTACCATGACACGCGTATAAAACAGCAAATTGACATCCCGGTTGCTGGACTAAAGAAAACTCAAGATAGTTATAGGTACATGGGAGTAAAACTATTTAACATGTTGCCAATAGAGGCACATAATGTGTCACTGAATGAGTTTAAAAGTGTCACAAAGAAATGGCTTAGAGAAAAAGCTTTTTATTCAATAGAAGAGCTTATAATGTGCACTAAAGATGATCTTAAGTACTGGTACTAATATAGTTTCACTTAGATTAAACTTATAAATGTAAATATAATGCAAATACCTTGCGCAGCATCAAGGACAAATTTTTTTATCTTATCAGACAATAATGATATACAATATATTACACCATTTCTGTTAGTTATGTAAACTGTATATGTACACAAATGACGACATCAGTTACATTTTTTAATGCCTAAAGATTGATTATAAAATAAATAAAAAAGATTTTTGGGTACACAGTTAATATTCAAGGGGAGTGAAGGGAAATGTGGGAAACAGTTGCACAGAAAAGTAGCTTCTACTGGACTTGTGCTGGAGTTGTGTGGTTGGCAACTGGCGAGTTGGCTGTAGCTCATGCCAGACTGTTGTGGTCAGGTGAACATGCCTTGCTGTCACTGCAGTCAGGTGGCTGGCAGTTGCTCATAGCCCCTGACAGACTTGTCACTACAGCCAGGCAGACCGGTAGCTCACAGCTCCCATCATTGCCACAATATGTCAATCCAGACACTAGCTAAAATGGAATAGATGTTTGTGCCTCCTGTGAACTTTCCTGGCATGTGCTGCTTAAATTGGTTATAGAGAAATGATTTTCAGCAACTTAACGGTGTGTGTGTGTGTGTGTGTGTGTGTGTGTGTGTGTGTGTGTGTGTGGGCGCGCGCGCGCGTTACTGATGAAGGCTGTCGCCAAAAGCCATATGAGTGTGTCTTTCAACTGTGACTGTTCCTTGACGTGTCTTCTTTACAATAAGTAGCAATAGGTCTTTTCCTACATTGTTGCCTCTAATATTGGCAGATGAATTGTGGACAGTTGACATTTCTCCATGAAAGTGGCATTTATTCTCAGATACAACATTTTAATCTACTTTCAGGGTGGAGCAAGTTGGTTAGAGTTTGGATATCTCCTGTCGTTTGCTGGGGGGTGGGGGAGGACTGGCCATACCTTCTTTGCTAGCTTCCCTTGTCATCCTGCTGCCTTTGCCATCCCTCTTTTACTCTGTTTTAATTGTTTCTAGATGTGGTTAGTCCATTTTTTGTGATGTACCTGACCTCCAATTTTAGGGGTAGCATTCCACCAAACAGTGGGTGCTTCTCCCTCTTAACACTTCAACAGTTCAGGGGTGGGATGACTGTAACACGCAGGGCCCCGGGAAACAATCACTTGGTGTCACACTTCTAGTCAACTGATTATATCTGCCACTTTATTTTATTGGGGCAGTCCAACTGAGAACCATTATGTTATTAACTTTCTCACTTTTGTTGTTGCAAATCCCCTCACTAGAAGGCATTCTGTACTCTGCAATTGTTTTACTACACTTCAAATTGTTGCTCAGCTCTGACATCCATTTTGCCACTGTTACGTACTTTCATGGTCCAATCAAATCTCTGGCTGACATCATGAACTCCAGAAGCGTTACATCTTGACCAAGGGGCTGATGACCTTGCTGTTTAGGTGTCTTGACCCCCAACAAACCATTTCTCAACCTTATACATATGAGCTGTGTTTTTGTAACTTTACTTTAGTATGACTGCTTGCTTAGATGTTACGTTAATCAACTTGCTTTGAGATAAGAGCATCAGACCCTGTCAGCTGATGAAATATACACGAAGTATTTAGTTCTACCAGACTGATAACACAAACTGGTGCCCTGGTTAAAATGTGTATTTAGTGATGCTCATTTTTTTTCAGTGATATCCAAAACCAAACGAGATTTAGTGTCAGTCTCATTATGAAGCAGAAATAACCATAATATCCACAAAATCAGTCAGAAGACATGTTTACAAATCACCACCATATGTAATACTGCAACACGGGTTAACAGCTTGTTTTAAAAAAAGTTAATTATCTGTAATACTTGTTACAAGACCTCACATTTGCAAGGACAACATACCTGTGAACATCTGAAAAGGCAATTTCAATATTTTCAAGATGGCCAGACACAGTATCTTTCTCCTTTATAAGGTTCTCTTTCTCATGTTCAAAGCGTTGTTTTTCTTGCTCTTTCTCATAAACGAGTCCAGCAATTGTCCTCTCGTATTCTTCCATAATAATACTGAAATGAAATAAAAGTACTCAGAAATACCAGTAAGTAAAAATATTAACACAATATGACTGATTCAAATCTAGAGAAAGTACTGCAGCCTTGTATAAGATTCTAAGACCAAAGCTACTAGTAAATACAGTAAAATCTGTTGTTAATCTACTAAAACTATGCTTCCCTCAGTGCGGAAATTTATCTCAGCCTGCTGCTGAATATACTTGCATTTTTTGCTGCCTGATGCAGCCGCAGGATGCAACGTTTTCCTAGGTGTGAGATGGCCCTCGACAGAACGAAAAAAATTAAAATGGAGTTCTATATAATTTGACAACTGTACATGATAGAGTGATATGAAAACTACCTTCTGACACTTTTCTTAATCCAATGAAAATTTTGTGCTACTGAAGCAGAGAAATATCTAAGGTTTTGAGAAAAAATGGTTTTTCATGTTACTCAATACTTATCACGCCATATCTGCTAAGCTATGTATTGTACAACAACATGATTTTATAGTTGGCTTCAGTAGTACATGTCGATAACATGTGCAAACTTTCTGGCCAACAGAGTAAGTAACACGGAATTTTTAGCAAATCAGCATCCAAAATGTAGTAAGTTACAACCTTTTTCCCTTTCAACTTTTGATGGGGGGAGGGGAACGTGAGAAAAAGTTTCAGAAAGGTTTGAACTTATTCTCTTAGTTCGTTGGAAATCGATGGGTGCTACAGTTTCTCCAAGACTGGAGCAGTTTTGTGTGGTTCACTGGCACAGGTCCAGTGCGCTGTAAGGAACATTTTGATATTGCAGGTGTAGTGCAATGCAGCATGGCAGTAGTAGCAGAAGCAGCAAAGGCAAAACAAGCAGCACAGTGATAGACCTAAAAAGCTGTTAATTTTGGCACTACAAAATCACATGGAAATTAGGGAAGAGGAGGAAGACTACATTATTGACAAGAGCACTAAGGAAGTGCAATGCAGTAATACAAAGGTTCTTAGTCATGAAGAAGAATGAGCATACAACATTTCAGAAACAAAACAGTTGTTTGACGATGCAGAGGAGCACCAGTTCCCACTGCCTTACAACACAAATCAGAAATTAATGAACTGCTAAGTACAACATGAAACCCTTAGTAGGTCTTAGCAATTGAAAGCTAAAGCTAAGGGATTCTCTGTGAGGAGCAAATTCATTGATTACTTCAATGGGCCAAATTTTAATCACTGTTCACAGTACTGGTTACAATAACACCACCATCCAACTCATTATTACTATGGTTAAGGGTTCAGTAAAAATATATTTTCAAATATATTGCACTGGACATAAACAAACACATTTCTTCTTACACATTTCATTCATTTTTCTTCCGACTTCTGCCCAAAATTAAATCCTTTCGTGTTCGGTTTTTCAACTCTGCATCAGCCATGTTCACACAAAATTTGCTGTTTCGATAAGCTGCTCAGGCTGAGAAGTTGTCAAATGACATTTCTGGTGAATCTTTCAATAATTTTATCGGAAAATTACCTACTATTTTGCCACCCGCAAGCGAAACAATGTGTTGAGTGAAAGGACAGCTAAATACATTCTGATGCCTGAATTTTCTAGCTGTTAAGAGTATTTGGGTTCTTGAAGTGATAACACTGTAGATAGCACCTATGGTGTGCAGTAAACATATGAATATTATAACAATACCGGAAGCAAAATGGTGACGTGTAATACAACGAAGTAAACCAAAAAGAGAAGATACAAGGCCTATTGTTGCTCTAAGCGCTCTACCCAAGAGTTATATAGCTTAAAAATCTTGCTTTTCTATTAGCTGAACCACAACTAATTAGACTAGAATAAAACAATTTTCCGCAAAAGATGTAATAAAACAGACGTCTTCATATTGGGCCATGATGACCATAAATAAAAAAGGGGAAGTAATCAACCAACCCAAAAAATGTTAAAATCTGTCGATAGATTTGCTATTGACAACATATACACAAGCACACAAGCCCTCCTACCATCCAGTTGTAAATAGCCTTACACTTCTAGTATTTTACTATTACTACTGTCAGAAATTCAAAGAGTGTATTCCAGTCAATGTTGCCAAAGTAAGTCTTACAAATGCTATAAACATAGAGTTGTCATTCCTTATCTTCTAAGAGAAATTATAGGGTCATTACTGCCTTGCATGTCCTTACATTTCTCTGGAATTTGATCATCTCCTGTTTCTCTATTCTTCTGTAAGGAATGTGTTTTAGTATTTTGCAACCATGCCTCATTAAACTGATAATTTGGCAATGTTAACACTTGTCAGCACCTGCTTTCTTTAGGGTTGGAATTGTTAGATCTTTTATCCAGTCTTGGGGTATTCCTCTGATCTCATACTTCTTGCACAGCAGATAGCACAGTTTTGTCATGGCTGGTTCTCCCATGGTTATCAGTAGTTCTGATGGAACGCGTCTACTCCTCAGGCCTTGTTATGACCTTGATGGTTGGTTGGTCCCATTGGATTACAGAAGGAAGTCGGTCTTGCCCTTTCAAAGGAACCATCCCGGCATTTGACTGAACCGCTTTAGGGAAATAACAGAAAACCTAAATCAGGATGGCTTGATGTGGGTTTGAACTGTTGTCCTCCCAAATCAGACCTCAGTCTTTCAGTGCTCAGTTGAATTATTCTCATAGTATCATTATCTCCTACCTCATCTTCATCTATGCATTTTAACCTTTCAATAATATTGCCTTGTATAGCCCTCTACATTCCTTTTCCACCTTTGAGCTTTCCCTTCTTTGCTTAGTACTTGTTTTCCACCCAAGTTCTTGATATTCATACAGCTGCTTCTCTTCTCCATAGGCCTCTTTACTTTTCCTACAGGTGGTATCTACCTTTTCCAACAAGATGTATGATTCCACATCCTTACATTTGTCTGTCCTCTAGCCATCCCTACTTAAGACATTTTGCATTCCCTGTTGATCTCATTTTTAGATGTTTTTATTCCATTTTGCTTGCTTCACTTGCTGTGGATTTGTATTTTCTCTTTTCCTCAATTAAATATCTACTGTGTGAACCACAGATTTCTGTTAGGCAATGCCTTTATACCTGCTTGATCCTCTGTTGCCCTCACTAGTTCAGCTCTCAAAGACACTGATTTGTCTTGTACTGTATTCGGTTTCTGTGTTTTGGTCAATCATTACTTAATGCTCCCTCTGAAAAACTACCAATCTCTGGTTCTTTCAACATATCCAGGTCATGTCTCTTGAATTTCCTACCTTTTTGCAAATTTTTCAGTTTTAATCTACAGTTCACAACCACAAAACTATGTATGGTCATCAGCCCCTGAAAATGTCCCAAAGTTTAAAATCTGGTTCCAAAATCTATCTTACCCATGATGCAAACAAGCTGAAACCCTCCAGTGTCTCCAGGTCTCTTCCACATAGGCAACATTCTCTCATGATTCTTAAACCAGGTCTCTGCAACGATTATATTATGCTCTGTGCAAAATTCTACCAGGCAGCTTCCTCTTTCATTCCTTTCCCCAGTCCATATTCACTATATCGCGTTCACTATGCTGTTTGTAGTATCTTATCAGCATTCCTATGATCTTGTTCAATATTGGACTTACTCCTGCATTACCCCCCCCCCCCCCCCCCCCCCCCCATTTGACTTTGTATTTATACCCTTCATAAGACACACACGTAGCAATTCAAAAAAGTAGGTGTGAGCCATGAGAACTAGTACCTTAAAGTTAGTAAAATGCAGACATTTTCATGTGACTGTTTTAGGTGGCGGGTGTTTTGAACTGTTGTTGCGTCAACTACTAAGAAGAGACTTGGCCAGGACTTTCTCGTTTACGACACTGCCAAGCTCAGCAAGCAATTGCCTGGTACTGCAAGCATTAGTTAGTGCTTTGTGTTGCACACTGTTTTCTTTTCCTATTTTCAAATGAGTGAAGAGACTAATACTGAAATACTAGTCCATCACAGAGTTTGATTACAACCCTCGTAATGTCAGATGGGATTGGTGATCCCTTTGACTATGTCAGCTCTGCATGAGCAGAAACACACAACATGAGTGAAAGCTGGCTGCCCAGCGAGAAGCTGGTGGTGCAAGTGCGTTTGTATGGACCGTCTGTTCTGTCTGTATTGTTGCCAAGTAAGAGTCCCACATCTATGGACACTAACAAAAGGTTGGATTCCATATTATGCAGACTTTGTAATATAGAGTAGGGTGGGGAAAAAATTGGAAAACACCTTATGTCAGTTCACAGTCCAGATAATGTTGCTGTTTCTCAACAGAAATCACTTTATGAAAGCTGAAACACACACAAAATGAGAAAACAAGCAAAGACCAATTTGGAAAAAGACTGTCCATTTTCTGCAAGAGCAAACATTCCAGGTAAAACTCTTCCCAATCACCACTTCTTTTAAACACTCAATTTCAAAGTACTAAGGATTCATTTTGAGACACATTGCGTACAACCCTTTAAATTTGTGTGAATTTCACTAAAAATAAATGCTACATTTTCAGGTCTATACTCATTATCTAAGGCAGGGCCGGCCATGGCGTGTCGAATGTCACACGTGCAGCATGTACAGACCACGGGCAGGCCAAGCCTGGTGTGTCACTTTAACTTTGATTGGTTCTTCTCAGAAGTACTCAGAACAGAGCGACATTCCATTTAGCACTGTGGTGTGGCATTTTTTACTTCACACAACTCTCTGACTTTGACAGAATCATGCTGTCAGTGCTGTTTCACTTTATTTGTTCGTGGTATGAAGAATGTTTACTGGTTCAGTAGCTGTTTGCACAAAGGAGACAGTCTAGTGATCTATCATCACAATCCTTTAAAATAAATGGGAATGAGAGAAGAGAGTGATGAAAATTCTCAGTTCACGTAAGTGACAGGTAGTGCATATCTGCTATGAAACAACATTGCAATATCATGCAGGAACAAAAATTACAACATCCGGAATGTAGTGCAGAATTCACATTTTAAGTGGACTTGACTGCAAATTGCCCAGAATAAGACGCTGAAGGTAACTTCTTCTGATATAGTGCGAACGCATTTAAAAAGAAAATCACATTGTAGAAGGAACACATTCTGAAATAATGTTGCAGAAGGGAAAATACAGTGCAGTTTCCTAAGCTCACTGGCATTTAACGCCAGAAAATGTGAGGTTTGAAGAATTTATTGTGGCTTAGAAACAATTAAAAGGATAGTTTTATAATGATTTTGAGGACACTGTCAATCTTACATCAGTTTCCGAGCTGTTTTCAAGATTATGCCATTTGAGTTGAAAGCACCCCTGGGTATGTGCAGATTTAATTGATTGGCTTGTGAGGTAATTCCCTTTATGACAAAATCTTTTTACGTCAAAACTGTCCATGATGTCTACAATGCTCTCCTCAGACAGTTTTTCCATGTATTCATAATTAGGTTACAAAAGTGCTAAAATATTTTGATCAACATATTTGTGTGAAAGTACTTTTTGGATTATGAAATCAAATAAGTCACAATTACTTGGCAAATGGAGTGCGACACACTGTGACACTGTCTGCGTTCTGCCCGTAAGCTTGCAGTCTATACCACATTAAAAATTATTTAATAATAATGAAAATTTGCTTAGTTTGTGACCTATATTGTTGAGAAATGTGCAGCATATAACCAAGTTGTATGTGGCACGTTCACAGTTCTCGCCTCTTCCCCCTCATTGTGCTCAGAGGGTATAGCATGGTAGTGGTGTAATGTGAAGCGAGACTGAGCACTTGGTATTCGTGCCCAGGCACAGCCTGCAAGTTGAAATCTTGACTGCCCCTGATATAAGGGGTCCTACACACCGAAATTTTGTGATTCTGCTCAATATTTTAGGTACAACAGCCTTGTTGCTGAACAAGTGCTTAGCATACAGCATATTCCTCACAATTTGCTGCCAAAGTAGCTCATAAATATTGTCATGACAAGGCAGTTATTATAAGTAAAGAATGCGTGGACTTGAATTAAAGAACCATTCTGTGACAATGGGTTACGGATTGTCACTTTGGGAATAGCTGATCAGAAAATTTGCCCAAAGTGTTGTAAACAATTTTCAGCAAAAAACGGAATTCAGCTTCATCACAGTCAGAAGCTGTAACAGACGAAATAATCCATCGGAATCATTCAACGCTAGCTTAATTGCTATTGGGATCTCTCCACTGAAATTTCAACAGGGTGTCTATAATGGATGGCAGAGGGTATGCAAAAAGAAAGATAAGTGAAATTCAAGAAGCAATTACACCTAACATTGCTTCTGATGGTGGTTTTGACTCAAAATAAGGATCTCTGTCACTTTATGAGATAATAGAAGCTGCAAAAAAATATGATCAATCAAAATTTGTCATGACAAGATTTACGAGATACTGCCCAGCAAATTGTGATCTGCTGTACACTACGGATTTTTTCCGTAACTAAGCTGTTGTACCAAAAAGTTGAGCAGACTTGACAATTTTTAGCATGGGAGGCCCCTTAGATCTTGAACTACAGTAAAACAACTCTGGTGATTTACTAATATCTGTCACTGCCCTTCACAAAAGCATTGCTAGCGACCTCATCGTAATATTTATCAAGCTACAATTTGGTACCGTTTCATGTAGGACCCGTACAGACACCCAGTTGACAATTTCATCAAAATGGTGAGGATAAAGTGGGGATCTTGTTTAAATTTTGGCCATTTGAAATGTAATAAGCCCAAGGCAAAGCATAATTATGTTAGCCTACAAGTCAAATAAAAATTTTACAAGAATATTATGACATTATTCATGAATTAATGTAATAATCCAATCACCAAAGATGTTTTATACACTATTGCGATCCAGTTTGGAGTACCACTATTCAAAAACTGATAATCCACCAAGAGAGACACACGATTCTGACAGCTTGACTGCAATAAATAAGTAACCATAATCCACAGAATAGGTACCTTATTTGTTCCTGTCCTTCAGTCATTTCAGCAATTTTCTTGTTTAGTTTGCCTTCTTTTTCATCCTTTTCTTTCAGTTTTATTTCTAAGGATTCAATCTTTCTCTCCAACATTTTAACTTTTTCCTGTAAAAATAAAAAGTTGTTTAAATATGTAGTATTGCATAAAAAGGAGAATTTACTTGAGAGGAAAAAAAAGTATAAAGTTACAATGGTAGGCCAATATTTGCCTTCAGAAACTAACATTTCTATTGCCAAGATTCACAGCTAAAAGTAAACACATTAAAGCTATCTTCTGAAACTATTAGGAATGGGGAAAAAAGAGGGACAGACAGAGGGAGTATAGACAGGACCTATATGTATCAGGTCACTCAGATGCTGGGATGAGGGGGGGCTGCCCCCTGTTGTGTGGACACAATGAAAGAAGACACGAGGGCCAACACTCCTGAGAGAGTAGGGGGTGAAATATAGTAAAATGTGTCAATTTCACTAGGTGATAATATAAGGTGAGACTGAAAAATAATAATATAAATAATATATTAATCTGACTAAAAAATATAAAACAATAACTTCTAACCCCATACATATTCCAACACAACAGAGAGAGTCTGAGAACAGTTTTGGAGTACATTAATATTTGACATATTCTTATGATTTTACTTGCTTAATGTGTTAGCCTAACTTCAATAGCAAAAGCTTTTCTATCCTGCGTAAGGGGGGTGGGGAGTAATCCATGAGAGGGTGGGAGGGGAATTGGAAGTGGGGGGCAAACCAGAAGTGGGGGGAGGAGAAGGGAGAGAGCGGGGGAGGAGAAGGGACGGAGCGGGCGTGAGAGGGACGGAGCGGGGAAGAGAGGGTGAGGGAGAGAGTGGGAGAGGGAGAGAGTGGGAGAGAGGGGGAGAGAGTGGGAGAGGGAGAGAGTGGGAGAGAGGGGGAGAGAGT